>NW_022900924.1:18246044-18262184 GCF_012274545.1 Fukomys damarensis
AAAAAAAAAAAAAAAAAAAAAAAATCCATTTTGCCAATGATTGCCTTTTCATTGGAATATTTAACCTATCTATATTTACTATGATTATGAATATATTTACTATGATTACATACTATTTTTTAAAATTAGTTTTATTTTATTTCTGATATACAATGATCATATTCATCACAGGGCATTGGTACCCATATACATACTGTTTTGATTACATTTATTTGACCTATTAGATTGGCCAAAACTACAGGGCCAGAAAAGATATAAGGGGTTTTCAGGGATTCTTAGGCACTAACAACCTATAAAGGGGCATTAAAAATCCTTTAAAGAAATCTTGACTGTTGAATCAGTTTTATGACTATGTATTTATCACAACTCACCAAACCACACACCTATTAAGTATGAGTTTTATTTTCTATAAATGAGAAATCAACAAAGATGACTGGGATGGGGGGAGTTTGAGTAATTTGTACAATACAGCTTTGGTTTAAAACAACAACAACAACAACAATGTGGTGGTGCCCATCTATAATCCCAGTATTTAGGAGGGTGAGGCAGGAGGATCTCTGTGAGTTCAAAGCCAGCCTGCGCTATACATCAAGATCCTGTCTCAAAAACAAAACAAAGAACATAACACCCAAGGGGTGTGTGTGTGTGTGTGTGTGTGTGTGTGTGTGTGTGTGTGTGTGTGTGTGTGTTTATTTGTAATGCTGGCATGGACAGTAAGGGAAGATATACCCAACTATTTATAATGTTGCCAATGAGATGGCTGTATAGGTAGTACTTTTTCAAGTTGATCCATGTTATAAACATGTATGCCATTTCTTTCTTCTTTCTTTCTTTCTTTTTTTTTGGCGGGTACAAGGGTTGAACTCAGGTCCTTGAGCTTGTGAGGCAGGAGCCGGAACCACTGAGCTAAATCCCTGACCCTCTTCCTTTTTCCTCCAGTACTGCAAATCGAACTCAGGACCTTGCGCTTGCCAGGCAGTTGAGGCACCACTGAGCTGCACCAGCCCTTGCCATTTCTAATTTAAAACTAACATTATAATTTAAAAGGAAGCCTTTTTTTTTTTCCAGTACTGGGGATCAAACTTGCAAGGCAGGCCCCAGAACCACTGAGCTAAATCCCTAGCCCCTAAAAGGAATACATTTTTTAAGAAATAAAAATATTTACAGATGAAATGTCAGGGTATCAGTTGTCTCATGACACTCAGGGCAGATGGTGTAGCAGGCAAATGAAACTGTAGCTGAGTGCAACCAGGAGCTCACTACTACCAGTGGTACCTGACACAGAGCACTGGCCGGCCCACTCTGCCTCCCGGTTTGCCTGGGATTTCTCATGACCAGAGGATAAGAGTAAGGTATGAAACATAAAAAGGGAGGGCAGAGCTGGGTGTGGTGGGGAGATCACCAGGAGTTCAAGACTAGTCTGAACTACACAGTGACCCTGTCTCAAACAAAAAAACAACACACACACACACACACACACACACACACACACACAACAAGGGAGGGATGTATGAGAATATGACAATGAAAGAAGAGCAAAACTGATTATAGTGTATGGAACAGAGCCAGAAAATGTCAAGAAACTTGTCTATTTCAGTGGAAATAAACATGATAGGTACTTTGCTTTAAATCTACCTATCACGTCACCTAGACAAACAGGACTTTGGGTACAATAAAGGCCATTAGGAGCTCAAAGATTTTACACAAGTACACAAATCCTGCTTTTGTGGGCTCAGTAGAACCACATGATTAAAAACCCTCAAGAGGAGTAGCACGTCCATGTCTGCTCACTGCCGTCTCCTGTCTTGGAACGCTGACTCCCACTTAGTAGGCACTCGGGGTCCGCACGGCAAGGACGGATGTGCCAGACAGATGCCGCGCTCTCAGGGGGTAGGAGGCAGTAGCAGCGCTCGGGGGCCAGGGCTCTCAGAGCCAAGAACTCATCTCATCAAGCCAGTGTGGCCGTTTTCTCTCATCCATTCCCCAGTGAGGGGTTCATCTGGGCTATTTCAGTCTCTTTGCTAAGTAAGTGTTCTGAAGTCCAAAATAGCATCTCTACCTTGATAGCACAAAACACATTCCCTGTGTCTGAGGATTTCTAGTCTCGCCTCCCACACGCAGACAGACAGATTTCTGTTCTTGGAAGAGAAAGCAAAGGGAGAGGGAAGAGCAGGATTCAGTGAATTTTTGTGGCAAAGTCACTCGGAGATGAAAGAAGGGCAGGGTGGGCAGAGGGGTGCACCACTCAGATCCCCTTTCAAGGCAGGTCCTGCCGTCGGTGCTGAGGAGTGGATGAGAGGGGCAGAGCCGCCTCTGCCAGGTCTTACCCTTCCCAGAAGGACGATATCCAGTGACTGAGCAATGTGGGATTTTTACCACTCACCAGCCCAATTTTTTAATTACAGGATGACCAAAAATTGCATATTTTTCATTAATTTTATGATATAAGAGGAAATATAAAAATGATAATTTTATCAAACTTATTCAATACAAGAATCAAATGGTTGAAATGACACCTGTCCAAACAATGCTCAGGACAGTGTGTAAATGAACATGCTGCCACACGCTGCCAAGTGACAGACAGGGAAAACCGTTAAGTGGTTAAAGACTCAATCCAAACAAATCCACTTGGATGTGTTCACATACACAACAGCCAGTGTCACACAGGTCTAGAGGTCTGGAGCTAGGCCGCTTGGCCTTGGTGTGCGGTACCTCTTCCACCCTCCAGGCGTTGTCCATGCCACGAGGCCGTCGCTTAATGGCACCTCTCTCAGAAAGCACCTGTTCCACTGACACATTTACGACAGGGCTGCACGTAACTGGCACGTCTTGCTGCGGCAGCTCTGAACGGTTCAGTGCTGGTACACACGTCAATGACCCACTGGGTGGTAGGGGACAGTCAAGCATTTAGCACTGCCAGTTCAAGCCAGCAGCAACAAGTTACGTGAAACAAGACTGTACCTTTTTCTGTTGCATTTGTTGAGCTAATTGTACTCATTTGGATTATCTTTGACCTCCATGTCATGCTTCTCGCTGCTGTAATAACTTTGTTTTCCTCTCTACTTCCGATGACTAGCTCAAGACTTTGTAGTTTTAGAATACTCACAGGTGCCTTTCGGATTCTGTTTACTTAGCAGTTCTGATAGGCTGAGGTTTGGGTCTTCGATTTAATTCTTCACTCCTTGTTAAACTGTTGTATGATCATTTTTGTTTTGTTTTGATATGGGGATTAAACTCAGGATTCTTGCATTTGCAAGGTGGGAGACGGTGCCACTGAGCTAAATCCCCAACCGCTATCATGTCTTCTTTGAACAGTTGTTTTATTCAAATAATTTTTTATGTAACGCAAAGCACTATTTTCCTTTGTATGCTAAGCCGAGGTTTTTGTACACTGCCTCCGCTGTCACCTCTGTCAGGATAAACTGTCCGTGAAATAGTTATTGACTCGTCTAATTCCTGTCCAATTTCCAAAAGCAAGCTGTGGCTTCATTTTGCAAATAACTAGGAGAAAAATCAGCATGGTTCCTATAGTGACAGCTCAGGGTGTCTGCTATCTTTACAAGGTGGAATACATGTAGGGTTTGGAAATGACATCGCAGAGGTGACTGCCTCAGGGGGTTCTGAAGAACTCACAGTATTTACTTTTAGAATTCTTCTTTATAAAGTACAATACATCTGAGACTTGGAAATGGTAAACCAGACATATCAAAGGTACCCACCTGAGATGACTACTATTGAAGACTTCCCTATGAAAAGAAAATAACACTCTATGGTTTCCGTTAGTCCTGAAGCCTCGTGAGCTCTCTGGAATCTGAGTGACTGCCTCCACCGTTCAGGCACTGCGAACACCCCACTAACCTGGTGATCAGGCGTTGGCAACCCTATCCCTGCAACACAGCTATGAAACTAGAAATAGCTGAAACCACTGGAAAAAGGGGCAAGAGCAGCCATGAGGTCTGTTTCTCAGTCTGTAAAACAGGACTGGGACCTCACTGTAAACACCTCCACATCGCGCTCCGCTTCCTTCCTCCTCACCACTGCAGGGTGAGAAGGAGCAGCACGGCCCAGGGCCCACAGCCTGCCGCCTAGTGCTCTAAGGCAGCAAGGCAGCGGTAGCTCGCTCTGACGGATGGTGGCAGGCCCAAAAGTTCAGAGGGAGCCGTCAGTTTCACAATTCCGAGGTCATTTCAGGGGTCCACTGGGGTAAGTATCAAGGCAGCAGGGAAATGGAAAAATGGAAAATGATAAATGAAAGTCAACAACAGATGACTTACGAATGTGAAAGTAGGGCGGGGGATTTAGCTCAGTGGTTCCACCATCTGCTTCGAAAGCACAAGGTCCTGAGTTCAATCCCTGGTACCCCCACCCTTAAAATAATAACTTGAAAGTAAAGATGAAGAAAGGGAGGCAAGTGTGGACAGTAGCAAGATCTAGAAACACTGTCAAAAAAAGGAGGATTTCCTATCCCACCGAAGATCCAACATCGCAATTAGAGACCGCCGCTAAGGGCTGCAGCCACCGGGCCCAGGGACGACATGAATGGGGAAGGCAGGCACTGGGCACTGATACAAGAGGATGAGCACAGCCTGCATGTCCACTGAGGGGGGCACTATTCAGCCGCGAAAAGGAACCAAGTGTCCCACCCTCTACATGTACACAAGGGAATGAAGTACTGACTCACACTGCAACCTGGGTGAACAGGAAAACATACTGAGAACAGTCTGTCACAAAAGCTCATGCAGTGTGTGGCTCCATTCGTATGAAATGCCCAGAAAAGGCCAAGCCACGGAGACTGAAAGCCTGGTGACTGCCAGGCCTGGGGCAAGGAATGAAGACAGTGACTGCTTACTGGTAGTGAGACTACTCAGAGGTCATGGCTGCACAACATGGTGAGTGTACAGCAGAATGTCCCTGAGCAGCGCACTCTAAAATGGTGAACTCCACTCACACACGCAAGCCGGGGCAACAAGCATCGGTCAGGGCACTGAGCAAGAACCTGAACGTGAGCGCACACGGCTCACAGCAACTGTAAAACAATCTTCATAATTCTGGAGTCATCAGAAGAAGGCAAGGCATGACTACTCTTAGACTGAACAGAATAATTTCCTAGGACTTAATTTATCTTTTCTTAATTCTGCTTAATCTATCTTAATTCTCTTTTAAAAGACGGCACACTTGAGCTAGGTGCAGTGGCACACACCTTTAATACCAGCACTCTGCAGGCTGAGGTAGGAGGATCACCTTCAGTTTGAACTATATAGTGAGACTCTTGTCTCAAAAAAATCAACCCCCCAACACCAAAAAGCAGTACATTCCACATGTGTGTTTTGTTTTTCCAGTACCGGGGATTGAACTGTGGGGCCTTTGCACTAAGCTACATGCCCAGTCTTTTTTTAAATTTTTATTTCAAGACAGGATCTTCATAATTCACTAAATTGCTCAGGTTGGGCCTGAACTTACGGTCCTCCTAACTCAGTCTCCCCCACTGTTGGGATTACAGGTGTGAGCCACCACTCGCCTCCATGTGTGACATTTTATTAAGACTCCTGTCAGCCAGGCGCACATGCCTATAATCCCAGCACTCAGGAGGCTGAGGCAGGAGGATCACTGTGAGTTCGAGAGAGCCTGGGCTACATAGTGAGTTCCAGGTCAGATTCAACTACACAGTGAGACCCTGTCTCCGAAAAGACTCCTGTCATTACTGATGCCAGGTAATCAAACACTTCTGCTGCTCAAAATCCTAACTGACTCTTAACTATTGCCCTGCTCCCTTTTTAAAATGAAAACTAACCTCAGAAAGGAGACTTAAAGAAAGACTTTTAGCTGGAGAGGAGTCTGACATGGAGAGCAAGCAACGCAAGCTGCACACACACACACACACACACACACACACACACACACACGAGCTCTCTGGCCTGGCCAACTCCCTTCCTGAGGGCCACAAGCAAGCAGGGCCCTCACCCCTGTCAGAGCACCTCCCCCGCACGCTGCTCCGGGCAGCCAGGTCAAGTGAGGTCCTCCCTCCTCCCTGCCCCACTACGTAGACCAGGTTGGCCTTGAACTCAGGGGGATCCTTGTGCCTCAGCCTCCCAAAGGCCAGGATTACTAGTGGGCACCACCAAGCCCCAGCTCAAATGAGGTTTCTGGTGAGAAACAGCAACTACTATCACTAAAAAACACCAGCTTTCTAAAACAAAGCAGCATTTCTGCCAATTACTATAGCTCTGTATATATTTCTAACAGAGCTGACCAACAGTTTGACTTAAGTGCAGAAAGTAGCTAAGTGAAAATTCATAATTTTACAGAAAGAAACAGCACTTTAGAGTCTTAGGAATTATATAATATGAGTAATAAAGCCTGATGAATTAATCCATTTTCTATAAACTAAGACTGCATCTCATCTTTTTTCTCTCTCTCTCTGGAGATTGAACCAAGTGTTTTCATATTGAGCTATTATCTCCAGCACTTGTTTTTCTTTTTTTTTCTTTCTTTTTTAAATTTTGAGATAGCTTCTCACAAAGTCACTAAATTGTATAATCCCAGCACTCAGGAGGCTGAGGCAGGAGGATCACCACAAAGTGTGAGGCAAGCCTAGACTACATAGTGAGCTTAAGGGCAGCCTAGTCTACACAGTGAGACCCTGTCTCAAAAAAATGAAAAGAAACAAAAAGAAAAGAAAAAGTCACTAAGTTGCCCAGGCTCTACTCAAATTTGCATTCCTCCTGCCTCAGCCTCCTAAGCACTAGGACAACAGGTGTGCCCACCACACCCAGCTATTCACTGCCACTTTTAGCTATTCCCACAAACCCATACTTTCATGTTTTAGTTTACACTCACTTGCTGCTTCGGAGTAAAACACCAAAAATGACAAATGGTAGAACCACCATCTCATTCTTTAAAAGGCAGTTACTCTTTTAGCACTGTTTTTCTAACACCCTTTCCCGGAAGAAGCCAGTCGATAGCCCTCTCGTGAAGAGAACAGAGCTGCTAGGATGCAGAGCTGCCCAGAGAGACACAGGATCCCCCAAGCTGCCTTGGCTCTGAGTGACACAGACAAGAAATGTAATCATCGGTCAGTCTCAGCATGAGAGGGCGACCTCCGTTCTCAGTCACCGGATCTGCCTTTCATCAGAGATGTCCAGTGACAGGATGGAAAAGAGACCGAAACAGACTCAGCACTTGGCTGAAATCCCTCCACCCCAAGCCCTAGTGGACACACTGAGTTTGGAGATACCAAATGTTTACAGCTACAGCTTGTGCCAGGAAAAAAAGAACCTCTTCAGGTCAAAGAGCTTCCATTTCTCATGAACTCCGTTTTCTCCCATGCAGTGACCCCCTACATAAATCAACACGCACTGAAGCTTTTCCAGCCAAGTCAGAAGACAGGAAACAACTCTTGACTCTACTCACCAGGGGATGTTAACTAAATGACTATCTGCTTTGTGCTTCTACTTTTTTACAATTAGGTCATTAACAGATTAACAGAACTGCAGTAGGGATTGAGATAGTAGCTGTCCTTTAATTGTGCCTGCCAAACAGGACGGACCCATACATCAGCTACTATCAGCAACAGCACCACCACCCTGTGGAATCTAGAGATGCAGCTCCCCTCTCATGAAATGAGAAAACTTTGGAAAGCTGTAACAAAGGTTTTAAAGTCCAAAATCAAACTCCAAAAAGTGCTTTCACCACAAAGTGCACTGTGTCAATGAACACAATCCAAGGACCCCAAATTCCTCTATCCCAGGTGGTAATTAACATTTGCAAGGTTTACAATCATTGTTCCCATGGCAGTCCACAGCAAGAATGAATGAGCACACACGAAGTCTCTAACATCATCCCGAGCTGCTGCTCTGAGGTCTGATGTGGCTAATAATTCAGCACTCTGATTGAGCTGTCGCCAACCCAAAGCAGAATACAGTGTCCTGTGTAATCAATGTTCCATGTTTAATCAACTTCTGTCAGAAGCCTCTGTAATTTAAATATAGAAGCAAATGGGTTGTGGTGCCCTCCAGTTATAACCCACATTCCATTTATTCCAATTCAGTTTCACTAGGAAATAAAACATTTTTTGAATTTAAAGGAAAGCAGTGTTCTATTTAAAATCAACTGCGAATCCTCATAACAAATCCACAGTATAGAATCTATTTCCTTACAGACAGTTTTGATAAAAGACTAAGATTTTGAGGAAAAATAATTTGAAATTCAAACAGTAGTAAGAAGATACTGTCCCTTTCCTCTAAGTGCACTGCTATAAGATCATCAATACATCAATAGAGACTTCTTCACCACTTGCTTGCAGGGTCCAGTTGTGTGTGTGTGTGTGTGTGTGTGTGTGTGTGTGTGTGTGTGTTTTAATGGCCCTGTCAATTTGCTTCTGCCCTAAGTCTTACTGCAAAAACACTTACAAACAAAGAGACACACAATACAGGTTACTTGAAAATCTCATTTGGAATAACCCAACCATGCTGAGATCTCTGAGTTGCTTCCAGGCACACCACCAACAGCAGCAGACATCAGCATACAAATCTAGAAACCCCCACTAAAGGTCCACTGACCTTTTGATGACTTGTGACTTCGTCCCTGCTTCTCCCCAGCTCCTCGGCAAGTTTGATGTTCTCTTCCTGCAACGCTGAGAGCTGCTGGGACTTCTGAGCTGCCGCCTGCTTTAGGGTTTCTCTGCAAGGACAGTGAGTGCACGGTTACCATAGAAACAAGACAGGCAAGGAAACTGTGGGAGACAACCAGCTTCACAGCACTGAGGAAAACAGCTGGTCACGTGTCCAACAGGCCCTATAACAACAGGAGACAGTGTCATCTGCATGCAGGAGGGGCCACATAGCTTTAACCTCGCAAAAGGAGGATGGCCGCCCACAGTTATTACATTTTTAAAAACCTAATAAACGCTATAACCATCCCCTTACCACCCCCACACACTACATACAAAAAAGACTTCTGCTACAGAATAAATGACAAATGGTCAGTACAGCAGTCCAGTCTTTAGGAATACTTCCATTTAGATAATTATACTAAAACCTACATTGATAACGTGATCTAATTTGCTGCCAAGATACTGTTCTAGCTACACAGATCTGTATTCTGCTTTACATTTATTTATTTTTTATCTTTTTTGGTAGTGGGGATCAAACTGGGGACCTTGTGCTTGCGAGGCAGGAGGCAGCACCACTGAGCTAAATCTCTGGCCCTTATTCTGCTTTACTTTTATAGAAATAAAAAGCCAATGGTTTCATTTCCCCTATCAGTCAGAGTCAAGTGCTAATGTGAATCTGAGTATAGTTTTAGGACACGTCAACATGAAATGCCCCCAAAAATGTTTTCTAATTACGCGGTAGGTGTCTTACTTTCATGGCATTCTTTCCACAATACTAATTTATAATGAAGCAGCAGCAGCAGCAGCAGCTACTAATAAAAATATAATACAGCCTGATAATCTGTGGGTATCAACATATAAAATATAAACACATATATAAATTTATAAACATCTTCTCATTATTAAAATCAACCCAAAATACACATTCTAAATTATTATCCTTTACATGTGGATATTCAAAATATTTTACTTGATCACTGTATTTTAGTTTTATGCCATAGAAGGTTTTGGTGCAATTATGAATTTTAAGTAAGTCTGTGCTGGATAAACTCCACTCCACAAGCTGTCATACATGGCTGAATTCTGAATCCAGTCATCTGGGTGAGAATCCATCTGCTGAGGCATGAACACATCTATTTTTAACTTCAATTGTCTAATGGGTGACGGTGCTTGGCAGCTTCAATTTTTCTCCCATTTTTCATTCTCTACCTACCTATAATGTGCATACTATGATGACCTCATGAAGATTTAGGGAGGTAAATCCCCAAAACCTCTCTTATAGCACACTCAGGCTTTTTACAGAGGAAAAAAGAAAGAAAGAAAGAGAGAAAGAGAGAGAAAGAGAGAGAGAGAAAGATGGGAGAAGGAATATTAGCCTCAGGTAATTAGCCATTCAGAAAGAGTCATGACTTTAATTATGGATCCATCTACTATAACCAATGTACCCATCTATATCTCTCTGTGTACAGACATCCCATAGCTAAAGTTCACTTCCTGGCAAAAGTCCATCAATCCTTGATAAATCAGACAATCAGCAATTGCCACAGGCCACACACTGTGGTCACTGCCTTCATGGGGCTAGCTGGTCCCAGCATTTGTGTGGCCAGATAAAGATATTTATGCTCCTCTTCTTTCCCTTTTAAAAGATCTTTATCTTTTCAAGTTTTTTAAACTCTGAGTTTATATTAAGAGCCTGCAGTAAGGAAAATTAAAATGAGGAGTCAAAGAGGTAATCCAAATATGGTCCAAATGTCTTTAAGTATTAACCCATGCTATTTACTGTTTTAAAAATACCAAATGGTTTCATGTACATTTTCTCATTTAAACCTCAAAGCACAGGGAAGCTGTTATTATTTATTTTTTAAGATGAGAAAATCAGTCAGAGATTTGCCCCAAATCCTAGAGTCAGTAAGCAGTAGAACCAAAGAACCAGCATTACAGTTGAAAGGTGATTCCAATACAAGGGCGCGCTTCAGTTTCTCAGGGGTGGGGTGGGGTGGGGTGCATTTCATGAAGAAAAGATACTCCTGCAGTCCTAACTCTGGACTGAATGAATCTGAAAACACCACAAAAACATTTCTAAGAATTTAATTCTTTTTTTGGTACCAGAAATTGAACTCAGGGCCTTGGGCTTGCCAGGCAGGTGCTGTGCCAGCCATTATTTTTTTCCTTGTTCAGATGACAGCTGAAGCCATCTGCAAATCCCCGGCCATTTCTAACAATAAAAACAAGCAAACAAAAAAACACTTTCTCTCCAGGACAAGGTGTCTTAAAACAAAAAAGATTCTGTAGTTTAAAAGCTGAGGGCTGGGCCAGGGATTTAGCTCAGCGGTTCGGTGGCCTGCCTTGCAAGCACAAGGACCCTAGTTCAATCCCCGGTACCAAAAAAAAAACAAAGCTGAGGGCTAGGTGTAGTGGGTATACACTTGTAATCTCAGCACTTGGGAGGCTAAGGCAGGAGGATCGCTGTGAGCTCGAGACCAGCCTGGGCTACATAGTGAGTTCCAGGTCAGTCTCAACTATGTAGTGAGACCCTGTCTCAAAAAACCAAAAAAAAAAAAGTTAAAGCAGTTTGCCTTGCAAATGCAACGTTCCAAGTTTGACCCTGGTACCAAAAAACAAAACAAAACTACACTAAAACAAAAACAAAAACTTCCCCGATACCAAAGACTAGCGAGAAACTGTTTTATTGCCATTCTCCAGTTCAAAGCAGTAGCTTGCTAATTAAAATCAAGGACTTTTCTAAAACCAGCTTAGTAAGTACCACTGAGGGAAAGGGAATCAGTGACAAGTACTTGCTTTCAGTGCCAAGGAGAGGGTTCCTATTAGAAGTCCAGGCCACCCTAGTAATCTTTTCCTTCAGTGCCATAGGGTGAGGGAGAAACAAACACCACAACTCTTAAGGACATTAGGAGCACCCCCCACAGCCACAGAGCCACAGGAAAGCAAACAGCTGCTCATCCTCCAGGCTGAGAACCAACGAGCGTGACAAAGGACCACAAGACAACTGCACTGAGAAGCACTGCTCCCGTCACACAGTCCTCTGACAGCAGACAGGCCCTGAAATGTGGGCAGTCTAGAAGACAAGACCTCCCAACCACTTCCCACGCTGCCCTCACCTAGCTTCTATGGAAAGCCACACACGGGCCTCGGGGTGCCTGGACACTGAATGGAAGACGGGATCCTCTGGGGCCTCGTGGGCAGGAACAAGGCAGCCCGTCTAAACCAGGCCCGGCTCAGTCTGCCTGGAGCTGCTCCTTCCCTCCTGGGACAGTACCAGGGACATAATGGTGACAGCAGCTGGGGTCAGTCTTTTATTCCCAGGCCTTTGGTTCTACAGGCATGAAGCAAACTTTGACTCATCACTGGAGTAATGCTAGGAAGCAGGCACAAAGTTTTCTCCCTTTTTGGGGAGTGCTGGAGATGGAACCTAGGGCCTTGTGCCTGCTTGGCAAGTGCTCTACCCTGAGCTATACCTCTGGCCTGATAATCTCTCTTGATGGGGATGAGACCAACCCCACACTGATGGGCAGGTAACATATCAGGATTTGGGGAGGACTCTGACACTGCAGGATGATCTCACTGATGCAATGAGATTCCTCAGCAGGAGTGATTGCAGTGTCACCTAAACCCTAAAACCTCTCTCCTCTCAGCCCTGCCCTTCTATTATCTAGTGTGCCCCAGAGAGCTCAGGAGTGGGGCTACAGCAACAGGAGGTCAGTCAGAGAATCTTCTGCTGCTCACAACCTCCCGCTGTAGCGGCCTGTATGACAAAAGAACTAAAGCCAGGGCCAGGGATTTAGCTGAGTGATTTCGCTGCCTGTCTTGCAAGTGCAAGGTCCTGAGTTCAATCCTCAGAACGAAAAAAAACCAACAACAACAAAAAAGAATTAAAGCCAGTTCAGTGTTCTGGAATGCTCAGGGTTAGCATGACTACTTGTGTCTCAGGAAAAAAATCCCAAACTGTAACTGGACCCACCCTATTTGAAAATAACTCAACTGTCATATTCCTACAAATGAATTCATTTTTCGTGTCACCGTGACAAATTATCTATTGTATTTTTTGGCTTTGGTAGGCGAAAAGGTTGTTTTTTGGTTTTTTTCAGACAGGGTCTTACTATGTCATTCAGGTTGGCCTCGAACTTACAGCGACCCTCCTGCATCAGCTTCCCAAGTGCTGGGATCATGGGCATGGGCCACTGTGCCCAACATCCAGAAATTTAAGATTCTCCCTAACGGCCACAATCATAGTATGAGTTTGTAAGCTTGTGTATATGGGGACAGAGAAGTGCTAGACAATAAGACAGGCCCTTGCCTTACCTCCATTTTTTTTTCCACAGAATGTTTTATCTTGGAAATATAAGTTGTGTTGCTGGGCTCCTGCCCAATGTATCAAAATGGTTTATGACTGTTTGAACTGTGTGACCTTCCAGGAATGTTCTGTCAAGCTCAGCCCTCTCATAACCTCACTAGAAGGTTAAGCTCTGCCCCTTCTCAAGAATGCTCTGTAGCTCCGCCCCACAGCTTCAGGAATTTTCTGAAACTCCACCCCCTTGCTTTAGTGAGCATGTTCACAAAGCCTGTGTTTCAGGAATGTTCTGTAACTCTGCCCCTTTGCTTCAGTGAGAATGCTTGCCTACCTGTAGAGTGCTCAGTCTCTTCTGAGCCCTCCAGGGCTTGCCAGTGTAATAAAGGTTTTTCTCCACCTCTTCAAATGACCACCAGAGTCTCAAGTTTTCAAAGAATGAGAGATGTGACCCAGAGCTGCCACACAGAGCTATAAAGCTCAGCTGCACTTCAGAGCTGCGTTCCAGAGCTGCCACACTGAGGTGTAATGCTCAGCTGTGCCTTCCGAGCTGTGGCACTTGGCTACAACACAGAGCTGCTCTGCTGCAACAGGGGAACTAATGGGAGCTGCTGAGACACCGCAGGACACCTTTAATACTGAGACTGAGGATGGGGTCAATCACCAATAGCTGGGCACCTCCGCAAGTGAGGAGCTCAGATCTAACTATTCCTAGAGGAGTGAGTGACTCTGAGGAGACAGACACACTAGTTTAATTCAAATGTGATGCACAAATGATGCTTTGTTAGGAACAGAAGCTTTGAACCAATGCTTTTGTCTCTGTCCCAATTTCATGTTTTATTAAAACTAGAAATGAACCGGATGTGGTGACGCATACCTGTAATCCCAGCACTCGGGAGGCTGAGGCAGGAGGATCACTGTGAGTTCGAGACCAGCCTGGGCTATATAGTGAGTTTCAGGGTAGTCTGAACTACATAGTAAGACCCTATCTCCAAAAAAAAAAAAAAAAACCAAACCCAAAACAAAAAAAAAAAAAAAAAAAACCAAAACCAAAACTAGAAATAACACAAACCTGCGAAAGGTGGGGACCACTGACATTTATCTGTGCACCCTTATGTGAAGGACACACATACCCACGTGTTCACCAGATTAACTAGTGTTAGATTTTTAGGTTCACCAGTGGTTGATACAGTGATGTTATTGAACGGAAGACCCAATGAAAGCTATATTGTAACCCATCACTTAAAATGCCACATGAACACCAACCTCTGACAGCTATGGCATCAACAAAGGAAACATCAACATGGGTGAACCCTAAAGAGTTTTGAAAAATGCTCGTCATTTAGTTCCCATGCTGTTTGGTTTCCTCCCCTACAGAAAGGAGTTTTGAATTTTTTTTTTTTGGTACCAGGGATCGAACTCAGGACCTTGCGCTTAGAAGGCAAGAACAGCGTCCCTAAGCTAAATCCCTGGCCCAAGGGAGTTTTAATAAAAAGGTCTGATGGTTCCAAATGTTTAGACTGCTATCATCTGATTCTACTTCTATCTAAACCTCTGATTCTACTTGTATCCTCAAGCTCTAAAGTCACAGTAGATCCTAAATGTTGCAGTTCGTTAGGCCACAGGCTGGAGAATTACCTCAGGGGCATTGCACCTATTTCACAAGCTCAAGTTCCTGAGTTCGACTCCAGTACAAAACACACACACGCACGCACGCACCTCATTGGCCCAAGAATGTAGCTCAGCGGCACTGCACAAGGTCCTGAGTTCGATCCCCAGTATGGGGGTGTCTACAACTATCAGTCAGCACATAGTCTCCTTGGATCGTTTCATTCGGCTCTAATTCTACCTTAATAGTGGTTACTGAGATGCTTCTGGGGGTGATATAATAGTATTTGGGGTACAGAAGGGTAACTTTTTCTTTTTTGATTTATTGCACTTTTCAAATTATTTTTTAAAGAACTAGTTTCACTTTTCCTATTTAAAAAAAGCTTCATAATTTCTCTCAAAAGAGATAAACTTACATTTCTTTCCTGAATTCTTCCATTTTTTGATTCTCTACAGTCAGAAGTTCTTTGGATTTGTTCAGCTCTTCCACATTTTTCAAGTTGTTCTCTTTGAGTGTATCCAACTTAAAGACCAAAAGAAAAAGTCCTGATAAAATAATTTCATTTTTTAATGGAATGGCTAGACAGACTACCAAAATATATATTTTTAAAAATACATAAAATGAGTTTCCTACTAAAATAAGTGTCATTTGGGTGAAGAAATTACAAATGACAGGTTTATTATAAACTGCAAACACTCTCCTTATGTTGAGTAAGCTTTCTGCACACCTGGCCAAAATATCATACTAAATTGCTACATAAATTTTTAAAATTTTATTTTCATCATGAACACAATTTCATGATTATCAATGAACTTGCTAGTCACATATGATCCATCTTTAAAAAGCAAGACAAGAAGAAAAAAAAAAGCAAGAGTTACAGTGACGTCAACAAGGATTATTCTTTGTAATAAAGTGAATCCTTCTTTCCCCGTAGATTAGCAATGTAGGAAACTTTCAAGGTCAGTACCAAATTTACATAGTCCTCGTTACAAAAAAAAATTTATATGAATCACAGTGTTTGTAGCTGGGAAAAACTTAAGTCGCCCATTTGAACTTTAACCTGAAGAGGAAGAAGCCATGCAGTGAGAATGAAGGGTGCCCATCAGGCTAGGGCTTGAGCCCCTCGTGGTAAAACCAGGCACGTAACAGAGCAAGGGGCACGGCCTGTGACAGGCTCCCAGAGTGGCTGCACTTTGAGTGGACAGGATTTGTACAGCCATCCAGGACACAGGATGTGCTCCTGGGACCAGGACTCACCTCCCACTTCCAGAAACATGAGTTGTCTCCCATTGCCATGTCACAGATCGCCCGCCAAGAATCCTACAAAGTGTCTGGCTGAACTCCACTACCTCCTTTTAATGCCTTCTAATATTCCAATTTACCGAAAATGGGCCCAAGGTGTGGTTCATCTAGTCTTGCATTTTGGGTACAATGGACATATCAAAGGATATGTTATGGGAGGACACACTTCTGATCCTATCCTCAAAGGTTAAAGACATTCCTTAAAATGTTAGTGCGTCTGGGCCGGGGATTTAGCTCAGTGGTTCTGCTGCCTGCCTCGCAAGCACAAGATCCTGAGTTTGATCCCCAGTACCAAAAAAAAAAAAAAAAAAA
>NW_022900924.1:18262233-18275861 GCF_012274545.1 Fukomys damarensis
ACAAAAAAAAAAAAAAAAAAAAAGTTATAGCTTCTAACTGTGATTACCTGTGATCTGCACTCCTATTATATTTCTAGCTTGTCAGTTTTGAGTTTACTCCACCCTCTGTGAAGTTTTATTTACCTTACAATTACCTCAAAATGTCCACATCTTGGTAGATCTCTGTCTCGGGCCTTGCTCAATGATGATCTCTATGGTAGCTTTCCATCCGTTCAGCCATCCCTCCCCTTCCTTAACACTTCACCTACCTGTGACTTGGCAAAGCATCTGAAGTTACACAGGACTTCACACACTAACTCTGGAAGATTGATGTGTGGGGGAATTCAGGTAACAGCTTTCCAAGGAAATAAAGTTTGGTATGAGGATGGAGGGTGTGAGCAAGAGAATCAAAGGGGAGTTAAGAAGGAGAAATGCTATTTCTGGACAGAATCAAAATATCTTGATGGCACAAATTTGCCCCAGCTCCAGAAGTGGCTAATTCAAGTTGACACACTGAACTCGGCTAAGAAAAGGCCCACGTCAATGGAGAATGCAATTTAGCAGCTCCAAGTCGGAAGGGAGGTAAAGAAAGTATGGAAGAGGGGCCAGGGACTTAACTCAGTGGCACAGCACCTGAATTACAAGCACAAAGTCCTGGCTTCAATCACTGGTACCAGGAAAAAGAAAAAAGAAAGTATGGAAAATACAGGACATGAAAACAAGAGAATTCCATCACCATCTCCTCTCGCCAGTGCTATCACTATGTAGTTACCTCAGAAAGCCACACTGTTAAGGTTTCCCCCTCAATTGCTAAAAGTTGACTCTGTGCTGCATGGAGCAGTGCACACCTGTAATCCCAGCACTTGAGAGACTGAGGCAGGACAACCACTGAAAGTTCAAGGCCAGCCTGGTCTACACAGTGAGTTCAAGGCCAGCCTGGACTACATAGGGAGACCCTGTCTCAAAAAAATTGATTCTGCTAAATAAGTAACGAAGTAATACACTTTATTTAACATACGGCTCTGGTATACGTGTTGACTCTAACATGGACCAAACCCGTGAAAGGCCACATGTTAAAAAAATACACCATCCTGAGCTAGTGATCAAACATTCCACGACATCGCTGATAAGCTGTTCTCTGTACAAAAAACCATTTAAATCTAATTACTTCATTCTGCAGTTTTGCATTTGTTTGCTTCGTGTCCTCTAAGGAGGCCAGAGTTTCAGTCTTCTCTTTGGTCATCTGTTCCATTATCTGCGTGGTGTCTTCTGCAGTCTGGGCCTCCTAAACACAAGAAAACACAGTGAGGAGGGAGCACAGCCTACCGGACACCACCAGGCCAAGCTCAGGCCATGCTGCTCAGGCAGCACTCAGGCTGTGTGGCTGAGACCACAGAGACGAGACAGCCCAGCCCAGCGCTAATGCCAACAGACAAGACAGGAAGGGTCTGTTTTCTGATGTGTGACACAATCACAGACCCTTACCAGACATTTCTCAGTGAGTCAGCTGTTACACAACTCCCATCCCTTCAGACCCTTCTGAACCTACATCTTCCCACGGCACTTCTGAGTTACATGACCAAGTATGCTCTCAGCATCCCCACCCACACTGGAGAGACGCTGTTTGGTGATAATAAAGAGTAATACCCCTATGTAGCTGGATTTCTCTTAATCACATTTACTGTTTTGAGTTTAAAATACTATTGGGGGGAGGGTTCTAGGGAATGAACTTGGGCCCTTGTGCTTGCAAGGCAGGCAGCAGAACCACTGAGCCAAATCCCCAACCCCTGAAATACTATTTTGCTATCTCAAATTTGAAGCCTTTGAAATCACTTAAACTGGGATTTTTTTCACATAAAAATTTAAATTATCAAAAATTTAAAAATTAAAATTATTTGGGCAATTATAACATAAAACTGAAATGCTTCTTGAAACATATTTAATGGAAAAGTCTAAGGGAAACTGGATAATGAATATAATCAAAACTGTGAATAAAAAAGATGTATGCATATGAAGACAAATTATTAGCTGCTAAATATAAAAAAAAATCATAAAAATAAAATCTCTCAGGTACTTGATTACAATTTCATTTGCTCTAGTGAAATTTAAGGGGATTTTGCATTAGGCTAACCCAATTCTTGGCCAGAGAGATTTAAGTGGAATCCTCCAACCCTAAATAGACAGACCCACTCAGACAGCTAAAAGCCAAAGAGCAGATAGGATATTTCAATTGTTCTATTGCTCTTAAGTCTTATAAGAACTACAGTTAGCTTTCTCACAAAGTTTCTCCATAAACTAATAATAAATCATTTTTATTCACAGTCTGCAATGCTTTCCAAGTGGAGAGAAACTACTGTAATTAGACATTTAATAAAGAATCGCCCTTTCTCACTACAGAGAAGAGCTGAGACATACAAGCAACTTACTTAATGGAATGAATTCTCGGAAATGCAAAGAAGAAAAATCACCTAAGCCACTAACATTAGTGCACAGGGTTAGTAAGTAATCCAGGTGCTCGATACTTGAACCGCTCACTTTACCGTGAATGAATGAAGAGTCTCAAGCTCTCTAATTTTATGGGTAAGTTTGCTCTTGTCTTTCCTCAAAGTACGGTTTTCACTTTGAGACTCTAGAAGATTGGCTGAAATGTGGCTGTTGGTTTTGGCCAGCTGGCTAATTTCTTTCTGGAGGATGAAGTAGCTTTCTTCCAGCTTTTCTTTCTCCTTCAAGAGCTCATCCCTTCTCAGCATCAGTTCTCTTTTCTCAGCCAGAAGGTTCTTGCTGTCTTGCATGACCTTGGCTTTCTCAGCCACCGTCACCTCATGCTTCAGCCGAAGGTCATCCAGGATCTTGGTGAGGCAGCTGTGCAGCTCCTGCAGTTCTGACTTGGACTTGGACAAGGTGGCAAAATCGTTTTTCAGGGTCTCTATCTTGGCAGCGAGCTGGGCCGTTTCTGCACTCAGGAGTTCCTTTTCCTTAATAATCTCTACCACTTTTTGCTCAGATTTGGTCTTTTCTTGGATTAGTACAAACTTCTCGGACTGGAGCTGCTTGGTACATACTTTCAACCCCTCTACCTCCTGCTCCAGGAGCACTAATCTCCCTTGGAGTTTATTGTTTTCATACAAGGATGACTCTTTTTCCTTTGCTCCGGCTTCTTTTTCTAGGACTAAGGACTGCTGCACTTCATGGACCTCCTCATTTAATTTCTGACATTCTTCTTGCAGGTTCAAGCCATCCCTCAGCAAAATGCTCTTTTCACAGCAACAAGTCTTTAGCTCGGCGTTCAAGTTCTCCCTCGCTTGCATCACAGTGGTGTGCTCCTTTTCCAGGTTCCGTTTGGCATTCTGCGCCTCTTTTAGCTTCAAAGATAGGTCACACTCACTGGCCACTAGCTCTGGGTTTTCCTTTTCTTTCTCCTGAATCTCCTTTTTCAGAGCATCAATATCACCAAGAAGTTTCATCTTCTCATGCACAATTATTCTTCTGCTTGCAGCTTCCTGGTCATATTTCCTCTTAAGGTCTCCTATGGCTTGGATGGAATTTTCTCTCTCTGTAAGTAAATCTCCATTTTGTATTTCCAGAGCTGATTTTTTTTCCTTTAAGAGACTCTCCTGCTGCTTTTTAAGCTGAGTAATTTTCTGACAGGCCACCTCCTTCTCAGACATGAGGTGCACAATCTTCTCATTCAAGCTTATCTCAATATGGGAGGTCTCTTGAGACTGCTTGTTAAGTTTTTCGGTGATGACCCTATTCTCACTCAAAAGTTCTTCCTTCTCAGACAGCAGCCTCCTCTCTGAGGCAGCCCAGGTCTCTTTCTCATGGAGAAGCTGAATGCACTCTGAGTCTGTGACGGCCCGGCTGGCCTTGATCTCTTCCAGGAGCTTCGTGAGGCTCGTGTTGGTGGCCTGCAGCTGCCTGGTCTCCAGCTCGGCCTTCCTCAGCGCTTTGCTGGCAGAGTCCAGCTGTGTGCGCAGCACCCCAGCTTCTGTGCTGAGTAGCTGCTTAAGCTGCAGAGTGGCCTCCAAACTGGCACTCAGCTTCTCCTGACCCTGACGCAGCGAGTCCCTCTCCAACTGCAAGTCTCTGTTGCTCTGGAGAAGGCTTTCTCGTTCTGCTGTTAAGGCTCGGCACACACTGTCCAGGCCTGACTGCTTCTCAGCCGTTGCCTCCTTCTCAGCAGTGAGTGCCTCAATCTCCCGGGCCAAGGCCCTCTGATCTGTGACGAGCTCCTCGTAGGCGCTCTGAAGCTTCTGAATGATGTCATCCTTGTCTTTCACCAAGACGAGGTTTTCGGCAGCAAGCGTCTTGACCTGATCCTGCACACAGCCTTTTTCTGCCAGAGCCTTCTCGGCCTCTGCTGCCAGAGTATCTCTGCAGAGCTGGAGCTCGTCGACGAGCACCTGCAGGCTTGCTGTGGAAGCTTGCAAAGACCTGTTTTCCACGTGTATCTTCAGGAGCTCTTCTTGAGCAACACTGATTTCTTGAAGCAATTTTGCTCTCTCTGTAGTCAAAGCTTCTTTATCAAGATGTTCCTGCTGGCAAAGATTTTCAGCAGCTTTCTTCTCTTCCAAGGCTTTCTCCTTCTCTAAATTAAGAGTTTTGTTCACTGACCACAGTTTCTGCTGGTCTTGCTGAAGCAAAGTTATTTTGGCCTCCACTTCTACAAGCTTTGTTAAAAGCGAACCTTTTTCTACCTTTAAAGTATTTCCCTCCTGTGCAAGAAGCTGCTTCTCTGATTTCAGACCCCTCAGCTCTTCTGACATTAGTTCAATTTCTTTTCTGGCTGATGTTAACAAATAAGTTAGCGACTACAGAAACAAAAGACGGAAAGAATGGAAACAAAAATGAAATCAAGCAGACAAATGCAAGCCCAAATAACTTAATGTAGCCTAAGTCTTAAAAGTTTAAAATTTTCTACAATAAATTTCATAGAAACTGTGTGAACAAAAAAAAACCCCAGTAACTTGATTTTAACATAAGGGTGTAAAATTCTCCCCTGCCATTCCAATTATCCAATTATTTTCATCATAGAAAAGATTCATAGAAAGGATTTATTTACTTGTTAGGCTGGGTTTTGGTTTTTTTTGTTTTGTTTTGTTTTGTTTTGTTTTTTGTACTGGGGATCAAACTCAAGACCTTGCACTTACAAGGCAGATGCAGCACCACTGAGCTAAATCCCAGGCCCCACTGTCATTATTTTTGAGACTGGGTCTTACTATGTAGTCCAGGCTGGCATAGAACTAAGGTAAACAAGGCTCGCCTCAAACTCACGGCGCTCCTCCTGCCTCAGCCTCCTGAGTGCTGGGATTATAGGAATGTGCCACCACATCGAGCTATATTTGACACATACGATGCCATGGTCCACTTTATTAACAGGGAGTTGTTATTTTGGCTGGTTTGCTTTCTGTGGTACTGGGAATTAAACCCAAGGATTTACACATGCTAGGCAACACATTTTGGCTAAAGGAGATTTCCAATGGAGTGGTTTCAAGTTCTTTATAATTTCTCTGTACTAAATTCCTAAGTAAATATTTCTCAAACAGTAAAAATAAAGGCACGTATTTATTTTTCTTTGAGCAATAAAAAGTTATATAGTAGTAGGACAGTTGAATTGCACTGTCACTAGTCAAAGAACATACTAAGATAAAGCCTGACACTATACACTGACGTTCAATAGACATAACGATACTCCATTCACTAGTTGGACGTGTCTTCCTTACCGCCCTTGAATCCAGCTTCCTGGTTAATAAGCTCACAGAGCCTCCCTGGAGACAGAAAAGCCTTATAGTGTTCTCACTTCTAACCCTTCCTAGAAGAGCTCTGCTCATCCCGTGAGCTCCCTCCAATCCTGACTCCCACTGGGTTGCTGGCTGTGGCCGCAGTCTCTGGCTGTTCTGCAGCTTGTCTCTCCTAACCCTAATGACAAATGGCACAGGCTCAGCCAAGATTAGAGGAAGATTCTTTCCCACACCAGAGTCTACTACAAGCAGGCACACAGAGCTCAGGCAAGATAAGAGGCTTTGAGAAAGCTGGGTGCAAGCAGCACAAGGGGTGGTTGGTGACAGCAACACAGGACACTCAGGGAAGGGCCTGTAGCCACCACTGGCCCCAAGAGCAGCTGGTACAAAACACTTAACGCCACAAGAAATGAATTCACTACCCTGTTGTGTAGGCAGAGGCTAGCGCTGGACAAGGCTAACTCAACACAACCCATCTGCTGCTGCTTCCCAAAGTACCCTGAAGCCTCGCTGCCGAACCCCAGCAAGCACAGCACAGCCCACGGCTCCCCAGAACGTACTTTGGCTCTGTCAGCCTGTACTCGCAGTTCTTCCATCTCCTGCATCAAGCCTCTGTTCTCCTCTTGGACAGACTTTAGCTTCTGCTCCGTCTCCAAGAGCGTCTTCTGCAGGCTCTGCAGGATTTCTTCGTGCTTTGTTTTTGTCTCGGAACTGATTTTTTCATACCTGGCTTTCAGATCCTGACACTGGTTGTTGCTCGTTTCCATCTTCCTTTCCTGAAGAAACCCCAAGGGAAGAAGTCAGTCATCTGGCCATCTGCAGACCAGCCCCGCCTCACTGACAGGAGATGCTCCCATTCATCCTCTCCTTACCAGGTCCAACAGTTTTCCCTCCAATACTTGCTTTTCTTCTTCATGCTTTTTGGTGGCTTCTTGCTGGCTCTGTTCAGCTTTACAAGTTATCTCCCCAATACTTTTCTGCAGAGCACTTGCATTTTCATTAGCTTTTGTAAGTTTTAACTGTAATTCTTCTACACATCTACAACATGTTTCAATACAAGGCATCACATTTTTCATAAGAATGTTTTAAATTTAATTATATTAAAAAGTCACAATTATACTGATTATAAAATTTGAGTAATCAATAACTTCTAAAATAGGCAAATAAAAACAATAACAGCCTCAAGTACATACTGAGACCCTGTCTCAAAAAACAAAACAAAGGGCTGGGATTTAGCTCAGTGGTTCTGCTGCCTGCCTTGCAAGCACAAGGACCTGAGTTTGATCCCCGAACCAAAAACACAAACAAAACAAAAACAACAACACCAACACCAAAAAAATTTAACTTGCCTGAGGAATAATTTTAACAAATGGGATTATAAATACATTGCTTAGAATAACAAATACTGCGATTGTGAAGGTTTATTTTACGTTACTAGATTAATAAAAAAATGAGTGACAAATAAACACATAAAAGAAAATGAGTTTCAAACTGGGGAGGCCAATGCAGGAGGAACACAAGTTCAAGGCCAGCCTGGACCACCAGTAAGTACAAGGCAAAAATTAAGTTTCTTTTTTGGTGTTGTTGAATTTTTTTCTTTCTTTCTTTTTTTATTTTTTTGGAGACAGGGTCTCACTATGTAGTTAAGACTGATCTGAAACTCACTATGTAGCCCAGGCTGGTCTCAAACTCACAGCGATCCTCCTGCCTCACTCAGCCTCCAGAGTGCTGGGATTACAGGTGTGCACCACCACACCCGGCAGAATTCTAATGACTCTAAAATGTGTTCTAACATTTTTTGCCTTATAAAGCAAAATTTTTCATGACAGCCATGAAAAAAAATTGAACCCAACAAGAATCTCAGAATAAAGACAAGAACAGATATTGATAAAAGAAGTTTTAGTATAAAAGAAGCATAACATACTAAGAGCATCAAGAGCTCTGGGATCAGATGACTCAGATCTGAAACCTCAGACCAGTTACTCAGCCCCAGCAAGCCTCAGTTTCTTTCCCTTGCCAATGGAGATAATGCTATATAGTACTCGCCTCATAGGATTAGTATGAAAATTGGAAAATACACTCCATTATAAGCTGCTGGCACAGAGCATGGCACACAACAAGGCCTTAAAGGGTGCAACCTATCATCACACTGAAGCAAGTCAATAATATCTTTAGGACCAGAGATTTAGTTCAGTGGTTCTGCTGCCTGTCCTGCAAGTGCAAGGTCCCAAGTTCAATCTCCAGTAACAACAACAATATATATATATATATTTTTTTTTATACACACACACACACACACACACATATATATATATTTAAATGCTTGTAAAAGGTGTTACTGCCACTGGTAAATGACTGCCTTTTTTTATAAATCACTAAGAGGCAGAGCCGAGCATGGTGGCACACGCCTGTAACCCCAGCACTATGTAGTTGAGACTGACCTGGAACTACGTAGTCCAGGCAGGTCTCAAACTCACAGCGATTCTCCTGCCTCAGCCTCCTGAGTGCTGGGATTAAAGGCATATGCCACCAAGCCCGGCCAAATCCATCATTCTTGACAAGTGAGACAGGTAACACCATTTCAAAACACTACACAGTTGATTTAAGGACACAGTAATGTAGTAACACAAAAGAACAGAGGACTGAGGTGTAGCTCAGTGGTAGAGCACTTGCCTCGCATATGCAAGCCCCAGAGTCTGCTCACTCACACTCACACACACACACACACACAATGGAAGAGGGATAGGAAATTTTAAAACACAACAACTCTCAGCCTTTTGTCTGTCCCCCCTCACCCTAGACCTTGCTGCAGACCCGAATGTAAAGTAGACTCTTCTTCCACTTTTTGTCTCTCTAGGCATACCTCTCTTTCAGACGCAATTCATCGTTCATTTTTGTCAGCTGAGAAGAATTATCTCCTGACATCTTCATTATCTCAGCAATATCATTTTCCAATTTTTCCTTCGCCTTTAGCAAGTGCTCTTCTCTTTCGTCTCTCTCTCTAAATTTTGCCTCCATATCTGAGTATGTGTAGGGAAAAAATGGTATTGCTGGGTTAAGAGTAAGAAAATATACAGAATGCATCCCTGTTCTAGGATTGCTGGCATATAGCAATGCCTGTCCTCATGAAAATCATACATTCTAGCCAAGACAACCGAAAACAAACAGGAAAAAGAAAAGATTAATGGCCAGGCATGGTGGTGCACACCTATTAGCCCCGCATTCTCAAGGCTGAGGCAGGAGGGTCACTGTGAGTTCAAGGCTTTCTGAGCTACACAGTAAGACCCTGCCTCAAAAAACCAAAAATAAAAAAATGAAATAAAAAAGAAAATAATAATGTAATAGCAGAGATAAGTGCTAAGAGAGAAAAAAATGAAAGCAGAGAAAGAAAGAAGCTGGGAAGGAAAGGGGTTAAACTTCTAGATGGGGCCCCTCTGAGATGATGACATTTAAGAGCGAAGGCAGAGAGAGGAAAGACAAGTACAAGACAACCAGGCAGGACCACCCATGACCAATATCAGCAAGGAGGCCAATCTGATCACAGGAGACTGAGCAAGAGGAAGGGAAGTCTGAGATGAAATTCCAGCCATCATAGGGCCTGCTGGGGTAGGGTCGAAGCTTTTACTGAGAGGGGAGATGCTGGACTAGCTGGGGCAGAGAAAAGACATGACCTGACTTCCTGTTAAAAGGATCACTCTGGCTGCTGTGCCGAAAGATGCAAAGGGGCAAGGGCAGTGGTGGTAGTAAATGGTACGCTGCTCCGGTCATTCATAGGACAGCTGGATTTTATCTGGATCAAGGCTAGCGGTGGGAGTGATGAGATATGATGGATTTTAGGTTTTTGGTTTTTGACTTTTTCTCCCCCAGTACCGGAATGGAACTCCAGGACCTTGCGCTTGCCAGGCAGGGGCGGTGCCACTGAGCTAAATCCCTGGCTAGGTTTTTGAACACTGAAAACATATCAAAGAGGACGTGCTGAGATTACATATCTCATATCTCAAATGAGTATTTCATATATTCTATCTAATGAATGAAGAGGTTACACATGAATAGTAAATATGTTTTTGTAATATAATACCACAAATCCTAGGAAAACTAGGGTATTTAATTTTTAGTCACCAGAGATAGCTCCTTACCCGATAAATTTTCTCTCAACTTTTCCAATTCAGAAGACAGCTTGTCAAACTCTTGCTCCTTTTGGTGTAATTTATTCACAGTTTCTATTTAGAATAAAATTAAAAGTTTAATGTATTTCATATTTAATAGGCCAATCAGATCTCGGCTGTCTTACAACCCAATCAAATCACATACTGTGGAATCTGAGAAGAGGACACAACTTGCCCCATGGCGAGCCACACCCTGAGCACAACCACGAAGCAAGGGTGTGGCTCTCTCGCCTCCCCACATCTTTGCGGCAGGCAGGTGCCAAGTCAGCCTTTGCCACACATCCCTCCTCCTTCCAACGCAAACTTAGTGAAGCAGCCAGGGGTGGTGGCCACACTGGGCTACGTGGTGAGCTCAAGCCTGGCCTGAACTACACAGCAAGACCCTGTCTTTAAAATAATTTTTTTTCTTAAATAAAGCTATCAATGACAAAAATTTAAGTAATACTTTGTCCAGGAATTCTTGCATTTTAATATAGTATATGCCCTAAGTCAAAAGAAGAAAAAATTGGGAGTTTGAGGCTCCAGGAAGCCCACAGAAACCACTGTTTGTGGTTTCTTCCAGGACAGGTTTAGACTGCAGCAGTGGCCATCCCAGCCCACTCCAGGAGGAACAGGATATGCCTTAAGGCAAGCTGCACAGACTTCTGGTGGACCTACCTTGCATACTTCTCTGAACAGTGACAGCCTCCTCTGAAGCAGCAGTAAACTTTTCTTTCTAAAGAAAAAGAAGCTGATATTCAGAACAGAATGATCTAAAAATGCTAAGAATAAACTATCAATTTTAAGTACAATGTTATCTGCTTTTTGTTGCCAATTTTGTTTCATTAAAACTAACACACTTAAAACAGGCGTTCCCCAAGTATATCGTGCACAAATGCATGTATGCCCGAGGGAGACTGCCTGTGTGTGCACATACATGTGTAGGCATGCATGTGAGTGCAAGCAAGTATACGTGTGTACACACTGATGTGAGTACACGTGCATCTGTACACACGTATGCTTTGTCCTCGCTTACCCTTAAGGAGCACCCTTCTCTTCAGAAACCTCCCAAGGCCATAAACAGAGTTCTTGATGGTCTTTTGCTTTTGAGAGTAATCTGAGGAACTTAACTAGATTCAAATCTAAAATCTCACATCTGGGCCTGTGTCAGCAACTTTTTAAACTGGAAAGGTCCACTGGTCCCCACTGTTCAAGGTCTCCTGTCATGACCTTGTCAGTAGCCCATGTCCTGAGATGGGCTCTGAGCTAGCTACACCAAGAGAGGATTCCCAACTAACTTGGGCCATTACAAGACTGACATGCAGCAACAAGTTCATCAAAACCCCCACACCGCCCACCTGGGTTATCCCTAGGGGCAAGCGTTCTCCAAAGAGCACACACAAAGATTCTCAAAGTTAAAAAGAGAAAACATGGTCTTCTGAAAGTTTAGGAAGGATAGCAGAAAAATGTGGAACTCTTTTTTTCAGTCACCTATTACAAAATGGTGATTCCTAGGCCAACTTTTTCTCAGAGTGTAGATAAAATATTACATACCAGAGCTATCCAACAAAATTTTCTACTTATTACTGTTTGGCCATCATATGGGGCTAATGAGCACTTAAATGTTGCTAGTGCCAGGTATGGCTGTACACTCCAGTTCCCAGCACTTGGGAAGACTGCCACGTTTGAACCCAGAGTAGGCAACCGAAGTGATTTAGTGAAACTGCTCTCAAAATGTAAAAAAAGCGGGTGAAGAGACACTGGGAAGGAGCTCAGTGCAAAGGTTCTAGGTTCAATCCCCAGTATTGCCAAAAAGAAAAAAAGTAGCTAGTGCAACAGAGGAACTGAATGTCAACTTCTCAACTTTAGCTCATTTAAACTTACACAGCCATATGCGGATAGTAGCTACCACTGAACAGTGCTTTATGGTAACTATTAAAAAGTAGAAATTTAGAATATTGGCATTTAGATAAGAAAATGATCACACACTTTCATTCCCTTCTCTGTGATTAGCAGAGAGGTATACTGAATGGCAAATAGGAAAGCACACGGAGGAGCCAAGACAACAGATCCTTAACAGCTACTCTTTCTCCCATTTTATTTTTCCATAAGCTAAGAGCTTTCCTCTTCATAACATATGGGTACCTGACCACTGTTAAGGACTGAGGACTTCTTCCCCTGTCTTCCACTTGAATGAGGTCAGGTTTTGGCATGGGGGAAACTCAGGAAAGAAAAAAGTTGAGAAAAGGTTTTAAGAATGAAACTGGCCAGAACCCTGCCTGGCCAACAGAGGGCACTGCAAGGTGTTGCAGCTTGACTGTGCTGCTCTGCACATCACAAAGTTGGTGGGAGCAAAGCTTGCAGTACAGTGTGCTACAGGGAAGGGCTCTGTGGTTCATAAACATCAAAACGTCAGAGTGTCAAAATGTCTAAAGGAATAGGCTTTTTTTTTTTGAAAAGTAACACTTACCTTTACTACTAATTTGGCTTGATCCAGTTTGCCCTCATGGTATTTATCAGCCAGTAATTTTAACCCACATTTTGAAAACAAGAAATAGCTGTGCAATTTGAATTTATTAAACAGGAAAGGGCAAGTAACCCTGAGATCCAGATTCCCAACAGATACTTACCAGAATTTGAAGTTCTTTTTCCAAAGCCTCTTTCGCTTGACTGACTTCACTCAGATTGTCCTGCAGGCTAGTAAGCTTTAGCTCTTTCCCTTGGAGCTCTTTGGTAATGCTACTAGCCTAACATAGAGCAGTACATGGTATAGAAGTGAACAAAAAGGAACAAAAAAGAATGATAGTAACAAAAAATAAGACAATGTAAAAATTATGAGAAACACAACCAAATAAAACTTAAAGAAATAAAGTGAGTTTTTTAATTCTAAGAAGCCAGTGGTTTTTCAAAAAATTTGTTCATTGTTGTTGCTGTTTTGAGTCAAGGTCTGGCTATGTATTCCAGGCTGGTACTGAACTCACTATGTAACTCAGCCAGCCTTGGCCTCTCAGCAATTCTCCTGCTTCAGCCTCCTTAGTGCTGAGGTTACAGGTGTGCACCACCACACCTAGCCAATTCCTTCTTGATATGATCATCTAATAATAAAAGTCAAAATAACTACTTTGCTATACTTAAATTTGGACTATCAGCATGATCTAAAACAGAAAGTGCTAATGCTTACTTTCAAAATTAGCTACTTAACCTATTAGACTTAAAAAACCTTAATGCTAGGGGTATAGCTCATTGGGAGAGACCATGCTTATCAAGTGCAAGGCCCTGAGTTCAAACTCCATCACCAAAATAAAATACGATAAAATAAAAGCTTTAACATATAAATGGCGGGTCCATGTAGTCTGTTATTTGTTCCTGTTTTTGTATATGCCAAAAGTATTTCCATGTTTAAATCCAATTTTAAAATCCAATTAACCTGTGTTTCGATTGGTATTTCAGAAACACATGAGAATGGAGAAAATTTTCCTGCAACTAGTCTGTCATCTTCAACAGCAGTTGCTTAGCAATTTCTTGCTGTTTATCTGTCCTCACCACTCCCCATTTAACCATCACAGCCCTTCCTTTTTTGCTAGTAGAGCAGTTTCAACATTCAACATCAGTGTCAGTGCCCCAACTAGTGGCAGACAGGGAAAGAAGCTCTCAATCCTTAAATATGAGGATGACAAGTCTAGTTAATAAGAAATGCAGCTGAAGCACGAGGACCCGAATTCAATCCCCAGTACCAAAAAAAAAAAAAAAAAAAAAAAAAAAA
>NW_022900924.1:18275929-18283516 GCF_012274545.1 Fukomys damarensis
AACTGCAGCTGGCCGGACGAGGTGGCACACACCTGTAATTCCAGCACTCATGAGGCTGAGGCAGGAGGATCACTGTGAGATCAAGACCAGCCTGGGCTACATAGTGAGTTCCAGGTCAGTCTCAACTACATAGTGAGACCTTGTCTCAAAAAACCAAAAAACAAAACAAAAAGAAATGCAGCTGGCAGATGTTTTGTGCAGTTTCCTATGTATGACCAAGCACCCTTGTCCAGTCTACTCTCAAAACAGCAAGGGATAGTTTGTGTCCTCATTATGGCATGAAAAAACTTTCTAATGAAATGTAAGTGGCAATATAGTGGGCTCCAGGCTCTTTGACTGTAGGTACTCATGGTGTGAATATTATTACCACTGCATGTTAACTTCTAACAGTGGAGAAGCACTCAGAATTGTTTGCATACATAATCCTACAGTCCAGGAAGTGATATGGGTGGGAAAGGAGGAGATGGCCTTGTAAGTTTGCATCTCATTCACTCATTTTACCGTCATCACCATTTACCATTCGCCATAGTCTTGGGGAGTTCTCTATTTTAAACAGAGCATGGAGTGGAAGTAAGCCTCAGTAGGAGTTCACATCATAGCCTGGGCATAAAGTAATGGACAAAGGGCTCAGATTCTAGGAAACCAAGATAAATTTACAAGGTTGAGTCATTATTTTCTCTAATCTCCTCAGAGAGAAATCATACTTCAGACCCTCGAAGACACTATACTCAAACAGAAGCACCACTTGTTTTCATTAAATCAGGAATTTGAAAGATGAGTGACCACAACTCAACAGTAACACATAACGCAAAGGAAGAATAAACAATGAAAGAGGAAAAAAACATGAAGAATGCGGACATAATACAAACCTTGCCACTTTCAGCATTCTTTTCAATCTCTAAATTTTTAATCTGTTTCTCAGCTGCCTCAAGCTGCTGTCTAAGTTTCTCGATTTCCGATTTACCTTCGGAAATGGCTTTCCGAAGCACATCAATATCCAAGAGCTTTTCTTCGGTGGCCTTGAGCTGTGATGTAAAATTATCAATAACCTTGGTTTGTTCATTGCATTTGGTTTGCAGTACCTCTAGCTCCTTTACCTTTATTTCAGCTTCTTGCAATTTGTTTAACGTGTCCTCCATTTCTACTAGGTGTTGGTCTTCTGCTCTGTCCAGTTTGGATTTGATGGCTTCCAGGCTGTTCTCCTTCTCCTTAATGATATTCATCAGTTTGGCCTTTAGGACTTCCATCTCTTTAGCATGAGCAGACCGTTCAGAGTCTTGTTTATTTTGCAAATTTTCTATTTCTTGCTGGTAATCTACTCTTACTTTCTCTATTTGTGTCTTTAACTCGGCCAATTCTGCCGTCTCCATTCCAAGCCCTTTGCTGAAGGACACCTTCAGCTCCTCCATGGCCTGCTGGTGAGACCCAATGGCAGTCTCCAGCTTGGATTTCCACAGGGCTATCACATCAGAATTCTCCTTGTTGGCATGGTTCAGCTTGCTTCTCAAGGACTCATTGTCTTTGGCAAGCTTCTCTGTGGCTGTGTGCAGAGCCTTTATCTCCTTCTGATACGTCTCTTCCCGGGCTCCAAACTGCTCCTTCAGAGAAGTTATTTCTTTCTGGTGGTCAGTATGGGTGACCTCTAACCTTTCTTGCAAAGAGCTTATCTCCTGCAAAAGGGAAAGCGACACATCCACATCCCCAGCAGGCTTAGTGGACTCAAGCCTTCTTCGGAGCTCAGTTACTTCCTGTACTCTCAATGCTAGGTCTTTTTCTAGTTCCATTATACGTGACTTTTCTGACACTGTAGCCACCTATTAACAGCAGGTCAAAGAAAGAGAGATCACTTAATAAATAACAAATAATGATTTTCTGTGACCCTGAAGATCTTTAAGAAGTACCCCTTTTTAGGCAGCAGTCAAGCTATTTCACAATGTTTACAGGTTAATTTATCTCTCATGTGATAATGGCTTAAACCTAATTCTGGTGGCTCCAATTCAAAATTATAATCTTTGGCAAACTTCCAGCATTCTGAGATGGTAAAGGACCCTAAAATGGATACTGAGCTCACCTCTCTCAAAAATGCTTCTTTCTCCTCTAAGAAGGCTAAGTCAAGGAAGTGCTCACTAACCGATTTAGCAGACACTAACTTCAAAAGTTCTCAAATACATCTGCTTCCTGGGATAATGAATATTCCTTATCTAGCCAGTATTTTTCCACCGTATTTCACTGAAGCTGCATAAATCCTTCTCCATCTGATGTTGGTGATTTCACAGAACTGTGCTGTCCAATACAGCAGCCATTAGCAACACACAACTACAAAGCACTGACATTCAACTCATTTCAAGTGAGTGAGGGCTGCTGTGAGACATACATCAGGTTTTGAAGACTTCAGGAAAAAAAGAATATAAAATTTCTTAATTCTTATATTGATTATATGATGAAATATTTTGAGAATACTAATTTAAATAATTATTTAATCGCATTTGTGACTTACTAAAAAGTTAATGTGACTAAAAGGAAACCAATTATATATACAAGACAGATATTATATATTTATTTATATATCTCTTACATTATATATCTATGGACAGCACTGGTATAAATGGTTTAAAACTACCTATCAAATGTTTCAATGAATAATTCATCCCCTGCAATATAAAAGCCTCAACTAGATAATGAAAAATTTACTAACTTTTTTTCAAAACAATAACGTAAGAATGATTACTTACTGTAATTATAAACTAGATTCTTACAGTGAGTCCCCTTTGGAGATTTATAATTCCGTCAACATTCTGATGTAAGCATCTAGTTCCCCTAGCCCAGGGTTCCCCGTATCAGTATGCCTATGAATCACCTGAAATGCATGTCTAAAATGCAAGTTCCCAGCTACTCCCACAGATTCTGATTCTATTTGAGCTCTAGAATTAACACACACACACACACACACACACACACACACACACACACTCTCTCTCTCTCTCTCTCTCTAGGGCTAGGAAAAAGTCAACCCATGTCCTTTTAGTTTTAGAAAATTATTTTCCATTGCCACCTGCTAGGCAGTAAGTTTAGTACCCAGGATTTGTGGAAAATGGTAACTTTGGGCACAACAATTATGTGACTAACCTGGGAAATAGAAGGGAACACAGGTACTGTAATTTTAAAGTATCAGTGAGCCCCAAGTGTCAAGGATCAAAACTTCTCTAAACTTAAGACTCCTCTCCATACTGCCTTTCTTGGGACAGAAAATAACAAATGAGTTTCTTTCATTTCTTTTGCCCACCTACCCAGGCTGTAAAAATGGTAAAAGGTCCACAAGTAAAGAAGAAAAGAACCTGATTCTCCAAAACTGCCAAGTTGAGCTGACGCAAACTGCTATGTCACGGTCACAGATTCATCAGGTTAAAGGCGTTTATTCAGTTATATGCTATTTTAGGGGGAGAGGAAGGGCCAAGAATTTGTGTCCCAAATATATGACACAAAACATCAATAAACCTCACTGGAGCATTCATAGCAAAACAGTCAAACTGAAAGAATGCCAAGACGCTGGGCGTGTGGCTCATGCCTATAATCCCAGCACTCCAGAGGCTGAGGCAGGAGGATCACTGTGAGTTCGAGACCTGCCTGGGCTACTAGTGAGTTCCAGGTCAGTCTCATCTATGTAATTAGATCCTGTCTCAAAAAAAGAAAGAATGACAAGAAAATAATTAGTGAAAACAAACCAGGTGCATGCCTGTAATATGACCTCTGGAAAACTGAGGAAGGAAAAGCACAAGTTCAAGCCCAGCCTGGGCAACTCAGTGAATTATCAAGACCCTATTTTCATAAATAGATAGATAGAAATTGGTTTTTTTAAAAAACTTGAAAAGTGAAAATAACACTATTACTCTTTATGTAACATTTTCATATAAGGAAAAGCACTTCTATTTTTTATTTCCCAGAGGCTGTCCTCAATTGAAATGATGTGTTTGCCTCTCCCACTAGTTTAAGATCATAAAGGCAGAATCAATGGGCTGGGGATTTAGCTCAGTGGTTCCTCTGTCTGCTTTGCAAGCGCAAAGTCCCGAGTTCCACCCCTGGTACCCTAAAAAAAAATTGTAAAAGGAATGTAAACAATACGAAACTTACAGGGGTCACTGGTTATTTTCCCACTTGGCAAATCAAGTGTGAGATCAATCACAGAAGTCACATCACTACCTAACAAAGTTTCTTTGTCTTTTATAAATGGATGATTTCTCATCAAAGCAAAAAAGAAGGCATTGAAGTCGTCTGGTGATAAAATTAAGATATGAGAGAGGAGTCCAGAAGTTTAAAAACTTTTCTATATATATAAAATTCTCCTTACTTTAGTAGCTAGTCATACTAAAGGACTTCATCTCATTAGCCCGTTGTATTTCCCAGATCAGGACTTTGGCTCTCAGGTAATGAAACAGTACCAAATTACCACTTATTTTCTCTTTTTCTCCCCAAATCCATACCAGAAATCTCTAATTTTGAGGCTGAGGACATTTCCCTCTTAAAATATAAAGACTTAAGTCTGAGAGAAGAAAGATCACCCAGTTGTCCAGATTTCTAGATCAATGATTTCTCACCAAGAGAAAGTTCTACAGTACAAACAATTCAAAAGAAAAAAACTGGGATTCCAAATTTGATCAGATACAGTATAATTTAAAAATTTTTAAAGATCAATCACAGTCAAATTCATGTTTTAAAGAGGATATATGAATACATATCTTCATAAGTAAGCCACACTATTTCTTAGATCTTTCAGGACAAAAATACTCCATAAGAGATTTCATCCTTGGTGGTTAAGGGTAGGCTCCAGCCAAGATGCAAATCCTGCCCTAGACCCAAACCTGGCTCCACTATTACTATTAGCTGTGTAACCTTGAGCAAACTGTCTAATCTCTCTGTGCCTCACTGTTCTCTCAGCTGTAAAAATGGGAACAATACTACTACCCTGGAGTGGTGGTGAGACAGAGTAGTACTATCAAAGCACTCAGGGTAATACGTGGAGTGACATAAACTTTCTCACGGTGCCTCCATACTCAGATGAAGTAAAACACGCCTGTGCCCTGGCTCCAAGGGCCAAACACCATGAGATGGGGACAGTAAGCAGCCATTCTGTTTCCCACATGGGCTCTCCTGGCCACTGACATTTTGATCTCCTGGGTGACAGAAAGGAGGGAGATGCACAAAGAGGTCAACTGTTGGGCAAAAAAGATAATTTGGATCCAGGATTCACTCTCATTTAAAAGAGCCAATGTTTCAATTTCCTCCCTGCAAGAGGCCTGGGGTCAGGTTAGGAAACCCAGGAGGTAGGATTATGAGAGTAAGAGGACAATTGACTGCTCGTGGCAAACTGGTATTAATACAAAGAACTTCAGATGCAGCTGCTGTGGCTGTCCGTAGTACACACGGCATCAGGTCCCCACCTTGCTGTGTCTGGGTTAACGGAAGTTGTGTTTCTCCATCCTTGCGAAAAGAGCCCCCTCCAAACACCTGCCCTCCACTCCAAGCTCACAAACAGCTGAGCAGCGCCAAGAGCAAACTCAGGCCAACTACAAGGCAAGTCACCTACGGTGTCCACCACTCACACGGAAGGGGCTGCTTCAGGAAATATGAAAGCCATTACCCTAGTGTCTTCTAACTCCCTCTGCAGTTTGTCAGCTTTGGTCTTTTCAAAGAGCAGGCTCTGTTCAAGCTCCTTAATGCGGGCATGCTCCAGTTTGGTCTGCGTCTGTTAGTAAAAAGGAAGAGGAAGAGAACACAACAGTGCCACCATGACATGCCAGCACGAGAGGAGGGGAGCGGCATGCAGGCTGAGCCACCAACATCTTCTGCCAGAAAGGGACGTGAGGGCGACGAGAAAGGAGAAGGATGAAACTGCAGTGACGAGGGTGAGGATGGAGACTACGCACAAAAGGGCAACGGTGTGCAGGGGACGTGAGCGGGTCTGATGGGAAAGGAAACAATGGGAAACGTGAGGCAAGATGACGTGTCGGACGCAGGCAGCCAAAAAGATGTTATATTGATCAGTGAAGTTTGTCAGCACAAATTAGAACAGTTAATATCCCTCTAACTAGCACCTTCCCTCCATACCACAGTGGCTATTTGACATTAATGCGTGTGTAACCGACTCCACAACTTTAAACGGTTGACTTCAGAATCATTGGCACCGTCACCCAAATAGGGAGAAGACAACCAGCACATAAATCTGCAAGTGTTCAGTGAGCCCTCAGAACAGGTCTGTGGAGCTGGTATGCAACTTGCCATGAACTGGGGTCATGAATTAATCTTAATAGGCCGGGCGTGGTGGTGCACACCTGTGATCTCCCAGCACTTGGGAGGCTGAGGCAGGAGGATCGCTCCGAGTTTGAGGCCAGCCTGAACTACATAGCAAGATCCCGTCTCAAAATTAAACAAAACACCAAAACCAAAAATTAATCTTAATAAAGGAAATCTGGAAACGAGAGATAATGGGTCTCTGCTGAATGGATGTGAAGCAGGCCAGGTCCTTAACTACATTCTCAGGTACAGCAGGGGAGGAGCCCTGAGGCTCTAATTTCCTTGCCTCGGGGATTTCCCAAAAATTAGTCTCCAGAGGAGAAGGAAAACAGACTGTAATTGTTACCCCCCATGGCCTCCCTCCATGAAGAGGCCAATTATGAAGTTAAGAGCTTAAGGAAACTTAGCTCCAACCCTAGGGGACTACTCTCACACTACACTGATGTGGTTCTGACCAGCTCAGAAGAAAGAAATGTAGGAACCAGTCGTCCTGCCAAGGCAGGAGTCTGAACTCATGCCGGAAGAGCTGATGAGAAAGACCCCAGAGTGGTGAGGCCCTCCCTGCAGACGCCCCTTGTGGCACACGGAGGTTACCATACAGGAGCCAGGAGGTGAGCTCTCCCCTAAAAGGCTCAAGCACAGCAGAATCTCATTTGATTTGAAATAATCTGGCATGGAGCCTGGTGGCACACACCTGTCATCCCAGCATTCTGAAGTAGGAGGGTCACAAGTTGAAGCCCAGCCTGGGCACCTCAGTGAGATCCAGACCCAAAATTTGGAAAAGGGGCTAGAGATGTAGCTCAGTGTGAAGGGGATAAAAAACAAACAAACAAAAATCTAGGTATCAATCCAAATACACTCTTCTGCCCACCTGTCCTACCCAAGAAGTTATCTAAATAAATGACAGGAAAACCCCAAGGACAGAGCTGCTCTCAGTAGCTGCTAGCTACCTGGATTAACTTAAGTATTTTGTGATTCTTACTGGCCTGATCGATCAATCTGTACAAATATGGACAAGAACAAAATGACACCAAGCAGTGCAGATCTTCAGTAGAAGGTGGGATGCCAAAGCAAGGTTACATCTGCACTCACTCGATCGGTGCTCTGGAGGTGTCAATGCATCCAAGAGATCACTTTGCTAAAGAATCAGATATAATAAACACCCATTGGGATAGTTAAAAGATGAATGAAAAACATTTTTAAAATTCTTCATCTTCTTAAGTTCTTTACGATCCACAAAAATAATGAAATAAAAATCAAAACCCAGCCAGGGATGGCGGCTCATGCTTGTAATCCCAG
>NW_022900924.1:18283886-18303155 GCF_012274545.1 Fukomys damarensis
CACACACACATATTGAAAACAATTTTCTGGATAGTCTCTGTGGTGCACAATTTGCCTCAGACTGAAGTTATTTATGTTTTTACAAGAAAAAAAAATCCAGGCCTACATAAATGGGGTCACAGCTTCAGGAACTAAAACCCAAAACTAAGAGGAAAAGCAAAAGGCAATAGATCCTTTCTTCTTTTGACACTAAGTGTTCTCTGGGCAAAAGTTACCAGTTGCAGATAAAAAGCAAACACCTTTCCCAGAGATCTTCCCACTGAGCACAGCAACTACTCATTAGCCAGCCGTGCTTCTACCCTTCAGCAGCCAGGGGCCCCACCTGTGCCAGAGCCCACTAACAAGGACAGCCCTTCCTCTAAAACTGCTGCTTTCTTAGGGCAAGACAAGGGATTCCCCAGAGGCGAGTCCTGGGACAGGGACTTGAGAGGAAAGCAAGGCCCGAGGAAGCGCACAGACAGGCAGGAGGAACGCCCATGCACACTGACACCGGACGCAGCGGGCCTGTTCTGGAAGCAGAGGAGAGACCCAGATCACTGCAGGAGCTCTGCAAAAAGGAACCCTTCAGAACGAAGACCTTTTAAAAAGTTCTGTCTTAAGCTGTCTATTTTCACCGCCAGGAGGCAGTAGGGGAAAACGTAGTTCTTTATTTTATTTATTTTTATTTTTTGGTACCAGGGATCGAACTCGGGCCCTTGTGCTTGCAAGGCAGGTGCCGGAACCACTGAGCTAAATCCCTGGCCCTGTAGTTCTTTATTTTAATTTCATTCCCTTGTCCCAGTAAATCAGAGCAGGTTTGCAGATTCTCTGCAATCAGCATCATGGACCAGCAGGTTGCACTAGGAGGCAACTTGGCGAGGTTGCTGTTGGGGGTCTCATCTTAATCAGAGGGAGAAGGAAAAACTGGAATGCCTGGTAGCACTCCTACCAGAAGCAGCTCCCTTTACTAACAGTAAATTTAAAACACAGTGTCTTACACTGGTCTCTAATTTCAGAAACTAGAGAAAATATGGCAGCCATAAATGAATTTTCTACTTTCTGTCAGGTATGCTGACAGACACTGACCAGCAGGGGGAGTGCTCATCAAAGCAATCAGTGCTGAGGACCTCAAATCAGATTAGACAACTTGTGGGAAACTCTCTCCAGAATTTCTACATCTCCTTTATCTAATATATTTTATACTTTGATCCATTATCATTCCTTTCACAATAACTGTACTAACACTGGAACATATTATGATTATGAATTAGGTAAAGGCCAGGCTCCCAAGACAAAATTGTTTCATCGAATATTCTTTATACAGGAAAAGTGCCTATTCATTAAACAAATGAATTTACAGAGCTTAGTCATGACACACAATTTCTTCAGGACATAAATCGCTTTGAAAGCCACATGCACAGAAATATTGAAGTCAATGTCCCATAGTCAGATTATGCAGTTAGTGTTTAAGTGTATCAATAAGCATTTTAATCTGGAATCAATCTGTGTTATCGGGGAAATATCCACACAGTTAAGTGCCCTCTTACATTCTCAGGATCTTCAGATATCTGTTTCTTTTGCTATCAGTAAAAAAATAAAAAAATTAAACAACAACCAAAAAGAAATTTAACTAAAGCTTCTATGTGTTAGGGTTTCAAGATAACTTTATATGGTTAATTCCAAGTCAGTTTATCAGACAGACTACCCTAGCCCAGTGCTGATGTAAATACTTTACCTCGACCCGCTCCACACACCAGAGGCTACAATTCGTGTGAATTAGATGATGATATGAAACTTCTAATGAGACTTTGGTGGGGTTTTAAATGGATGAAAACAACACAAAAGTCAACTGAAGGATTGCAACTGTATATGGAATGAGCAAAGATGTCTATTAAATTATACAAACCATTACTGCACCCTATAAAACCAGAACTCAGAAAATGTTTCCCCTATTCTTTGATGACTGTCAAGATATCTTTATTCCCAAAGAAATTAGAGTTCCTCTTTGGTAGTATCCTGAAATTTAAGCATAGTATGGGCAGCCAATAAACTCTAAAGTTATAATGGTAACAAAAATGTATCTTTCAAGAACCTCATTGGCAAGTGCTATTTCTACTAAAATATTACACACAAATTAAAGAATATCACTGAATTTTCAAAAATTGAAAAAGTAAATTTATATTTGTCATATATCTGGCAGTGGTTTAAGTATCAGAATGGCTAGGCATGGCTGTGCATGGCTGTAATCACTGCACTTAGGAGGCTGAGGCAGGAGGACTACAGAAGGTACTACATAGTGAGTTCAAGGCCACCCTGAACATAGCAAGACCCTATCTCAAAAAACAAAAAGTAAACAAATGAAAAGAATCAGAACCATTTCTTCTTCTTTTTTTTTTTTTCTTCTGGTACCAGGAATCATACTCAAGAGAACTATTTCATTTAATTTTGGTGTCTAATTCAAAACTAACATGAATAATTCTTAAGAGAAATTTGATGCTAAAAAGAAAAGTATGAATTTTTTAAATGCCATGAAAGTCAAAGAGGTTGAAATATGAATTACTCTTTGTTTTTGCTCTGGTAACTACTTTTTTAAAAAATGTCAATTTTCTGGGGTGAGGGTGCAGCTCAGTGATAAAAAGGCCTGCAATTGATTGCGTGTGCGTTACACACACTGTCAGGCATGGTACCACATGCCTGTATCGCCAGCACTCTCAGAGGCTAAGGCAGGATGATCACAAGTTCAAGCCCAGCATGGGCAACATAGCAAGACCTGATCTCAAATAATAGAAAAAAGGAAAAAAAAAAAAAAATAGGAGGGGTGTGTGTGAGACTTAGGTATATAGCTCAGTAGGAATGACTGGGTTCAATCACCATTACCTCAAAGAAAAAAAACACTAAAAAATATAATGTATCCTTTTATAGGGTTAAAAAAGATTTATTCTGCTAAACTGAAAAGCTAAGCTAAGGATGAGGCAAAAAAACAGAAACAAAAAAACTCTGTTATACTTATGAACAAATGCTGTTTTATGGAGCATGGTGGGACACACCTGTAACCACAAGTAGTTGGAAGGCTGAGGCACGAGGTCCTCAAGTTCAAGGCCAGCCTAGGCAAATTAATAAGATCCTGTCTCAAAATTAAAAAGGACTGAGGATATAACTCATGGCAGAGCAACTATCTAGCGTGTGCAAGGCCTGCTTTCAATTCTAGTGTCCCCTAAAAAAAGCTCTTTTAAAATACCATTTCTTATAACCGGAAGAATACATACAGTCTCGCTCAGAGCTGCTTTAAAACGAGGACACACTGCCAGATTTATGATTTGATTAAATCCAATTTGTGGGTGCTTTGAACTCTGAAGTACTAAAACAGTAAACATCTGCTCCACAGGACAGGGACACCACAGTCCCAGGACCACAGGGGCCAACCCACAGCCAGCGTGGCCAGAGCCCAGGGTGCCGGCCATCGACCCCAGCAGCTGCGTGAGCCCATACTTTCCACACCAGTCCACACAAAAGCTTTAGCACACTGGAAAGGTTTACCTCAAGATCGCCTTTGGTAATTGATTCTTCTTCTACCCGGAACTGCAGGTCCTCAACTTTCCTGTGGAATAAACCCACACAAAGCATGTAAGAAGGTAACGAAGGAACATGGCTGCCGAACCCTCCCCACAAAGTCTATGCTTAATGTCCTGACAAACTCAGCAAGTGATGGTGAAAGAAATGCCTTGGCAAGACAGAAAATAAAGAAATCCACTTTTAGGACTCCAGCTTATAAGAGCTAAACACTAGTTATTTAGGAAATTCCAAGTTTTATCTAGGTACTGACTCCAGAAGGAATGAGATATCACTGAAAAAAATTAACTGGTTCCCTGGTCATGGACACGAGAATGGATCTATCAAGATTAGACCAGCCTACATAAAAATATTTCTACAGCACTTGGGAGGCTGAAGCAGGAAGATCACGGTGAGTTCAAGGCCAGCCTAGACTACATGGCGAGACCCTGTCTCCAAAAATAAGAAAATATTTCTATTACCACAGAAATAGCCTTGAGATTTCTATTCCATAATTTCTAATCTGCAATATAGAACATGGAGAGTGGCATGGAAATCAAACTTTCTGTGTTACCCTGTAACAGGCACCTTGCGGCAGGGTCAACAGACTTCTCAGAGAGCCCACTCAACATTAGTCTTTACTCCAAACAACACCAGCACCTGCTCCAACCGAGGGAAAAGAGCGCTGTGAATGATGGGGAGAAGCAACCAAGAATCCTGTTCTTCAATTCCACTTTCTTTTGTACCAGGGATCAAACTCAGGATGCCCCACTTGCAAGGCCAGTGCAGTGCCACTGAGCTACATCCCTGGCCCTTGTTCTTCAATTCTAAAATGCACTTTCAGACATTTTTTTCCCCCATTACTGGGGATCAAGCTCGGGACCTCGCACTGTGAGGCAGCCATCCTGCCACTGTGCAGAAACCTCAGTTCAGATGTTTTAAAATAAATCTGCCATTGGGTGTGGTTTCATTCAATGTCACCACAAAGTCGATGAAAGATAACAATAGTCAGATTTACAATATCCATGTTACATCTGCACCATGCTGCTTCTTGTTGCTGCTTTGTACTGGCAACCAAACAGGCACCAGCCACATGCATGCCAAGCACATACTCCGCCACTCGGCTACACCCGCTTATCCCCAGATTACTAATCTTCACAAAAGTGAGTAGAAGGCAAAGAAAAAGTTCAATCTATGTGTAAAACAAAACAGAGTCCTTCCAAGTAACATTTCTGGCAAAGAAAGAATACAAAATTATCCTCCATCAAGTGGGAACTCTCATCATAGATTAAAGCCCTCAACCTATGGGGGAGCTGGGACGGCTCTATTGCTCAGCAGTCCACAGAGCCACAGCTAATGTGAGGACAGAAACAAATGGCACTGGTGCTATGACCTTCTGGAGGGCCTAGAAGAGTCCATCACAATCTCTAACTTTTTTGGACTTGAGAAAGTCCCAGGACCGGTGCTTCTCTCTCAATGGAGGAAGTGCTTTCCTTGCTAAGAGCCAACTGGCTCTGCGTCCCCCAGCACAACAGCACCTGGGGCCATCCTGCATGTGTGGTGACATGAGGTTATTACTGAACTAAGAAATGAGATGACTCAAGTCCAACAGGAGCCAACATTCCACCCCCAGGGATGGTCACATGGTCTCCACGTAGATGCTTTTCTCAGAGTTCTTATTTGTTTGTGGCGTCAAGAAACCTCCTGGATAAGAACTAAACTTTGCTGCCTCATACCATTCAGCATCTTTTTTTGTTTGTTTTTGTTTTGAAACAGGGTGGCACTATGCAGTTTAGGCTGGATTTGAACACACTATGTAGTTCAGGGTGGCCTTGAACTTTGTGGAGATCCAGCCGGGCGTGGTGATGCACACCTATAATCCCAGCACTGGGAGGCTGAGGCAGAAGGATTGCTGTGAGGTCCGGACTAGTTTGGACTACATAGTGAGTTCCAGGTCAGTCTCAATTACATGGTGAGACTCTGTCTCAAACAATAAAAAAACGAATAAACTTTGTGAATATCCTTCTGCCTCAGCTTCCTCCAGTGCTAGAGTTACAGGCATGTACCATCACACCTGGCCACACATCATTTAACATCTGATTTCATACTTATCTGAAAAATTGTTTCATATGCAAAAGTTTAATTTTCCTAGTAAGGCTCTGAAATTCTCAAGGGCAAGGGCCTTGTATCACCCACCAGACATAATACAACTTCATAAATACTATGTAACTTCAACCTGTAGCACTGATGGTGAATCTTGTAGAGCTTTCAATGATACAAACAGCCCACTGTGGTACATGTGCCATAAGTTCACCACCACTGCCAGAGTATCCTCTCAGCAGGAGAGGCACCAGGTAAAAGCTGATGAGAGTCATCTACACAATACTAACTAAAGCTACCATCAGGAACAATTTTAATGTGCAGTTGGTGCTCAACTTGCCAAATTAATCAGGTCATGTCTAAATGATCCCAGATATCTTGAAAAATGTCAAATCAAAGTGCACACTATTCACACAATATGAAGAGTTTGATTTTTGCTGGACACCAAGTTGTTCCTTTGGTTCTAATGATGGACACCAACATAATTGCTTTTTCTTTCTTTTTTTTTTTTTTTCCTTTTTTCTGTGATAGGGATTAAATCCAGGACCTTCTCCCTAAGCTATGTCCCCAACCCTTTTCTCATTTAAAATAGATTTGAGTCAGGGTCTTGCTAAATTGCCCAGGTTGGGTTCAAACTTGCAATCTTACTGCCTCAGCCTCTCTGAATACCTAGATTACAGGCATGCACCATTATGTCCAGCTACCAACAAAGTTTTTGATGAGAAATTTCTCCCAAAGATCATTTAAAAGGAAAGACTACAGGGCCAGGGATTTAACTCAGTGGCCCTGTGCCTGCCTCGCAAGTGCAAGGTCCTGAGTTTGATCCCCAGGACCAAAAAAAAAAAGAAAGACTATACATACACACACACAGAAAGAGCACAGTTAGGGATCACCTTTTCTCCTCTTCTAGTTGGTTAAGAAGTTCCACCTTCTCCCTATCAGCTGCTTCCACCATTGTTCGTAGCTGGTCCATCTTGGCCTCCAACTCCAGGACATGCTGGGGAAGCAAAGATGTCAATGAGCAGCCCAATTCCGATCCAGACTCAGGCCTAGAGATGCCTCCAGTCACAGCCCTGACAAGTTTAAATGCCATCTTACTGGATTATTCTAGGTAGGTTTTCTGGACACTAGATGAGAAACTACACCATTAATACAATAGAGGACAACATTAAATAACTCTCATCTTTTGGAAGCTGAAACATGTCAAAAGTAACCTACAGAAAGGAGCTGATCACTGCTCCGGCTCTAGTAAACAAGGTGGCTTAACACAGACAGGCCCGAAGACCTGGACATAAAGACCAAAAAACTAAGGCAGAATTCACAAGAACATCTTTACAATGATGGAAATTGGCACCCAGGTCACAGCTTTCCAACAAGCCCAGCAAAGAAACTGATACTCATTTCTGGTACTCTGAAGTCTAGCTCCCTGGCTCCAAGCACCATGGACACCTCTTGGCCTCAATTTACAAATGATCACCATCTCCACAACAAAGTCAGCACCAGACTTCACCTGGTCGTGCCCGTCCCGAGCCAGGGCTAGCTCCTGCTCTATCTCCCCCACGTGGCTGGTAGCCTTGGCCACCTCGGCCCGCTCCAGGTCCCGCTCAGCCAGCAGCTGTTCAATGTGCTGCTGCTTCTCCTTCAGCGCCTCCTGGAGGGCAGTGGTGCCCGAGATCTTGCGGGCGTAGCGGGAGGAGGTCTCAGTCAACTGCAAAGAAAAGTTAGAGAAGTGAAGGGCAATGATGCTCTGGGAACAGGGGCAGCGATGTGTGCGTGCCAGCGTCTCCTCAGTAAAGCCAAGAGTGCCGCCCAAGCTCGTAAGCTTGCCACATCCGAAGCAGGGCTTTGCAGCAAGAAAACAAGGCAGCTCACATCTCTGTTTTTCACCTCACAAAGAACACTTCAATGGAACACACTCATGAAACAACGGAGCACGTTTAGAACACACAGGTCAAATCACAGGTACTGTGAGCTCAGCTGATAGAGCCTTGCATGGATCTAGAAACATTCCTCAGAACCCATTTAACAAATCTCTAACTTTATACTGAATAGTTATCTTCTTGACTGCCAGGCATAGTGGAACAATCCTGTAATCCCAGCATTTAGGAGGCTGAGGAAGGAGGCCATGGTGGGCTTTGTAGTGAGCTCAAGGCCAGCGTGAACTGCACAATGAGACACTGTCTCAAAAATAAAAAAGTTATCTTCTTGTGATGACATTTGGGCCAATCTTTTGATCCAGTGACTTGAGACAGAGCCTTGTTTAAGCTTCCTAAGCTTTAAATACCATTAAGCTATGAAACAGTCACCCCAGAGTCAGAAACCTCCATTCCTGGCTAGATAGCTCAATTTTTTGTCAGGATTTTCTACCTCTTTCTTTTTAAAGGGAAAGGCAGGGAGATCTTAGCTAAAATTCCAGGATCAGAACCCCAAACACCAGAGAGTTTGACAGAGACAAAAAGGAAAACTCTCTCTGCCTTCCCAAGTGGGTGGCATGAGTGAGTTTGTCTGGGCACATACATACATGAGAGAGAAGGAAAAGAGAAATTTGTAAAGAAAGGAAAGCAGTGGTAAGGAGAAAGGAACAAGGAAAAAAGACACTAGAGAGAGTGGGGAGAAAGGAAAGGAGAAACAGCAGTGGGGTGGGGAGAAAGACAGGGAGTCAGGGGGCTCCAGTTCGGTTATCTGCTAGTCTCTGCTGTTTCCTATAACCGGTTCCTCCAACTCAGTGAACAGTCACGCAAAAACCACAGAAAATGACCCTGCCAACTGCCCGCAGGTGAGTGTGCAGGTGGAACCACTCAATCCTCTGCCTGTAGCTCCACAGCTGGGAGGAAGGGAGGAGACCGCCTCCTCCTTTGGCAAGAGTTTGTCCAAAGCTTTTCCTTAGCAAAGACAGGCTCCAGAGCAAATGAGCCATTACCTCATCTTCTGCAATCAAAGCTTCATTTGTTGCCAGAGATCTTTTCTCTTCAGCAGTCTGAAGAACCCTCACTGCAGGATGCACACTGATAGCAAGGAGCATTCATCAATTAATAACACAGCAATCTGATAACTGTGAGGGTAAATGAATCCGATCAAACTCAAACTGCCCTTTGCTGTTTCATGTAGTGAAATTTCTTAAACACAATGAATGGAGGGCCAGGGATTTAGCTCACTGGTTCTGCCACCTCCTTCACAAGTGCAAGGTCCCAAGTAAAATCCCCGGTACCAAAAAAACAAAAACAAAAACAAAACGTGAATGGAAATTTCTCTTCTCTCTTTTAACCATCTATCACACTTTCATTAGATGGTTAAATTATACTTTTTCTGACATCTCTTCCTGAGGTTCCCACCCAGCCTGTGGTCCCAAGACTCTAAAAGACTGAGGCATGAGGGTAACAAGTTCTAGCTCAGCCTGGACAACTTAGTAAGACCCTGTCTCAAAATAAAAAGTATAAGGGCTAGGGGTGTCTCTTAGTGTGAAGGGGAAGTGTTCATTTCCCTGTCCCACAGGGGGGAAAAAAATTGAGGTTCCTAAACCATGTGCAGAGACGCCCCAGAGGGTCTTCGCAAACTTCAAGGGCACTGCAGGATGTTTTAAGACATCAAGAGAAACAGAGCTCTCTGCTGGACACCACGCAAAAGACTGGACCAAGACAACTCATCTTCGACATTACACTGTACTCCATTCCTTTGCAAAGCTAGGTTGTGGCTGCTGCCAAGAACAAAAACAGCAGTACTCTGCAAAAATCAGCATAGCGTAAGAAATGAAGGTGGCAGTGATAGAAATGATTCCAAGATTTGATGAGTTATTGCAGTTACTGAAGAGTAAGCAAAAAATATTAATTTTTTTCAACTTATTCTCTAGGACAAAAATATATCTCTTAAGCAACATAGCTGAAATTGTACTTTCACTGAATCAATATCCTTGGCTGGGGATGTAGCTCAGTGGCACAGTGCTTGTCTGGGAAGTGCAAGGTCCCGAGTTTGATCCCCAGTATCAGGAAAAAGAAGAAAGAAAGAAAAAAAAAGATCTGACATCCCTGTCATCCTCCTTCCCAGTCACTTTGGTTTAGAAACAAGCCATTGCACAGGGCAAGAAGATTCATTTCTCTTTCACCAGTTTTCTTAACTGAATAAGCTGAGCTCACAGAAATCAAGACTCGTCTGTAAGTCTGTTAAGAGACTGGTGGGAGCAAGAAGAGCTTAGTAATACCTAAAGAAGGACACATCATTTACAAGGCAATAAAAATTGCTCAAAAAGAATTCTACCTCAGAGCAGACGCTCTTGTGGAATTGTTCTGGTAACAGAGACAAGATGCCTGAGGTAGAGCTTGCTGAATCTTTTCTACAAGGCTTCGTTGTTCTTGTCACCCTTTCCTGTAAGAGTCCACCTGTCATTTTTCTGTTGAGATACAGTCCTTCTTTTCATATACAAATGGAAATAGTCCAAGTGGTCTTTATTTGACCTGAGTATAAGAGAAGGAAACTAGCTGGCTGGCAGAGGAGCACAACACACACTTGAAGATCCCACCAGCTCTCCGCTCTCTGCCTGATGAGAAGGAAAGAGAAGGCAAAAACAGATCAAGGGCTAGAAACCCCAGTGCCCTGCTGCGCTATGGAACTTCCTCATGCCTGTCTCAGGTCTGCTCTTAGGAAGTACAGATCCTGAACTCAGTCGGGAGTGGAATCTTCTGATGTCAACAGCACCTGCTTCATTTCAAGTGATTAAACTCAAGGGCACAGGATGAAGCTGAAACAGTTATTGCTTTTAACCCAAAAAGAGTACCATGTTAACAAAAAGAATGCGGCACTATTTTAATTCTGATGGTTCTATTTTCACTGCTGTAAACAGAAAGGAGACAGTGAGAGCGACCAGGAGCAAAAGATGAAGAGGGAGGGGACACAAAGTACAACAGAGCTCTTTTAAGTTCTACAAGGCTGCCTCTGCGTCCTCTAGCCCTTGTCAGAACTCCACACATTAACTGCTTTCAGTGGGGTAGTTGTATTACTATTAAAATTCTAAGAACATGACTTGTTCAAAATACTTTGGTTCCTAAAATTGTCTGAAGTCAAAAGGAGAGAGACCTACAGTACGTCCCTGAAGAAAAGGAGTCCTTTCATCTTCCTGTCATTTTTAGCCCAAAATAATTTCAGAGAAAAAAATAAGCAGTAGTTTCCAGGAACTGATAAGATTTTCACATCTTTATGAATCTGAAAAGCACTATTAAAAATACTTTTCTATTTCAAATCCTGTATTCCTGCTGGAGCTACCCTGTCACCCTCCAGTAAGCAATAGCCAACACTCAGCAAAAGGACAAGCAGGGCGCAGGCAGCAGAGGATGCAGCAAGGGGTGAGAGGGAGGCTCACCAGTCCTGTCCGGCTGGGCTTGCTGCTCACGGAGGAGGCCACCGAGCTCACAGAGCTGAGGGAGGAGGCAGATGGGCTGCGCTTCAGGCTGGCAGGTGTGGTGGCCATCACTCGTCGCACGGCGGCTGCCTTGGCTTTGGCTGGTGTGGTTGAAGGGAAGCCAATCTTGGTCACTTTGTGGACAGGAGCAAACAAGCCATACTTGGCTTGACACTGAAAATATCTGTAGAGAGGGCCAATAGTAATGAGAAACATATTAACAAGAAGTAATGGCAATGACAGAATGGCTCTCCCAACCCCCACGGACTCCTCAGCCGGAGTCACACCTGGACACACACAGGTGCACACAGCCAGTGGCCTGCGCCTGCATGCAGCTGGACACAGACCTTCAAGGGTATTCTGGGAACCACACTGAACCTATGTGATACCTAGAGAGAGGGGGATGCTTATCTGAAGTTGGTTTCTATGCAAAGGGCATAAATGTTGATATCATCTAATAAATGAACAGCAGAGGAGTCCAGCAATATAGTGATTCAGCTTAATAAATCCATGCCAGGCAGGTTTATTTACTACCAAGATTCTTCCTCAAAATAAAAGTGAAAAGGGCTGGGGATAGCACTCAGTGTGGAGGTCCTGTGTTCAATCCCAATATAGGCAGGGGGACAACAAGCTGAATAAAGGAATAAAGAAATCAAGCCTCCGCCTGTGGCAAATCCACTAACATTAACACAGAGAAAGATTAACTAGTAAGTCAGTCATCAAGACTACCATTAGAGATCCTGGCTCAAGAAGTACAATGTTCTAATAGGAAGTGTTACCGTCGGAATCACTGATGTATCAAGAGAATTTTTTCCAATGATGAATGTCATTATATTGAACATTTAAAATGTGCCAATAAAATTCTTTTTTTTTTTGAGACAAGGTCTCACTATGTAGTTAAGACTGACCTGGAACTCACTATGTAGCCCAGGCTGGCTTCAAACTCGTGGTGACCCTCCAGCCTCAGCCTCCTGAGTTCTGGGATTACAGGGGTGTACCAACACACCCAGATCAAATTTATCCTTTTTTTTTGGTTTTTTGAGACAGGGTCTCTCTATGTAGTTGAGACTGACCTGGAACTCATTATGTAGCCCAGACTAGTCTCCAACTCACAACGATCCCCCTGCCTCAGGCTCCCGAGTGCTGGGATTACAGGCATGCACCACCATGCCCAGCTAATAAAATTAACTTTAAAAAAACAGATTTTTATTTCTAGGAATCATTTTGTTTTGGTAGATAAAGCCCATGTACTTATAATCAATATCTGTTTTTTTCTTTTGAGACAGGGTCTTGCTATGTAGTTCAGACTGGTCCCGAACTATGTAGCCCATGCTGGCCTCAAGCTTTGCAGTGATCTCCTGCCTCAGCTGCTTAGTGCTCAAATTATAAGCGTGCATGCACCATGCCTGGCTCTTAATCAGTGTGCTATGAGTTGGCTATATGTTTTTTTTGGGGGGGTTATTTTGTTTTCTCGTTGAGTTTATTGGTACTTTTAAAGTACACAGTACAGTTACATTTATCATTGGGATCTTGCACCTTTACGTAACAGATCTTGGTTATCATTTTTTCCCCGTACCCCTGCCCTCTCGTCACCCTTTCCCCTTTCCCCTATTTACAAAGACTTTGTTTCCATTTCTTCCTTTTTATATTTTTTTCTTTTCCTTTATTTCCTTTCCCCTATCCCCACACCTTTAGCCCTTTTCTTCCTATTTCACATTGTCAGTTATACAATTTGGATCTTATTTACACTTTTAGTTTTTCACACCAGAGAAACTATTTGGTATTTATACATGTGTCTTATTTATTTCACTTAACAATATGGCCTCAATATGCATCCATTTTCGTATGAATGACTCTAGTTTCTCAAGCTTTTTGGCTGAGTAGTACTCCATTTTATAGAAAAAACACATCTTCTTTATCCAGTCTCCAACTTATGCGGCAATTGGGCTATTTCCAAGTTTTAGCCATTACAAACTGTGCCACTATAAACATGTGTGTGCATATTTCACTGTGGTATGGTTCTTTTAATTCTTTTGGAAAGGTACCCAGCAGAGGGATGGCTGGGCTGAATGGAACCTCTAGTCCTAGATGTTTGAAATATCCACAGTGGTTGCACCAGTCTTCACTCCCACCAACAATGGAGAAGGGTTCCTTTCTCCAAGTTGACTATATGTTTTTTGGTGGGGGGTACCAGGGATCGAGTTCCAGACCTTGCACTTGTGAGACAGGCAGCGGCACCACTGAGCTAAATCCCCAGCCCAATTATATGTTAGCTACAAGATTTCAGTGATCAAGTGACACATTTATATGTATTGTATACTTGATAATAATAGTGCTTTATCTACCATATCTGCAGCAAGGACTTCAAAGCATCTGAAAAGAAGTGTGAGAGCTGTAAGGTGTGGTGGCATATGCCTGGAATGACAGATGCTCAGGAGTGCTGAGGCAACAGGATAACAAATTTGTAAGTCCAAGGCCAGCCTGGGCAACTTAGCAAGACACTGCCTCAAAATAAAAAGGGCCAGGGATAAAGCTCAGTGGTTAAGAACAACTGGACTCTATCTTCATTACTTGGAGAGGAAAAAAAGTTTGGAAAATGCCTCTTACATTCCTTTGCATTACTTCAATCCCGCCTACACTCACATCCTATACCAGTAGGCAAAAGTGAGGTTATCCTTGCACGGAGAGAGGTGCTTATCAGCCAGTCCCTTGCCACAGGACGCAATTCTTATCAGACATTTCCTAACGAAGGCAGTCACCTTCCCTTTCTCTCATTCCACCCCACGACATTAGGAACTTGCATAGATCGACTGCTATCAAAAAAGAAAAGAAATCCAAAGAATAACATTTTTTTTTTTTTTTGTACCAGGGATAGAACTTGGGACCTTGAAACACAAGGTGAAGCAGGGATCTGAACCACAGCTAAATTCCCAGCAACTGATAACATTTCTATTTTGAAAAATAAACCTAATGCTTATTCAAAATCTACTCAGATATACCTTACACATTACTAAACAGGTAGTTAAAAAGAACAACTCCAATTCTAGTGTGGTTGGTGGGTGGGAGAGACAGGTTGCTGGGCATAGCAGTTCATATCTATAATCCCATGGGCTGGGGATTTAGCTCAGTGGTTCCGCCACCTGTCTCACAAGCGTAAGGCCCCTAGTTCAATCCCCAGTACCAGAAAAAACATTCCCAGTACTCTATCTATAATCCCAGCTACTCAGGAGGCTGAGGCAAGAGGATCACAAGTTCCAGGCCAGCCTGGATAACTTAGCGAGATCCTGTTTCAAAAATTAAAACAGTAAGCTGGGCATGGTGGCACACACCTGTAATCCCAGCACTCGGGAGGCTGAGGCAGGAGGATCACTGCGAGTTCTTGAACTGCCTGGGCTACACAGGGAGTTCCAGGTCAGTCTCAACTACACAGTGAGACCCTGTCTCAAAAAAGCCAAAAAATGGCTGGGGATTTAGCTCAGTGGTCCCGCCGCCTGCCTCGCCAGTGCAAGGGCCCGAGTTCAATTCCCAATATCAAAAAATAAATAAATAAAACTAATAATTTTTTTAAAAGTTGTAAGGGTTGGGATGTAGCTCAGTGGTGGAGCCTCTCTGGGTTCAATCCCCAACACTGAATAAAAGGGAGGGAGGGAGAGAATCCAGTAGGCAGGAAATAAACTTCAGCCCTTCAGAGAATTCCTTTCCATTTTATTCCACACACTTGAGATGCACTGGAGCACTTTCCCATGCAAGACAGATGCATAATGTCACATAATTCCAAACCAACCTTGTTCCAGCGACAGCACCATCGTTCTTCCCGAGAGGTTCATCTAACTCCACACCACACCATTCCCCCTTGGCAAAGTCAGTCTCTCCCAGAAACCGGACTACACCAGCCTTGGTGCCACCAACCTGGAAGAAGAGAAGGTTCAGATGAAGAGATGGACATAACTGCACAGCTCAGTGGTTACGTGGTGCATCCTATCATTTCCATCAGCAGCTACTTTACTTTGTTTTCTCTTCAATTTTCCAAGAGTTCTCAAAAGACCCACTGGCAAAGTTACCTGGGGATGTACATTGCCAGAGTGAGTCCATACTTGGTATTGTCCAATAATGAAACAGCTTATATGTCAACATTCTCTTCCTTAGAAAAATACTTTATCACCACAGAGGAATTTTCCTGGCTGGAAATAAGTATCTGCTACAAAATAAAGACCCTACATCATCAAAGGGAAGCAAAATTCATCTGTGATTCCTAGGCCAGGCATGGTGGTGCACTCCTGTATTTCCAGCACCCCAGAGGCTGAGGCAGAGGATCACCATGAGTTCATTGCCAGCCTGGGCTATGAGTTCAGGGCCAACTACAGTGACACCCTGTCTGTAAAAAACAAAACAAAACAAAAAAATTCATCTGTGATTCCTATTAACAGTCATTGTTTAGGGGCCATTGTTTAGGGGCTCAGTGGTGCTGCCGCCTGCCTTAAGGTCGCGAGTCCAATCCCTGGTACCAAAAAAAAAAATCAGTGTTTATTTTTTCAGACTTCCTTTATACATTAGCCATGAAAGCAACAACAAGCATATTATTTTTGTTTTGTTTTTTGGTACTGGGGATCAAACTTGGGCCCTTGTGCTTGTAAGGCAGGCAGAGGAACCAAACCATGCTCCGGCTCGTCCCACCAGAGTTCCGGAGACTGAGCAAGCTGACTGCTTGAGGGGTATGGTGAAGGATAAAAGACAAAGACAATTTTTCAGATAAATTTTGCTGGGAGGTCAGTGCCTCAGCTCAAGCAAAAGATAAAGACTCTCTAAGTTTGCCACTATTTACTGAGTACGCATAGGCAATCAGAGGAGGTGGTGAGTGACTCAAAGAACAGCTATGGTGGGTGCATGGTGCATACAATGGGCTAGTAAAAGAAGAGCAAAATATTCTCATAAGAATAGAGCAGAAGTGGGCTGGGGATTTAGCTCAGTGGTTCTGCTGCCTGCCTCACAAGCTCAAGGATCTGAGTTGGATCCCAGAATAGAGCAGAAGGGCCAGGGATGTAGCTCAGTGTTGCAGAGCACCTGCCTGGCCAACGTGAGGCCCTGAGTTTGATTTCCAGTACCAAAGGAAAAAAAAAGGAATAGAGTATAAGTTTATAGGGAACCTGATTTTTCACCCTAAGTGAGACTTTAACGTCTAATCCACTGCATTGTTCTGAAGAATTATGTTATCTTGTCCTATGAGTATCACAGCTTTGTGGGTTGTTCCTCCTTGAGCAAGCAGTATCCGCACACCAACCTGCCCATAAAGCAAAATACATAGAAAGGAGCCCAGTGGGAGGCGCTAGGCCACACAGGCACTGCCTTCTGTGCAAGTGAGTTCTAACTCTTCAGGACTGGATCAGCTCTCAGGAAAGAAGGCTGATTTAAAGTGAGTCTAGGCTTTCTCTAGCTTCCAATCCCCAAAACACTGCTTGCCTTTCTACCTTGAAGTCCTCGCCAGAAACTTACCAGACACCTAAACCATGTGCTTGGACTCTCAGCCTCCAGAATCATGAGCTAATAAACCTCTTTTCTATCTAAATTTCCCAGCCTCAGGAATTCTGATGCAGTGGCAGAAAATGCAGGCATGTTGTGCTAGCTATTTAGTATTCCACAGAACAGATGTACTTCAAAATGCATTTTTCTTATTTCTCAATTGGGATTAAAACGGCTCTTTACCTTTTTTTTTTTTTTTTTTTTTGGATACGGGGTCTAGTCTAGGCTGATCTTGAAAAGCTTTTTCTAAAACTGGTTTAAGCAATAAGAGAAGCGATGATTTCAAGGCCACGTGAGCAAAAAGGGTACAAGAAAGAAGCACCAGGACATTCAGAACTATACTGGTGTCGTGCTAGGTGCGACTAACAAAGCTGGAGCTGGAAGATGAAGAAAACTCCATGGACAGCAGCTCTGCTGTTTGTCAACACCACCTGCACTGCCAGCAGAGCACAGAGCAGAATTCAATAGCTGAATGAATGAAAAGTGACCTCAGCTGGAAGACACACAGAAAAGACTACTTTTAAGACACACGTAGGGATATGTCTGTAACCCACACTACTTGGGAGGCTGAGGCAGAAGGATCCCAAGCAGGAGACCAGCCTGGATGGATTAGACCAGCGATAGCAAATATTTTAGAGTTTTCAATGAAAACAAACAGCCTGCTGCAGCACACAGAGGTTCACAACCACCAGCTTAGACCCTTTAATCTTAAAAAAAATTAAAAGAACTAGGGACATAGCACAAAGGCCCTAAGTTGTCTTTAGTACTAAGAAAATGAGAAAACAGTATAAGAAAAGAAAGCAAGAAAGGAGAGAAGAGAAAAAGGAAGGACCACTTTTCCAAATAAAATAAGTAGGTAAAAGAAAAAAAAAAAGTAAGGGCTGATGATTTAGCTCACCCAGTACTGGGGAGGGGGGACTAGAAAAGAAGAAAATGGGCATCGTGGCGCACCTGTAATCTCAACTGTCTGGGATGGCGATGCAAGGGGATTGCAAGTCCAAATCCAGCATGGGTAACTTAACTGACTTAGTGAGATCTCAAAAAGAAAGTCTGGGAATATAAATCAGTGTGAAGGCCCTGGATTCAATTCCCAGTACCACTGGGCAGATCAGTCCTGTGACAGACTGAATTTGAAGTTTTGATGCCTCTGAAAGCAGCAATGGAAGAAATATACTAGCCAAGAGCATGGGTTCTAAACTAAGACACTCATGGAGCCAGCTCCACCTAGCAAATGGCCAAGTTATTTATGTGATTTCTAAATTATGCTTCATTAGTAAAACGGGTAATTATAGGTCTATTCTGAGGACTAACTGAGATAATCCACATAAAACCGCTCAGAGGCCGGGCATTTAGCTCAGTGGTTTCACTATCTGCCTTGCAAGCGCGCAAGGTCCTAAATTCAATCCCCAGTACCCCCCCAAAAAACAAAACAAAAAAAAAAAACAAAAAACCAACAACAACAAAAACTGCTCAGACAGGGGGGAGCCTGATGGTGAGCAGCAGTGAGTCTGTCCCTGGGAACAAGAGTCAGAGCTCCAGCCTGGGTACTGGACTCTCATGCTCTTGCTGGTATTTACAGGATTGAGTCCCCTATACAAAACTGACCGACGTTATCTCTTCCTTCTCTGCCACCCACTCAGGGTGGCAGTTTAACTAAAATCACCCAAAGGGAGCACGTCACATTAGGTAAGGATGATGTAATCTCCTCAAATAATCAACAGAATTCTTTGGGGGTGAGTCAAAGTTAACACAATTGTTTTTCCAAGAGACATCTAACAGGCTATGGTCTATAACTCTCCAAGCAAACCAGACTTCACTCAGATGGCTTTATAAAAACAACCATTTACAAAGGATTCACTACTTCTACAAATGCACATAAAATATATCCACCCTGAAAAATATACCTTCCCACAAGCTTGTTTACAATGGATGATCACTAGGTCCAAGAATGGGACATTTTCTTATTCTTTTTCTCCTACCAAACTTGGAACTTCTGACTCATAAAATAGTAAGTTCAATTTCTCTTTCCAATGAAAGATCATGGGTAATTATTTAAAACATCTTCAATGAAGACAGTAAATTATATATAAGTCCTAAAACCACTCAAACACTTTTCTACTTATTCATTCCATAGTCAAAAAAATTTAAGCATTCAAACGTGAGTTCATAAAGTCAGGTTTTACTTCTCGTGTACGAGAGAATGCAGAATATGTCACTCTTTTAAATCCTCCCTAATCAGCACAACAGCACTTACCTGGCAAGCATGAGGCCCTATCTATTCCCAGTACAAAAAAACAGAACAGAACAGAACAACCAAAACCAATCTAATCCTGCCTAAGATATCTGTGTTCTAGGCAGATATAAAAATTACTAAACTTGGTATGATGGCACAAGCCTGTAACTCCAGCACTCTGGGACAGGCTGAGGCAGGACTGAGATTCAATCCCAACCCGAACAATTCAGTGACTTAATGAGACTATCTCAAAAAATAAAAAGTAGGGCCTGGGATTTAGCTCAGTAGTTCTGATGCCTACCTCGCAAGTGCAAGAGTTTGATCCCTGGTACAGGAAAAAAAATAAATAAATAAAAGAGCTGAAGCCGGACGTGGTGGCGCACACCTGTAATCCCAGCATGGAGGTTGAGGCAGGAGGCTCACTGTGAGTTCGAGACCAGCCTGGGCTACATAGTGAGTTCCAGGCCAGTCTCAACTATGTAGTGAGATCCTGTCTCAAAAA
>NW_022900924.1:18303172-18340221 GCF_012274545.1 Fukomys damarensis
AAAAAAAAAAAAAAAAAAAAAAAAAAAGAGCTGGAGATACAGCTCAGTGTAAAGACCTGGGTTCAATCTCCAGCACCAAAATAACATATTATAATACATATAAATTTTTAAAGAGCCAGGCATGATAGTCCATACTTATAATTGTAGCACCGTAGGAGCAGGAGGATCACAAATTCAAGCCCAGCCTGAGTGATTTAGCAAGACTGTCTTGAAGTAAAAAAAATTTTTAAGAGTTGGGGATATAGCTCACTGCATAGGTTGTAGGCTGACCCCCAATATAAATAAAGAAATCAAGACAGACATTTTCAACACTGGATCAAAAAAAGTGCCAGGTGTGGCAACACCCACCTGTAATCCCAGCACTCCACAGGATAGGTCAAGAGGACTACCATGAATTCAAAGCCAGCCTGGGCTTCACAGCAAGTTCAAGGCCAACCCAAACTAGTCTCACAAACAAACAAACAAACAAACAAAAAAGATTTCCACAGCAAGCACTGATAACTGCAATGTCTTCTCTTTTCTCTCAGGATATAAGCACAAAGCCCCTCACATTGGTCAACCTCAAACAGAAATGATGTCACCACTGGTGATAAAATTTTTTTTTTTTTTTGAGGCAGGGTATTGGTATATATTTGGGGCTGACCCTGAACTCACTATAAAGCCCAGGCTGGGCTCAAACCACAGCAACCCTCCTGCCTCAGCCTCCAAAGTATTGGGATTACCGGTATGCACCACCATGTGCAGCTTTCAGACAAAATTACTTTAAACTACAAACTCAACTAAAGAAAACCAAGTTACCATATTCACACTTTAGTAAATCTCAGATTTTTAAATTCTCATTTATTCAACATGTATTTGGAGTTCTTGGGCACTTGGAATACAAAGATAAACAGAATACAGTGTTGGCCACTGAGAAAGAGAAATTCAGACAAATCTTTCCTATAAAAAGTAATTATTGCATCAAGAAGGTTCTATAAAATGATGTGGAAAGAGACCCTTCCTGTGAACTCCAGCAGAAAAATTAAAATAATTGACTAATTCTACTGAGCTAATAAAGGTGTCCACCAGCTGGAAACAGGAAACATTCCATCCTCTCAGGGCTCTCTGAGCTATTCATTATCAAGTCATCAACAAGTCCTTTATTGCATCGCACCGTCTTTATAAAGCTATAAAATGTCCCGTGAGTGGTAATAAGGAATTGTTTCAGAGGAATTTTATTAGTAACGAAATTTGGTAAGGTGGCTTTTTTTTTTTTTTTTTTTTTTTTTTTTTTTTTTTGGTACTGGGGATCAAACTTAATATCTTGCACTTATAAGACAGGCAGCAGAATCTCTGAGTTAAATCTCCGGCCTGCTGAGATGGCTTCTTATTCACCACATTCTAAATTAAACAGCTTATTTTAAAAAGTAAATATGGCTAATATTTACCAACTGCAAATGTAGCCCTCACTTAAAACTGAATCACCTGTATGTGGAGTGAGCCAGCTCGCATGGGTACTCTATGCCAGTGCAGGGCACATAAGGACCCCAACAGGACATGAGGCCAGCAGTGAGCAGCTCTCCTGGGCAATTCTCCTACAGAGAAAGGTAAAATCTTCACACTGGTCATTTGAGATATAAATGAAAACCATGCTGAGATTCCACCCCACTCCAGAAAGAATGGCTGCTATCAAGAAATCAACCAATAACAAATGCTGGAGGGTTATGGGGTTAAAAACAACCCTTTTCTACTCTACTATTGGTGGGAGTGTAGAGTGGTGCAACCACTGTGGAAACCAGTATGGAGATTCCTCAAACAACTAGGATTAGAGGTCCCACTTGACCCAGCTATTCCCCATCTGGGTATCTTCCCAACAGAATTAAAAGAACCAGGGCTGGAGATTTAGGTCAGTGGTGCAAGGTCTTGAGTTCAATCCCCAGTACCCCCCCAAAAAGTCATACCACAGCAATATATGTGCACCCATGTTTACAGTGGCACAGTTTATAACAGCTAAAAATTGGAAACAGCCCAATTGCCCATCAACTGGAGACTGGATAAATATGTAAGTCTTAAATAAAATGGAGTACTACTCAGCCATAAACAATGAGAAACTAGAGACATTTACAGCTAAATGACGCATACTGAGGCCATATTCTTAAGTGAAATAGGACACACATGTAAATACTGAATAGTTTCTCTGGTGTGAGAAACTGAAAGTGTAAACAAGGACCAAAAGGTATAATATTTAAGATGAAAATAGGAAGAAAAGGTCCGAAGGGGAAGGGGACGTAAGAAGGGAAAAGAATAAATATGAGAAAGGGGAAAAAATGGAAACAAAGTCTACATAAATAAGGAGGGGCGGAAGAGTTGAAGGGAGGGCATGGGAATGGGGAAAAAGTGAGAATCAAGATAAATCAAGTAAAGGTACAAATCCCCAATGATGAATGTCATCATATTGTGTACCTAAAATGTACCAATAAACTTAATGAAAAAAGCAAAAAAAACTTCACTCCCAGGTTCACAGACGCTGCTTCCCAAGCCTATTTCCCGTTCTCATACTTTAGTTTTTCTCCTCTCCTTCAGGGCATAAAGTAACTATGTTCAAATCCTTCAGGGGCCAGGGATGTAGCTCAGCAGCACGGCCCCAAAGGGCAAGCATAAGGTCCTGAGTTCAGTTCTTGCTACCAAAAATAAAAACCTTTTAATTCTTTCAAGAATATCTCAGACCGGGGTGCAGCAAGTGCAAGGTCCTGAGTTCAATCTCTGGTACCAAAAAAACAAAAACAAACAAAAAAAGTTTCATGGGTTCCTATTGCCCTGAGTGCAGGAATAACAGTGAATGAGGTAAAAGTCTCGGTGCTTTCATGGGGCTCAAATTCTGAAATGGACAACTGCAAGTAAATAAACACAAAGGTAACAGCCAACAGCAACAAGTGCTTTTTTTTTTAAAAAAAAAAAAAAAAAAAACAAGGTTAAATTGATGCTGCTGTGGAGAGTCTTTGGTTGGAAGTAGCTAAGGACATATGAACCATGACTGGATGACTACAAGGCACCAGTCTGGAAAAGACCTGGGAGCAGAGTATTCCAGACAGGAGAAACAATAAGCCCAAGGCGGTGTTGCACATTTGTAATCCCAGAGCTCTGGGAGGCTGAGGCAAGATGATCCAAGTTCCAGCCCAGCCTGGGCAACCTACCAAGACCCTGTCTCAAAAAAGAAAAAGAAGAGAGAAACCATAAAGAGATCAGCACAGCTGAAGTGGATGAGAAAGTTCGGCAAGAAAAGGAAACCTGGACAGGGTCCGATCACGTGGGGCCCTATTAGGTCCAAGGAAGAAATCTGGAGTTTATTAAAATTCAATAGGACACCTCATTAGATAACAGTGTTGGTTTTGGTCACTGCCAAATCTACAACACCTATAAACAATGCCTGGCACATCCCAGACATCCAGCATGTTTACTAGATGAAAATACAGCTGCAATGAAATACAGCTGCCATCTTGGTCACATTTTCTCTAGGCTGTTATTTTAACCATTCCCTTTTAGTATCATTTTGTTTCTCCCAATTGTTTTGGTACCAGGGATTGGATTCGGCTCCTTGTACTTGCAAGGCAGGTGGCAGAACCACTGAGCTAAATCCCTGGCCCTCCCAATTTATAACATGTGATATTAAGCAAACATCCTTTAAAAATGAGCACGCAGTAGCACAAGGTCCCAAATTGGATCCCCATACCAAAACAAGAGTATGTTGTCCAAGCATGATGGTGCACACCCATAATCACAGCATTCAGGAGGCTGAGGCAGGAGGATTGCTTTGAGTTCAAGGCCAGCCTGGGCTACATATAAGACCTTGTCTCAAAAAAGTCAAATATGTAAGTAAATAAATATTAATACCATATGCCCAAAGCAGGTGATATGTACATATTGTTACAACTCTCACCCTAAAACAAAGTAAACACTAGCTTACATAATTATGCATAAACACTCTAGCAAAAAGATGAGAAAGTTACACTTGATTTGTACTTTATTCCTTACAACTATTTCATCTTCCACCTGAAAAGCCTTCTGGGGGATCCAGGACTCCCGGAATACCAAGAAAAAGAAGTGGGAGGCAGTTAATCAGGTTACCTCAAAGAGTGGGCAAAAAGCTGCTGATGTAATGTACACACAAAAGTACCCAAAACCTCATTTTAAACTATAAGCAAGAATTCCTTTAACAAAAATTTAAAAGCAACAGGACTGGAATGAGGAAGACAGAGAGCGAAGTCAAAGGCGTGAGATTCAAAGGGCAGATGACGTGGCCTCAAAAGAAACCCTGAGGAAAGCACATGCATTACTCTGCCCTACAACAAAGAACAGGGAACAAACATAGGCATCAGCTGTGACCCACTGAGATCCAATCCAACAGCAGAGGAGGAAACTGTAAAACACAGCTTCTCGTCAGCCCGTGAGGTTCTCTCTAGTGCCCTGCCAGACAACCCCACAAGTCTATGCTCAGTAAAATTTAGGACTTCTAGAAACAGAAAATGAAAAAAAAAAAAATCAAAACAAAACTAAAATAAATTTTTAAAAATCAGATCTTTAGCAATTCTTATTTCAGAAGAATGAAGCTAGAAAACAGCTCAATATCAGCTAGCAGGGTTTTTAACAACATGAAGTCTTCTCAAGTTCGAGCCATACAAAGTCAGAGCTTTTTGCTAACAGCAATGGGGAAGCAGGAGTTAGCACAAAGAATTGCTTCCCCCTGCACAAATACCACCCCACAAGGAGCACAAGAACCAGGCAGAGGAGAACAAACTGCAACATCACAACCAGGCCTTTCGCCTTGGAGATTCTAAGCCACTCATGAGAGAGTTGCAAAAAACAGAAGAGATCTAATTACTAGAAAAGGCATACTTGTACATTGATTTTTGTTTTGTTTGCAGTAGTAGAAATTAAATCTAGGGCCTCAAAAATGCTAGGAAAGCACACAACCTGAGCTACATTCCCCAGCCCCCCATTTTTTTTTGGCTTTTTGAGACAGGGTCTTGCTATGTAGTTCAAGCTAGTGCTATGCAGCCAAGGCTGGTTTCACATTCACGGTGATCCCCCCGCCTCAGCCTCCCAACTGCTGGGTTTATAGGTGTGTGTGCCACCATGCCCAGCTAAAAAATTTATTTATTTATTTATTTGTTTGTTTGGTACTGGGGATTGAACTCAGGACCTTGCGCTTGCAAGGCAGGCAGTGGAACCACCGAGCTAAATCACCAGTCCAAAATTTTTTTTATTTTGAAACAGGATCTCAGGCTGGCCTCAAACTTGCTAACCACCTACCTCAACCTCCTGACTAGGATTACAGGCTTGTACCACACTGGATTGCACAGTTTGTGAGAACATAAATGGTAAAAGTTTTTGGGCTGCAATTTGGTAATACCTACTGTACCTTTAAATATTTATGCTCTCTGGCTCAAATCTCATTTCCAGGGGAAAAAACAGGAGCAATCTAAATGTCTACAATTAAATTAAGCTTAGTACAAACAGTGCAATATCAAATAGCAGCTTTTTTTTAAATAAAACAAATGCATTTCCTCACAAAGAAATAAAAATCAGCTGGGCGTGGTGGCTCACGCCTGTAATCCCAGCACTCGGGAGGCTGAGGCAGGAGGATCACTATGAGTTTGAGACCAGCCTGCTGGACTACATAGTGAGTTCCAAGTCAGTCTCAACTACATAGTGAGACCCTGTCTCAAAAAAAAAAAAAACAAAAAAACAAAAACACAATAAACAAAAATCAACCAGGCATGGGGCACATACCTGATGGAACCCACAGCCTTTCTCACGCTAAGCCACTGAGCTACACTTCCAGTCAAATAATTTATTTTTAATTACAAAAATTCCAGTGTGTCTCAGCAGCTGGGTGATTGCCTAGCATGTGCAAAGCCCAGTTCAACTCCCAACACTGCAAAAGAACAAAAGTCTAAATCAAACATTCCAGATATCTAATTCATTAACTTTACAGCCAAAATGTTTTCTATTTCTAAATCAAAGATTCCTATTTAAAAGAGCTGCATATTAAAGTTAAGGCACAGCTAGGAAGGCAGTAAGACTTGCACAAGGCTGACTCACCAGCACTCGGTCTCCGATTTTGAGTTCGCGCTCTCCTTTCTTGACAGAGCCAGCCTCTGAAAGGTTGGAGACTGACTCACTGGCGGTTTTCGTAAGGTTGCTGATCTGAGGTGTGGCTGTAGGCTCCTTGGCTGTTGGCTGGGAGGACTTCTGGGGAAGGTGTGCAGGGGCGGCCAGGGAGGAGCCTGTGGCGCTGGCGGCAGAAGCGGAGAGAGGTGAAGCAGCTCTGGACGCGTGAGCCGTCTGCAGGCCGTTGGCTTCATCTTCTGCTTGCACCTTCCGTGATAACTTCGAAGGGCGGGTAAATATGCCCTTCAGGGGTTCACACTGGAAATATCGAACTCCTGCCACCGAACCGTCATTCTTGCCTATGGGTTCATCTAAAACAATCCCAGCCCACTGGCCTGGTGCAAACTGGGTTTCCCCAAGGAACTGGATATATCCAGGCTTGTTTCCATTCACCCACACACGCTCCCCAACTCGAAAGTCATCAACAAATTCCTCTTGAGTCTCAGAGGATGGAGTGCTTGAGGCTTTTTCACTGGCTATTGCTTTTTCTACTGGAGATGCAACTGAAAACAAGAACAGAAAGGTTAATTTCATATTCAAGAAGCTAATCTCTAACAAAGTAAAAAAAAACTAGAAAAAGCACAGCAATACTAGCCCATAACTCTTACAGAGGAGTTCTAATTCTTTTTAAGCAAAGAGGAAGAGTATTTGATCCATCACTACCATTTTCAATACTGCTAAAACTCAATGAGGTGGGGGTGAGTTTTATCCCATTTTTAGTTAGGACCAGGGATTGAACTCATGTCCTTGTGCTTGCAAGGCAGGTGGCAGCACCCCGAGCTAAATCCCCAGCCTATCCCATTTTTAGTTAAGACTAAAAGCAGTAGCCGGGCATGCTGGCTCATGGATGTAATCCCAGCATTTAGGAGGGTGAGGCAAGAGGATCATCTCATGTTCGAGGCCAGCCTGGGCTACATAATGAGTTCAAGGCCAGCCTGAACTACAGAGTAAGACCCTGTCTCAAAAAAAAAAGACTAGAAGCCATAATGGGGGTTGATACAGTAGGATCATGAGTTTGAGGCCAGCCTGATATTCATTTGACTTGTTTGGACTTCTGACCAAGGTGTGCTTTTCAGACTTGTGACCCACCACTTGTACTTAGAACCCATGTTTTTTTTTTTTTTTGTACAGCCCTGTATACCTTATTTATAGAGTCTTAAAGTCTTTCTTTTATATGGTACACTTTGTTTATACATTACTTTAATTTTTGCTCATTGTACTGTATAGTATAGTAGTCTCATGTTCTGTTGAACCCATTTTTTTTTTTTTTTTTGTACAGCCCTGTATACCTTATTTATAGAGTCTTAAAGTCTTTCTTTTATATGGTACACTTTGTTTATACATTACTTTAATTTTTGCTCATTGTACTGTATAGTATAGTAGTCTCATGTTCTGTTATACATTATAGTACTGCATCTAAGAGTTATACGTGGAGTTTCCTTTGACCATTTCTTCTTTTTTTTGGTACAGGGATCAAACTCGAGACCTTGTACTTGAAAGGCAGGTAGGCAGAACCACTGAGCTAAATCCCAGGCCCTCCTCTGACCATTTCTTTGTTCTGAATATTGTACTGTATATACTATATACAATTCCTTATTTAGTGGCCAATCCATTTAATGACATAGCAACAGGAACAGAATTCAGTCATTAAGGAATGTCTACCCCAAAAAAGAGGAATGTGTGTACAGTGAGTTCAAGGGTAGCTTGGACCACATAACAAGACCCTATCTCAAAAAAAACCAAGGGAACTAAGTCAAAGCAAGGAAAAGCTTAGTCCTTTACCTAGATGTGTATTTACAGGTCTGATATTCTCATTCCATCCTCTACCCTGGATCATCATGAGCAGATACCCACAGATCCACTGAGATGAGCACTATTCTTATATTGGAATAGTTAATTAAAGCAGATAAAACTGACACCATTTAATCACAGAGACTTGTGATTAAGCTTGATGACACAGAGGATGCAGCATTGTGACCCTGGCCAACATTATTGCAGAGTACATGAACTCTACTCCTTTGATGGTAGAAGTAGAAATCATAGCAAAGAAAAAAAAAAAGACAGCACTTGGCCAAACACCTGTTAAGGCAATACAACTTTGTGCAGTCACTATCAACAAGTTTCCCAGAAATGGGATATTTACACTAGAAACTCATTATGCAGGCATCCAACGGCATGAGTGTAAACTGGCGATGCACACATCCCTACTCTGTCATTCACTATGTGACGTGACCTCTCTGCTTCATTCCACATCCATAAAAGGCAGTAACATCTTCTGGAGGACTTTTTAAATGAGATTAAATAATGTACTTATTCACTCTGCACGAGTACACTGATCTCTTACCTCAGGCATTGTTCTATGACAGGGAATACAGCAAGATAGCACCCTCTGTGTCCTCAGACAGATTGGAGTCTAGAAGTGGGAAGACAGGGGTAAAGCGCCTCACCAGGTAACTGGTGAGGAAGGTCTCCTGGAGGAAGTGACATCTGCATGAGGCCTGGCTGACAAGGAGTGAGTGAGTCATGCAGGCTCCGGAAGCAGTGCAGCTGGAGGCCACACATTTCTGCTGTTTATAAATGACCCCATCTAAGGCATTTGTTTCCCAGCAGCCGAATGGACTGAGAATACGTCTGAGAAGGCTCCCCTCACTCAGCTGGATTTGAGCCACTGTCCTGCCTGCTCCTCTGATCTCAGTTGCCAGCCAGGGGATTAGTTAGTGTCCTAAGACTTTCAGGGAAGACTAAGCTTAATTTTCTCTAAACCCTAAGGAGAAAGATCATAAGGAGTTTAGGAAGACACAGGGAGGAGAAACAAAGAAATAATATTGTAGGGATCAAATAGCTCAAGTGACTTGCCAATTATTTTAACACCTTACACTAAATCATCTAAATATGAAAAAGAATAACCTACAAGGAGGTGATTCTTCATTAATTAAGACATCCAGATGTAAAAATCTCCCCACTACCACCCCCATAATGGGGATCAAACTCAGGACTTAGAGCTTGTCAGGCAGTCATGGAGCCACTGAGCTACTTTACAGGCCCTTTTATTCGGTTGAGACAACGTATCACCATGTAGTCCAGGCTGAGTCATGGTGGACCACTTGCCACAGCCTCCTGAGTGGTGGGATTATAGTCACGTGCTACCATACACAGCTTTTTTCTTCTTTTCTTTTTCTTTTTTTCTTTTTTTTGAGATAGAGTCTTGCCATGTTTCCCTGGCTGGTCCCAAATTCCTGAGCTCAAGTGATGCTCTTGCCTCAGTCTCACAAGCAGCATGTGCCACTACATCTAGAAAAATTGCCTTCATTTTATTTTTTACTTGGAGGTTCTAGGGATTGAACCCTAGGACTTGTGTATGTTTAGACAAGCAGTATACTATTGAGCTACCACATTCCCAAGCCCAAAATCTGCCTTTAAAACAAGTTTTTTTTGTTTTTTGTTTTTTAGCCAGGTCCACCTGGCTTGGAACTTATTGTAAGCTTGTGATCCTTCCACCTCAGAGTGCTGGGATTACAAGTGTGCAACACCATACCTAGCTAATTTTGGTCCTTTTTAAAAATATAGGGTCTTTGTAGTGCAGCAGGCTGACCCTAGGCCGGCCTCATACTCCCAGTAATCCTATAATCCTCCTGCCTCAGCCTCCCAAGTGCTGGAATTATAGGCATGTACCACCAGGCCCAGCTTTAATTTCTGCCTTTTAATCCAAACTTTTTTTAAATGTTTTCAAGAATATGAGTGATTACAAGGTTTTCTGTTTTAAAGATTTCAAATTGAAGGCTTCATACAGGATAATTATCTATTAAAAAAATATATGGGTATAAAAAAGAGAGAGAGAAAGGAGGGCTGGGGATTTAGCTCAGCAGTGCCCACACCTGCCTGGCAAGCACAAGGTCCTGAGTTCGATCCCCAGTACCCCCCCAAAAAAAAAAGAAAGAAAAAGGAAAAACATAAAGCTTTACCAGCAGCAGGTGTCTTCAAGGCTGTGCTTCCAGGTTTAAGGATCTTGGTGGGGGCCTTAAGCCCACTTGGCTTCAGCACGCTCATTTTTTGGTATTTCAGAGCTATTTCTCCTGTGCCTGTCACCACTATCTTTCCCCAACCATTGATACAACTGTGTTTCTACAGTGAAGTCAGTCTCAGGGTTAAATCTGCAAAGGGAAACATTAAAAACAATTTTAGACCTATATACAAAAGAACCTAAGAACAACAGTTATTATTAAAGCACATTTTACAGCATAAACTTTTCCTTACCATAAGCATCTCTGCACTGAACATAGGACTTTGGCTATAAAAAATGTTAAGATCCTGCTGAAATGGATTTAAAGGTGATTTACTATTCTAAAGATGAGCAGTGAAGGCTCTAGCAATATATCCACTGTGGTTTACATGAGCTGGTATTACCAGCTCAGTACAGTACCTACAAACCACATCAAAGAGGGGCCAGGAAAATCTGCACCAATCTTATGGGGGGAGGGCAAGGGAGCTTTCAGTTTTTAAGTCATTTACTTCAGGCATGGGATTTACCTCAGTGGTTCAGCCACCTGCCTCGCAAGCACAAGGACCTGAATTCGATCCCCAGTACCAAAAAAAAAAAACTATATATATATATACACATATACTTGCATATTGTTTAAATTGCATTACCACAAGTCTGTATTAACAGTATATTTTTTAGATCTGTAGAATTGTACAAATTGTTGTATAAAATTATGTGTACACTGAACTAGAGAAGGGTTCAAACTCTGGAAGAAAGATTCCATCTAGGAAGAGAAGTAAAACTATTTTTGTTCTGCTTAGAGAAACAACATATTCTGATTCCATCAAGATCTGGTTTAATGCTGGGCATGGTGTGCACGCCTATAATCCCAGCACTCAGGAGGCTGAGGCAGGAGGATCACTGTGAGTTCAAAACTGGGCTACATTGTGAGTTCCAGGTCAGTCTCAATCCAGGTCAGTCTCAACTACATAGTGAGACTAAAAAAAAAAAAAAAAAAAAAAAAAAAAAAAAAAAGATCTGGTTTAAATGTTCATTTTCTGAGCTCAAGCAAAATAATATCTTGTCACAGCCTCTTCACCTCCACAGAAAGTGCAAGGAAAACATTTCCAGACATAATATCTAAGAACAAAACAATCCAATCAAAGAGAACCACTCCCAACTATCTGATACTGTTTTGGGCAGTGAAGCAGTCTGCACTTTCCGGTCCTGTCTCCCCATAAAAATGCCAGGCCGGGCCGGGGATTTAGCTCAGTGGTGCCTCACAAGCACAAGGCCTCAAGTTCGATCCCCCATACCCCACCCCCAAAAAAGGAGGAACATCAGGCATTTACAAAGACCCTGGCCAGCAATGGCAGAAGAGCCTGCATGGCCACTGCAATGTGCTGAATGGTGCATGCCATGCTCAAAAAAATGTGACTGTGACCTTATCTTGAAAAAGCATCTCTGCAGATGTAATTAAACTAGAGACCTTGAGGAGAGATCATCCTGGGTTATCTGGGTGGGTCTTACACTTCCCATCAAAAAAGAGCACAGGTCAGCAAAAGTGGAAAGAAATGGGCTGCTGTGTCTAAACACTAAGAACTGCTGGTGCCCCCAAAAGCTAGGCGAGAGGCACAAGATAGATTCTCCACAGAGCCTGCAGAAGGAACCAACCGTATCAACAACATTTGATTGTGGATTTTTAGCCTCCAGAAGTTTAAGAGAACAAATTTCTATTGTCTTAAATCAACCAGTCTGCAATTTTTTTTTTTTTTTTTTTTATTTTTTAAAAAAAAAAAAAAAAAAAAAAAGAAAAGAAAAAAGAAAGAAATACAGCCATGTAAGTTTTTCTATTCAAAGATAATCAGAATGATGGAGGCATGGTTGTATGTGCCTGTACTCTGGGAGGCTGAGGCAGGAGGATCACAAGTTTGAGCCCAGCTTTGGCAAATTCATCTCAAAATACAAAATGGGGCTGGGGGCTGGGGATTTGGCTCAGTGGCCTTGCAAGGGCAAGGGCCCAAATTCAATCCCCAGCACCAAAAAAAAAAAAAAAAAGAGAGAGAGAGAGAGAGAACTAAAATGGGGCTGGAGATGTAGCTCAGTGCTAGGGCCCTAGGTTCAATTCCCAGCAAAGGGAAAAAGAAAAAGAAGAGATAATACAGAACAAAGAGAAATCAAACCAAGACAGCTGCTTCAGAAGCCTCACTCAGTAGTCTCTATGCTTACAGAGAGGGCCCAATGACAAAAGGAATTTTTTGTTTTGTTCTGAGAAAGGGTCTCACTGTGTAGTTCAAGCTTGCCTTGAACTCACTAAGTAGCTCAGGCTGCCTTGTACTCTCGTGATCCTCCTGCCTCAGCCTCCTGAGTCCTGGGATTGCAGGAGCCTAGCTCAAGGTGTTTTGTTTTTTTTTTAATGTCAGAGATCAGGGCCAGAGATTTAGTTCAGTGATTCTGCTGCCTGCCTGGCAAGTGAAAGGTCCCCATCCAGGGTGCCCCCCCCAAAATACAAGAAAGTAAATTAAATTGTGAAAGATTAGTTGTTGAGAGAAGATTCTGATTAACAGAAAAAGAACTAACTTGAAGATGGAAGTTGCCAATCCTGGTTATAAGCACAAAATTCCCCAGCTCCTCCTTACCCACATCATGACCACAGCCACTGAGAAAAAGTGAGGTCCAGGTGGTAGTCCAGGCCCCCTCAGAGGCTCTGATGCCTCTGAGCTGAGTCTGAAAGCACTTGCTTTATTTACTGTCCTCATACTGGCTTGGACACTATGACTGCCTTAGGATAGCCACGTCTCTAGTCTCTGCAGAGAAGGGTATTTATGTGTCCAAAGAAGCTGAGGAAGCTGGGAATGAGCCAAGCACAGAAATTCTCCGGGCAGTCCCTCCCCTGCACCCTGCCCAACATCATGGAGGGACAGGGTCAGGTAGGGAAGAACAGAACAGACAGAGGAGAAACAGGTCTCCTGGCAATAAGTACACTGACAACAAGAAAGGACAAAGTGCTCCTTAAAGTATTTTTCAAAGGCAAAGCAGCAAATTCTTGGGCTCAGGTTAAGTACACACGAGAGAAAAGTTCTGAAATCCACAATTAGTAACCAAGCTAACTAGGTGAGGCTCAGCCAGTCTCAAATCCTGTACCCAACATCATGAACTCACAAATGTACAATCTACAAACCTCAGCCCAAGACACAGAACCATGTGGGTATTATACACAAAAGAATGCTCACAAATTCAGTCCATGCCTTCCCTGTCTAGTCCTCATCCCACGGCTCAGTCCACCTGAGTTACCTGTATTCCAAAGCATGGAACTTCAATCAAAACCTAACAAAAGAGGAACTTTAATTAAGTCTGTTTCAATGAAAGAATTAGAATATCACCAATGTGAATTTTAAAACCTTCCAATTTAAGTTTCTTCATGCATTATTAACAGATGGGATGCCAGGCTTGCTTTAAAAAAGCAATTCGTGAAGAAACAGAAGAACCAAACCTTGGGCCTGGTACCCATAAAATGTAGTGATCAAGAAACAATATTTCTGCATGTTTCAAATTCAGCAAATGTCACATAAAACTAATTCCAAAAAATATACAAAAGAAAAAAAGGAGGGCCGGGGACTTAGCTCAGTGGACTTGCAAGTGAAAGGAAGGAAGGAAAGAAGGAAGGAAGGAAGGAAGGAAGGAAGGAAGGAAGGAAGGAAGGAAGGACGGACTTCTTACCTCATAACGGAGATATCTGAGTTTCTCATACTTGTATTCATCGAATCAAGGGTTTCGGACCAAAATAGGACAGAGCTCTCCCCCACCCTTCCAACATGTAAGGACCATAACACTGGATGTGGACATGATAGGTTACACATGATTTTTAGATGTATCATTATCCCATTTGAGTCTGATGGCACTGTGGATTAATTGCTCTTATTACTCCTTCGTACACAAAGAATACCTCAGAAACTAACAGGTATCTATTTTCTCATTTGTTAGGCCATGCAGCTCAGAAGCAGAGATGAGAATAGAGAATCCAAGCCCTTCCCACTAACCTAACATTCAAATTTAGGAGACGCCACACATCAAGATTGTGACACCACTCGGATGACCTACAGCTAGGTAGGACACCAAGAGTTCACACAGCACAACTTACAAGTGCCTTCCTTATGCCTCGGAATTCCACTGTGAAGATGGATGAGCAGATATCATTATGCCCATTCATGGATAAACAGAATCAGGGTTCACCAGGCTAGGGGGCTTTCACAAGTGCTGCTCGATTAAGGAAGCACTGCAGCTCTCCTGGGACCTGGTGCTCTGCCTAAGAGCAGCTCTCTGAAGGGAACCTTCCCACAGGAAGAAACTACTACACAAAACTACTATTCCATTTCCTCACTGGCAGGAGGATCTGAAGGAGGGAGAATGCTCTGGGAGTCTTAGTGAGAACTGAACACAGAAATCACAGGTCTGAGTGAAGAAATGGGAGCTCAAGAGGGAACTCCTAAGCAGCAGCAAACATAACATGGTTTGTGATCACAGATTTCAAGTGAAACTGAGACAAAGGTCACCATGGGGACAGAGGACAAACAAATTCCTGCCCTTGATACTCACTAAAAACATGATTTGTGTTTTCTTCTGGGACAGTCAGGGACTGCTTTTACTAAAAAAAAAAAAAAAAAAAAAATCCAGTGATTGTTCTTTTGGGCCTACAGATGTCCAATAAGGAATGAAAAGCAGAACCTTCATTTTATATCTGTCTCATTTTTACCTCAAGACTTGAGTCAGACCCCTGCTCAGCTCTGCACTCAGACCCATTCACCAGTTAATCATTTAGGGAGCCACGGTCTATAAAAGCCTGCAATCCAAGGCTGACCAGCCCTGTTTACATAACCACTCTTCCCCCATCAAGACCAGGACACCAGGATAAGAGACTTCAGGAACACTCGGCCACCTCCAAGGAAGCTCCACACAGGACAGAACAGACTGCCCTGAGGCAGAAACCATCACCTCATTAAGCAACAAGGATGCCCCCAGTCATCCTGTAACTGACAGGACTGACAGGCCCTAGTCTATTCCAACCTTTAAAAGCTGGTCCTGGGCTGGGGATTTAGCTCAGTGGTTCTATCACCTGCCTCCCCAGCACAAATTCAATCCCAGTTCAATCCTAAGTAACAAAAAAAAAAAAAAAAAAAAAAAAAAAAAAAGCTGATCCTATTTCATTGTTAACAGGCCAGTCTGATCTTTTAGCTCAAACTGAAGTCCCATCCCACTTTCTCTTACTAATTCTGCCTAATAAATCTATACATGCATCACACAGATACATTTTAAACTGTGTTTCTGTGTCTAGTCAAGTGTCTATCTGGGGCAAGTTGAGGTCCCTCTCTTCTTTGAGGCTCTCCTCAGACTCCATCCATCACAAAACCAGTCTCCTAGTCTCCCACTCCTATTCCCTATTTTTTTTTTTTTTTGGTTTTTTTGGTTTTTTTGAGACAGGGTCTCACTATGTAATTGAGACTGACCTGGAACTCACTATGTAGTCCAGGCTGGTCTCGAACTCACAGCGATCCTCCTGCCTCTGCCTCCCAAGTGCTGGGATTACAGGCGTGAGCCACCACGCCTGGCCCTATTCCCTTTAATTATGTTTCTGCTCAGGCATAAGCACAAAGTGGGCTGTTAAATTCAAACATAATTAAAATTCTGCCAGTTAAACTGGGCGTGGTAGTGCATACCTGTAATACCAGCACTCAGGAGGCTGAGGCAGGAACATCCCCAGGAGTTCAAGGCCATCCTGGCTTACATAGTGAGTTCAAGGCCAGCCTGAATTACAGAGTCAGAATGACTCAAAAAACAAAAAAAAAAAAATGATACAATACAAAGGTCTACTAATTAAGTCAAAATAGAAGAGAAAAGCATTAGAGTTAGTGGTGATTTCAAAGGTGTGATTAAAATAAAACAGACTTCCAGGGACAATCAGCTAACTCTGAGCACCCACAAGTCTCCACAAACTTCCTGAGAGGAAGTTATGATGGTGGGTCTGATGATAAAAAGGCGTGAAGTCAATGGAAAAGTAGCCAAAAGCCAGATGAAAGATACTAGGCATTCGCACGTGCATACAAACCTCCAAGGGCTCCCCTGAAACTATGGACTGTGCTTTCTATGACTCCCAGGAGAGAGTACTGCTGCCACTTTGTAATCAACCCCCTAGCCCATTTCAGTAGCAAGAGGTCAAAAGGCAAGAGGTATAAAGGGAGGAGTATGAAGCCTCAATATTGGGCTGGAACTCAAGAGCCCTGAGTGTTGCACAGATTCTTGGCAGGTCAGCTGAAGCCTACATTTAAAAGGAGTGGCCCTGTTGACACTGGGGAGGAAGCCAAAGTCAAAAGGAATGGCAGGACAGCTGCAGGAAGGGTGCCAGGTGGTGGAGTTTGAAATGAGCCCGAGTTTCTTTAAGGATGAAATAGGAAAAACATCAAAGGGGACAGGAAGACCAGCTACCCACATTCCTTTGGCCCAAAGGCAGCCAGGCCTTTTAGAGGGCTGCACGGAAGCAATGCCTCAGGGGGCTCCAAGTTCTAGGAAAGACAAGGAAGAAAAAAGAATGTTCTGCAAGAGGTTGGTGATACAGACATTTCATGATCATAAACCTGAATTATAGGAGGCAGTGACAGAGTTTAGAGAGCAAAGGTACATGCTGGTAATCCAACACTCTGGGAGGCTGAGGTAGAAGGATCCCAAATACAAGCCCAGTTCAGGCAACTTAGCAATCCTACCTATAAAAAACAAAAAAAATGGATGAGGATGTAGCTCAGTGTGCAGGTCCTGGGTTCAATGGCCAGTACCAACAACAACAAAATAGGCTCAACAAGCCTTTTCAGGGATGGGTAACAGGATTAGCTATCCACTGGGCATGGCGCCACATGCCTGGAATCCCAGCTCCTGGGGAAACTGATGTAGTTTCAGGCCAGTGTGGACAACTTAGCAAGACTGTCTCAAAATTTTGCAAAAGGTAAGGGGAGGGATGAGGATAAAAGTCAGTGGTGGAACACTTCCCTCACATGCACAAGGTCCTCGGTTCAAATGCCAGCACCCCCCCAAAAAAACCGTACTTTTTTTTTTTTTTGAAACAGGGTCTCAATATGTAGTTTGGGTTGACCTTAAACTCACTACACAGCCCATGCCCAAATTTTCCCACATTCTAATGAAGACTAATTACTAGCTGGCAGGGAGGTGAATGCCTATAATCCCAGCACTCAGGAGTATCACCACGAGTTCAAGAACAGCCTGAACTACACAGGGAGACCCTATCTCGAAATAAAAGACTAACATTAAATATTCATTATATATACATTTATATGCAGAAAGTAACTTAAACATAATGATCCTAAAATTTTTAAAGAAAAGGCTGTTCTGTGGGCCGGGGATTTAGAGCAAGTTTCTGTCATCTGCCTCACAAGCACAAGGTCCCAATTTGGATCCCCAGTACCAAAAAAAAAAAAAGACGCTGTTCTGTAAAAATCAGTTATAAAAACAACAATGAAATCTGATGGTACGGGTAATGTTTAATTTCTCAGGCTGAGAGGAGTTTGTGGTGGTCTTATTGTTAGGCATATGCACACTTAACTCCTGGGGGTCTTGCCAAAATGTAGGTTCTCATATCCATGCACACCCACCTACACTTATGTAGAAGTTTAAAAATGAAATACATCAGGGCCGACGATTCAGCTCAGTGGTGTCACGCCAGCCTCTCAAGCACAAGGTCCTGAGTTCAATCCCTGATACCACAAAGAAAAGAAAATACATCAAAGTGGAGAAAGGTGATCACATACTGCCAAACTACAGAGGTAGAACCCAACAAGCCTGGGAAAGGAGGCTAAACAACAGGTGCCTCTTTCACCGACCCTGGAAAAGGTTCTCTGGACACAGACACAGGCACCCATGGAGCAGGTGCACCCATGGAGCAGGTGCACTGTGGAAAGCAGTGAGCTGATGTCCAAGGCGATGTCACAAAACTGCAGGCACAGGTTATGGTTTGGGTTCCCAATAGTGACCAAAGGAACGGTGTATTTTTGGCATTTCTCTCATAAGCAGTTATAGTTTATAAGCTACAGTTCCTAAATCTATTGGCAAGTATGATTCAAGAGCAACCTCTGAGTGAAGGGATTTTGACAAGTTCCTGAGCTTACGAAGCAGAGGGTGAGCTCACCAAGGCAGCCGGGCCACAGATTAGCGCTGTGCTGCCAAGCCTGACTTTCAGCTCTAGGCCACAGTGGTGCTCAAGTGTGGCCCCGTGCCCCTAGGACCTCTTCGGGGGCCCAATAATAACAACACAAGACACTGCCTTTCAACTGCATCTGAACTGTGGCCCACAAGCAGCAGTGGATGAAGAACTGGTGCTCTTCAAGGTGATGGAACCAAGCCATCCTACCTGTGTCTGTATTTGGGGCAGACCATGCCAGCAGGGGTAGAAAACATGCTTTCACCCAATGTGAGGAAACACTTGATAGAGGAAGGAGAAAAATATTAACCTTGAAGACAGATCTTTCCAGCGGTCTGTGTGATAAAGGAGAAGGCACACATGCAGTGGTTCTGGCGTGCACCACTGCACGACAGCTGTCCCACAGAAAAGCACTGTGTTACTGGACACAAGCCCGGCCACATTTTCCTGGAACACATCTGCCACCTCAAAGGACGACTGGCACAGTGGGTTGCTCTTCCTCGGCACTGGGTATTCCATAGCATTTCCTTTACTGTGAACTACTGTCTGTCATCCGCACCCAAATCTCCTGGGGGTCTTGTCAAACTCTCACTTAAGAAAGACGACTATTTGTTGACAATGATAAAATTTAAACTTGAGAGAAAGTCATAATTTTGAAAAAATACATGCACTGTAAATCTGCCAGCTTCCTAATACTAAGAAGCTTTGTGATGAAGACCAATGGCACACACAAATTCATATTGTATAACGAAGGTCTCAGAACTCAACCAGTAATACCTGACATTACAAGATGGCAAATGGACCAAAGACTCAAAGCACAAATCAGATCAATGGAGTTTTAAAGAAAAATTCATTTCCTATCTTTTCAGAATTCATCTTTAAGAAACTAAAATCTATCAATCTTGTAGTAGTACCAAACCAAAAACTCCATTAATTAACAGAAATGCTTTTCCCCGCCACAGTACTGAGGATTCAGCTGAGGGGCTTGAACTGAGCCACTTTGCCACAACAGTTATGTTTAAAAACAAGGTCTCGTTGGGTTAGAGTTCAGTCTTAACTGGGGCATTTTTTTTTTAAACTTGCATGTTCTATGGTTAACTATCAAAGAATGTTCCTAGTTATTCCAGCTTTCCCAGCACTCATTATTTTTAAGAAGCCTCCACAATCACAAGGTGGCATATTCGAAATGGTTACACAGTGCAACCCAGTGACCTCTGGTTTCTCTGGCTTTGTCAAAACCCCACTGGCTCATTGGATTTCTCACTGTGCTGGGTGTCTTGTCAAACATGGAGCCAGATATAGTTCAAGAAAAGTCAAAGGCCACCGGTCATTTTGCATAAATAAAGTCCCTTACAGCTAACAAAACTGACATGTTTCTAGCCATTCTGGGTACACAAAAATTATACTGGCACCATTTTTAGCTTTGTGCAATATTATAAAGGAAACACCAGCAGAAACACTAGCATGTTGTGCTTGGCTTTACCGATGGCTTTCTCACCATGACATTAATTGGACAGTGTGCATAGTGGATTGTAAAAGCATTTTCTGCAGATTTACAAGAAACAGGCTCAATTAACATTCTAAAGTATTAAAAGTACAAAGAAAACACTAAGCAAGCATTTACAGCAATACTAGGACATCTACAATAACTGTTTTGACTGTTGCCTTTTGCTCATTAGCACAAATTTTCTACATTGTAATTATTGCTTTTTATTTCTTGTTTTTTACACTCATGACCTCAGAGTTAAGTACTTGTACACCAAGTATCGCAATCACCTTTCTCTTATTGTACATGCAATATAATAACATACAGTTTTGGTGCTTAACAATATTCCTTTTGTTCTTTAATAAAGGATATTTATTTGAAAAAATAAAAATGAAAACAAGGTCTCACTAAAATGCCCAGGCAGGGCTTGAACTTGGGTTCCTCCTGCCTCAGCCTCCCAGTTCTGGGAGTACAGGCAGGTACTACCACTCCAAGCTTGAAAATGCTCTTAAGATACGCTTTTCCTTTCCTACACATCTGTGTGAGGCCAATTATCACTACAGATTAAATGCAAAAGGGCTGGGAATTTAGCTCAGTGGTTCCGCCCGCCTGCCTTGCAAGCTCAAGGTCCTGAGTTCGATTCCCAGTACCAAAAAAAAGATTAAATGCAAAAGCAGATAGAACAATCAAGTTACCTCCTCTTAAGCCAATTATTAAACAAATTACAAAAAACAATGCCATTTTCTCACTGGTTTTTATTTAGAAGTTATTGTCCATTAAAAACTTACATCACGGGTTAAGTATTTCTAGTGAGTTAATATTTTTACATATTGTCAGTTTTACTTCCTAATATGGTAAATATCAATACACATGAACTACATAAAAAGCTCTTTGGAGACTTAATTTTTAAGACTATAAAAGTTTCATGAAAAAAATATTTCCACACTACACTATATTAATTTTTTCTTTACTTATGGAGTCACAGTGGTCTAAAACCCTCATTTTATAAAGGCTTCCACAAGCATGTTCCTTCCAGTTTATTTCTGGGGTGGGGTATAGTGGAGATTGAACCCATGGCCTTCCCACTGAGCTACCTCCCAAGCCCTTTTTATTTTTTACATGGAAACTAAATTGCCCAGGAGGGGCTCAAACTTGTAATCCTCCTGCCTCAGCCTCTGTCAGCGGTGGATTATGGGTGCAAACCACTGGCTCCAGCTTCTAGTTGAGCTATTTTAAGAGTTGGCTGCCAAGTGAACAAGTTCAGTATTTACTGTTTTCATTACTGTTGTTTGAGGATTCCGCTAGGGGCTGAAAAAATGGAAGCCTGAACCTACAATCTACGGGACGACCACATGTATACACCCAGAGCAACAAGAGCCCCACCAGGCACTAATGCTGCAAACTCAGACTCACAACAGGCCTGGCAGTGGGCAGACTCACTGGTGCTCACCACCTGCAGCAGCAGCATCACTGGGAGCTTGTTAGAGACACAAGCCCTGAGCCTATGGAGAAAAAAGGTGGGGTGAGCCAGGCTCTCCACACTTTAACAAGCCCCTCAGGTGCTACTGATGCTAGTTATTATTTGAGAACCATTGCTAAATTATTGATCAAAAAGTAATTTGAGGGCCAGGGATGTAGCTCAGTGGTGCCGCTGCTTGCTTTACACCCACAAGGACTGAAGTTTGATCCCCCTGGTACCAAAAAAAAGAAACGAAAAAGTAATTTGAGGTTCAGTTTCTCAATTACATGCTCCTGAGTCACCCACAGGACACTCCCCAGATACTTCTGGGTACCGTGGAGCTCCCTCTCTCAAGCGCTTGTTTCCGGGGTTCCCTCTGCTTCCAATGCCCTTTCCACATGCAGTGGGCTTCCCCTTACCCAAGGCTACGTGCAACGAAAACGTGTTCACCTATTTCCCACAGCACCGAGTCTGTATGTTTTTCACAGTGCCTGGCACACAGCCTTCTGTGGGTGGTCTGTAGAGCCCACAAAGTATAAATCCCTTGAAAGAAACTATTTTAACCACCTTTATAGTTCCCACATTGCTTTATAAACAATGCTCACTAAATAAAATTGAATAGTCTCAGCCAAGCCAGCTCGGGTGCATTCGGTATTTAAAATATATTTTAAAAATAAAGTAAAATACATATAAACTTGTTGTCCAATACAGGTAACACAAAAATATAATATAGATCTAAGCACAAGGAATTTACAAAGCAGTTGGAGAGACAAGACCCACATCTAAGAAAAATAACTAAGAATACAATGAAATTTGTAAAGAATAATGAACCTCATGAGGGTCCTAACATGTCCTGGGAGATGGAAGCACAGAGTGGACTGGGGTAGAAAGAAAAGGCTCCTGAGCAAGGCAGACCTTGAGCAAGGGCTGAAAAGGAAGTAGAACCACTGGACAGATGCTGAGTCAGGCTTCTAAAAGACAGAAGCCAGGGCTGGGGATGTAGCTCAGTGGTGCCGCCATCTGCCTCGTAAGTGCAAGGACCTGAGTTCGATCCTCAAACCCCCACCCCAAAAGAAAGGCAGAAGCTGGGTGTGGGTGCATGCCAATAATCCCAGCACCTGGGGGGCTGAGGCAGGAGGATCTTGAGCTCAAGGCCAGCCTGGGCTAGTTAGACCGGTGTCTCAAAAAGCAAAACAAAACAAAACAAAAGGTGTGCTGTTTTTAAACAACTTTAAATTCTTCCCAAATTTAAAATTCAGGCAGGCCAGGTGTGGTGGCGCATGCCTGTAATCCCAGCACTCAGGAGGCTGAGGCAGGAGGATTGCTGTGAGTTCGAGACCAGCCTGGGCTACACAGTGAGATCCAGGTCAGTCTCAACTACATAGTGAGACCCTGTCTCAAAATAAATAAATAAATAAATATGATAAAATAAAATTCCGGCAGGTGTGGTGGCACATGGCACTTGCCTGTAATCTTAACACTCAGGAAGCTGGGGCAGGAGGGTCACAAGTTCAAGGCAAGCCTGGACTGCACCCTGAGATCTTTTCTCAAAAAACAAGTTAAAAAGAAAGTGGAAGGAATGATGGGGCAGCCAGGTGTGGTGTTGCACGCCTGTAATCCCAGCACTCAGGAGGCTGAGGCAGGAGGATCACTGTGAGTTCAAGACCAGCCTGGGTTACACAGTGAGTTCCTGGTCAGTAGTGAGACCCTGTCTCAAAAAAACAAACAAAACAAGAATGATGGTCAAATGTGTTCAAAGTGTGGGAAGGTGTTTTGGGGCAGGTGACAGTGTTTCTTTCTTTTTGTGATACATTTTTAATTTAAACATTTGCCATATATTGTAATCACCCCTTGAATAACAAAGTATCTCAACATAAAATATGATCATACCATATTTTATATATACGGTTATAATATATTATTAATTTATACCATATGTTCTTATGATAATGGTTAAATTTCAAAAGTCTGTTACAATGAAGAGGGATCCTGGCAATGTTTGACTTCTTTACATGGTATTTACATGATTGTGTTGGCTTTGCATTCCTCATAAAACTGTATACTTATATGGATTTATATACATTATGTTTCTTTTAAAGTTTTTAAAATAAGAAAAAAGTAAGTTAACAAATCTTTAACTCCTCACTCACATTCAAGTGTATAGTGGCCACAGTATGACACAGGAGCATCTCTGCTATGACAAAAAGTTCTACTGGACATGACTATGCCAAAACCTCCTCTTTCCAGGGGTGCTCTCCTAGGTATTTCAATAATAATGCTCTGGCCAAATGTTTTGTTTTTGTTTTATGGTAATGGGGACTGAACCAAAGGATACCCTACCCCTTAACTACATCTGCAGCAATTCTTTATTTTGAGGCCAGGCGTGGTGGCGCACGCCTGTAATCCCAGCACTGGGGAAGCTAGGCCGGAGGATCCCTGGAGTTCAAAGCCAGCCTGGCCTCTGTAGGGAAACTATCTTGAAAAAGCAGAAGGGGGTGGGAGGTGAGAACTGCAAACCAGCCTGGAACCTCAGTGACCTTAGGCAAACCACCTGTCCTCTACCACATCAGTGTACTCACTAGTGGAAGCATCACCTTGCAAGCCACATACCTTGTTTATAAACAGGTCCAGAAAACAGACTTGGGTGCCCTCCACACACAGGCCCAGCCCAGGGACATGGGGTGAAAACACAGACCCAGAACTGTCTAGGAAGTGGCTCCACCCTCCCCCCGACTTTGGAGTGGGAGATCCTGGACTGACACCACCAGGAAACAGCCCCATCTGGGTATCCTTTGAGACAGGGTCTTGCCACACTGCCCAGGTAGGACATGAACTTGTGACCCTCTTGCCTCAGCCTCCCAAGTCCTAGGATTACAGGCATAAGCTACCAAAATTGGCTGGCCAAAATGTTTTTTAATTCCTCTTTTAGAAGTAACTTCATAGTTGTTTTTTTAAAGGGGACTACCAGGGGTTGAACTCAGGACCTTGCACTTGTAAGGCACGCATGATGCCACTGAGTTAAGTCCCAACCCCAGAAATAGTTTTAAAATAGTATTTTAGCAAGGAATGGTGGTGCACACCTGTAATCCTAGCACTTGAGAGGCTGAGGCAGAAGGATCACTGCAAGTTTGAGGCCAACCTGAGCTACCTAGTTAGAGTTCAAGCCTGGCCTGAACTACATAGCGAGACCCTGTTTAAAAAAAAAAAAAAAAAAAAAAAAGAACAATAAATGGGCTGGTGATGTATCTGAGTGGTGCCACGACTGCCTGGCAAGCCTGCCTGAGTTCAATCTCTGGTACTGGGGGGAAAAAAAGGTAAATAAATTTAAAATATTTTTCTTTTTCTTTTTTAAATGGGACTTTATCATACTGGTGACCCAAGATAGTAGTGACCAGCTCAATCTTTCAATGTTTTTAACTGGATGTGGCTCTAAAACAGTTTCTAAAAATCTGAGCAAAATACCAGTACCTCAAAAATATAAGAATATGCAAAAATGTATCCAAGGCTCAGCTCACAGGTTAATTCCAAGAGTTCCAAAATTTTTCACTATAGTAAGTGAACATTTTGCAAAATGAAAAATTAATGAGAATGTGTAAGAATTTTAATTTTTATTGTTGTTGAGACAGAATCTCGCTATGTAGTCCACACTGGCCTGGCCTTGAACTCACTACACAGCCCAGGCTGGCACAAACTCAAAATCCTCCTACCTCGGCCTCCTGAGTGCTGGGATAACAGGTGTGCGCCACCACACCTAGCTATTAAATGTATTTTTAAAATGCACATTGCTTCATAATCTCACCTTTCAAGCAATACTGCCACACATGCCTATACAAATAACCCCAGAGTCTTGTATTTACACCACTGACTGTCATAATTATAGTTATCTTTTTAAGCCAGTAACTATTTGTAAAATGTTTATCTTTAGGGCTCAGGATATAGCTCAACAATAGAGTACTTGCCTAGCACATGTGAGGTCCTGAGTTCCATCCTAGCAGTGAGAAAAAAAATTATCTTAAGGTTAACTCTGAACAATTAAAAAGTTACATTTTGGTTTTACTGTCTCAAATAAAAAAAGTAGGGAGCAGGCACCAACTCACACCAGGGAACAGGGCTCCAAGACAGGTTGCTTATCTGTGCAATCCCTCTTCTTTCTCCTGAAAAAGATTTATACTTCCTCCCCAAACAGGAAGCTTAGTTGTTAAACACTAGAGGAGCAGTTTGTTGGGTTGTGTTTTTGCTTTTTTCTGTGACCTGCAGGTTTATTTTATGAGACAAAACCAAGTCCAAAAAAAGCAAAAATTTTCAGCTGAATTAATATCACAATTTTGTGATTTAATTCATAACTAATATAAATAACAAAGGTAAAGGGGCAAGATACTTATTTCAGAGAAGAAATAACAACAAAAGACCTAACCTCTTGGAAATGTAAAGAAGAAAAAGAAAAAGTGTTTCATTTTTTTTGCTTATTTGTTATTGTTGTTCTGTGACAGGATCTTGCTCTGTAGTCCAGGCTGACCTCAAACTCCCAGCAATCCTCCTGCTTTAGCCTATGGAGCAGCCGGATTATAAGCATGCACCACGACACCCAGGTGAAAACATTTCTTATAGTAGAAAAGAGAGGGTTAGTTATCAGAACTTTGAAGGGAAAATGAAAATACAGAATAAAATTCAGAGATAAAGTTAGTGCTACCCAACACTTCTTACAAAGAACAAGGATCAGGTGCTAGTCCCGTGGCCCTAGGGAAGCACGATTCCAAGCACCCTGGCCTTGCTCCTCCCTGCTCACATTCAGTGCCACAGAACCAGCTCATAACCTCCCCTCCCTTCTACTAAAGGGGTCCCACAGCACAGCGGGGAATCCGAAAGCCGAAGAGTCCGTTCTTTTCTACTCACATAAGGGTACGTGCTGACACCACAAAAATGTTTTTAACAATAAAAACTGATCTGAAGCCAGGCATGGATGGTGACTCATGCCTGTAATCCTAGTGCCCCAGAGGCTGAGACAGGACTGCTGTGAGTTCGAGGCCAGACTGAGCTACATACACAGTGAGTTCAAGGCCATTCTGGAGTACAGAGACCCTATCCAAAAAACAACAAGAATTAATCTAAGCCAGGAGATTTAGCTCAGCGGTGCTGTCAGAGCCTCAAAAGCTCAGGGTCCTGAGTTCAATCCCCAGTTAAAAAAAAAAAATCTAAACCACTTAAATAGTATCTCCTGGTCAAAAATTCACTTCAGAGAGGCCAGGGATTTAGCTCAGTGGTTCCACTGCCTACCTCAGAAGCACAAGGACCTGAGTTCGATCCCCAGTACCAAAAAAAAAAAACCAAAAAACATCCAAAATGACAATTTCAGGTTTTTACATTCTATGTGTACAGCTTAGGAATTTTTTTTTTTTGTGGGGGAGAGATTAAACCCTGGGCTTCACACTGAGCTACATCCCCAGCCCCTTTTTATTTTTATTCTGAGACAAATTCTCACTAAATTGCCCAAGTTGGCCTCAAATTTGAGAACCTTCTGGCTCAGTCTCCTAAGTAGTGGGATTACAGGTGGATGCAACCATTCTTGGCCCCAATACCTTTTCTCCCAACTCCAACTAAAAGACACAAAAAGGAAAACAACACTAATTAAAAAAAAAAAAGCCTCAACTGTGATACACCTGTATTTAGGTCTTGGGTCATAAACAATTTATACTACTGATAACCAAATCTAATAATTAAAATAACTATTTCCTAGCACAGCAAATACATTTTCATAGAAAATGTATTTGCAGGAAAAACTGATAGCAAATAAAGTACTGACTACCCACACATCCACTAACACAGTAAAAATGTTTTCTGCTCAACTACTGAATTTCTGTTGGTTGGTTTGCTTTTTGAGGCAGGGTCTTGCTATGTAGTTCAGGTTGGCCTCAAACTCACAGCAATCCTCTGGTTCAGCCTCCTGAGTGTTGGGATTAAAGGTACACACCATCATGCTTGGCTGAGTATCTGCTTTTAAATGTCTTGCCTGAGGATAGCACAGTGATTTTATCATTATATAACCGCTTTCAGTAAGACACAAGGGTTGGACCTTGAAGTCTTTACATATTATCCAAGGAAGCAGGACTCTAGCGATATGAGATGAACTGGTACCTCATGATGTCTGTGGAATTGGGCCAGGGCTCAGCTCACATCCTGCGAGACACTGGGCAACATACTGAGCCTCCTGGCCGTGAGGTCACACCATGCCAACGACCTCACAAACAGGAGTTCTGGCTGTGTTCTGCTTCCGAGCTGCAGAGAGCAAGCAGCAGGCTGGGGACGCAGCTTAGTGTCAGAGGGCTCACCTGGCATGAAAATCCCAGAACAAGGAACCAATCAACAGAAATGAGAAGGTCTCTGTATTCCAGCTCCTGGAGCTGACAACTCAAGGAATACAACTTCTCCTAAAACAGCATCTTCCCATCTGATGTCAGCAGCAGAAGCAATGCAGGTGAGCAGAGAAAAGCACACACACCTAAGAGTCAGCTCAACAGGCATAAGGTACACACACAGACCTCAAATTTGCAATCTGTTACTTTGGTTCAGCTTGACGTCCCCCTGCCCTTTCTGGAAAATCAGGCTGTATGGAAGAATTCTAAAAACTGAGTAGGAAATAAACCATAATATAAAATGTTTCCCTTGCCTTGCTGTTTCTAACATATTGCTAAGACCACCGGCCCCAACATTTATTTATGTACTAAGAGAAGTGAGAATTAAGATGTGTAAGTAAGAAATTCATACTGAAGCCAGGGCTGGTGGCAAATGCCTGTAATCCCACCACTCTGGGAGGCTGAGGCAGGAGGATAGCAAATTCAAGCCCAACCCAGGCAGTTAGTGACTTGCTGAGACTCGATCTCAAAGTTTAAAAGAAAATGTAAAGAGCTGTGGATAAAGCTTAGTGCAAAGGCCCTGGGTTCAATCCCTGGTACAAAAAAAGAAAGAAAAAATTCATACTGAAAATGCCAAAAGCATAAGGACTCACCACAGTTCTAGAACAGTGCCTCTCTGCTAAGAACGGGTAAAAGGGGCCAACTGCTTGTTGTTTTACCGGCATGAATACTAGAGTTTAGCAAGTACAGAATGTTGAAATTTTACTGTTATTTCTAAGTGGTTAAAATTCTTAAGCAGAAAAGTACTAATGAGTAATTATAACTGTCTCCAGGGGATAGGATTATTGGTGACTTTTATATCTACTTCGTATTTCCTCATTTTTATTTAATAAATAAAATTAAGAAATTAATAAGCAGGACGGAAAAATCCACTTATTCCTGAGCTACAGTACAGTGGCTTCAACAGAGAGAGGCAGCAAAGAGACTGCTGCACTACTTTCTGTCCAGGATGTGACTATCGCATGATAAAGCAGCAGCAGTGGGAACCAGGGAGAGACTGCTGTCACCAAGCCTATTCCTTTCCTTCCTCCCAGCACCTTCGGCAAAGTGTCCAAACATGCGACTATGTTCACCAGCAACGGGAGAGAAGCCTATGAGCAGGACCGCTGCTCAGCTTCGCCTTCCTGCACCCCCAGCTCTGTCCTCTCAGCAGCTCCCAGTACCCCAAACGCGAGCACTGAGGACGGTGCAGTCGCAGGATGTAGCCCTGAGTCACCTCTCCTGCTCTCCTCATCAGAAAATACTTACCCTGGATTTTTCCAGAACTGAAAATAAACTTGTATCAGTTTAGATACCAAAATTAGTGGGGCTAATGGTTACAAGGCTAGCTTATCTGATGCAGCTGCAAAGAGATTAGAACTTGGCTTAGAGCTTTGGAATCATCTTGGCTAAGTAAAATGCTAAAAGAAATCAATTGTAATGACAAGGTTGCTGTGGAAAACAATATAGTGGTACCTCAAAGATTAAAAATAGAAAATGAGTGTGGTGGTACACATCTATAATCCCAGCACAGCACTTAGGAGGCTGATGTAGGAGTATCACTGTGAGTTCAAGGCCAGCCTGAAATACAAAGGGAATTCCTGTCTTTAAAAAAAGGTAAAGGGCCAGGGATTTAGCTCAGTAGCCCTGTGCCTGCCTTGCAAGCACAAGGTCCTGAGTTTGATCCCTGGTACCAAAAAATAAATATTAGGATTACTATATGAAGCTGCACATGACGGTGCATGCCTGTCACCCCAGCACTCAGGAGGCTGAGGCAAGAGGATTGCTGCAAGGCCAGCATGAGCTACATAGTGAGACCCTGTCTAAAAAAAAAAAAAAAAAATTACTATATCCTGCAATTCCATTTCTGAGCATATATTCAAACAAATTAAAGAATTGAAGACCCTATCTTCATGTAAATTCGTGTTCCTAGAAGTATTTTTCACAATAGCCAAAAGGTTGAAAAAAATCTAAGGGTCCATCAACATATGAATGGATAAGCACAATGTGATCCCTGACACACAAAAAAATGTTTTAGGGCCGTGGATTTAGCTCAGTGGCACTGTGCCTGTTTCACAAGCACAAGGTTGAGTTTGATCCCCAGTACCAAAACGAGCTTAAATTTACAGAATCACTGGGCGTGGTAGTGTATGCCTATAATCTGAGCACTCAGGACGCTGTGGCAGGAGGACTGCCGTGAATTCAAGGCCAGCCTGGGCTACATAGTTAGTTCAGGACAGCCAGAACTACACAGCAAGACCATGTCTCAAAAAAAAACAAACAAACAAAAACCAACAAAGGGCCGTGGATTTAGCTCAGCGACACTGCGCCTGCCTTGCAAGCAAGAGGTCCTGAGTTCGATCCCTGGTACCAGAAAGAAAAAAGAAAAAAATTCACAGAACCAAGAATTTCCTTAAAACAAGCAGTTCCCCAAAATACATATGGTATAAATTATGGTCAAATAATAATTTTTTTTGACTTTTTGAGGTTTCTTTTTCTTAATCTTATTCCTGAACCTCCTAGAATGTCATAATTACAGGCATGAGTACCACGGCACCCAGCTTATTTTTTATTTTTTTACACAGGGTCTCCCTGTGTCACTAAGTCACCCAGGCTGAGCTCAAATCTTACTCAATTTGTTAAACACCCCCCTTATTTTTAAAATGTCATGGCTCAAAAAAAACTAAATAAAAGAATGTAAGAAATGAAAGCTAGACTGGAAAATTAGACAGTAGGATTCTGTCCCAGCTTGATGATCTTGAACAAATGATTTAACCCCTTCCCAGATCTGAGGGTATAAATCAATTAAGATCAGCTTCTGACTCTATTTGCTGTTCTACTAAGTGTTCAGATTTCAAATCCAAACTCCACAAGTAAAAAGCAAAGGATTCAAAAGTGAAAGGAAAGTGACTGTGGCTCTCACCTCGCCACAGTACAAGCACTCCACCACACAGGAAGGAACACGTACATGATACAAGCAGCTTCTAAAGACTCCTGGCACTGCACTGCCCCAGGCCAATCACCTCCATGCATTAGCCCAGACACCCCCCCCACCCCTTCTGAGAGTCTCCAGTGTAGCCCAGGCTGGCCTTAAACTTACTATGATCCTCCTGCTTTATAGTTAGTTCAGTTCTCCTCGTAGGCAGAATAAAAACAATCCTTTATTTATTACTAAATCTGGAAATTCTGGTGGGAGGCAAAGCAGAGATGAAGAATTTGCAATGAATTTAACCCGCCAGAAGAGGGAGTTTAACACGGAGCTTCCAGAAATTGGCAAAGGGAGCACAGACAGATTTACCTGGAAACAGTTGTCCGGAGACCTCCGAGCGCTTCTATTCTAAAACATGACCCGTACATGAACTTGGCAACAAAGAAAAGGGGAAGAAGTTCTGAGGACAAAAGAGGAGTTTGAGAGAAAGATGCTCCTGATTTTCAAGTCAACCATGACAGAAAAATTAAACAGCTGTGTTCTAGTATCTTCCTCCTGGGATTAGGAGGTTCGGTCACAGTTTAATCCTGTCCCCTGAAGTCACGGTTATGTAAGTGTCAGTTGCATTCTGTGTCACTTATTGTCCCGCAACCCCAACAGAGCTCACACAGTGTAACCTGAGCTGTTTGGCGTCAGTCACCAAAAACACTTACACAACACTGGGGAGCTTCCCAAACTGACTGGTCCTCCAATAAAACACAAGTTATTCATTTGCTTTCTTCATTGTTTTATTCATGTTTGTATTTCTATAAATACAAACAAGACTGGAAAAGACAAACCAAAGAAAGTCAAGTATTTCAACCTTGTGGCAGACCAGCAAAACCCCATCAAGCCTAGGCCTGCTTGGGTTAAGCACCTCACCTACACGAACAGAGCTGAGGTACTTGGATGGGAAAGACAGAGGCAGGCCTGTCTCCCACACAGGGCTGTTCACATGCCTAGGTCCCATCCTCCGCTGCCTCGTGCAGCAGATTGCCACACAGAGAGAAGCCCACAGCTGCAGTCTTTTCTGACTACCCTTTCTGCCCTATCTGATCTTCTCTGTACTCCTAGGACTGCCAGCTGAATGCCGGATCGTAAGCTCGGTCACTAAGCTCCTCCGCACGGCCAGGGGTGAAATTTGACTGGCTGTGGCATCCAAAGGACCTACAAGAGTATTTAGTCCACAAAGGCTCAAAAAAGTTCTGACCTGGCTCAACACTGAAACAGGAACCCAACAAGCAATGCAGGATGCTGTGATTTTTCAACAGAAGAATCAAGTAACTGTACCTTACCCCCAGCACCTGGTGGTGACAGCCACAGTGGAGGGTTTCTGAACCCTGGAGCCCTTGGTACAAAGTAGGCCAGTGAAGCTTAGAAGCCAACTGCTGAATTACTACCTCCACTGAGTGGTATTTAAGAGCTGTAATGAGTGAGACTCAAGTTAGATAATTACATTTGCTGACACTGCTCTACTTTCTAAAGTGCACTGTCCAACAGAAACAAAACGCAAGGCAAATGAGTAATTGTGAATCTTTTCTTTAAAATTATGAATCTTGGGCCCGGGATCTAGCTCAGTGGCACCACACTTGCCTCACAAATCCAAGGTCCTGAGTTCGATGCCCGGTACCCAAAAACAAATTTGTGAATCTTCTAGTAACCACACTTTTAAAAATTAAAAACAAACAAGCCAAATAAATTTAATAATACTTAGCCCAATATATCAAAAGGTCGTTTCAAAATGTAATTAATATAGGGGCCAGGGATTTAGCTCAGTGGTTCTGCTGCCTGCCTTCCAAGTGCAAGGACCCAAGTTCAATCCCTGGTATCAAAACAAAAAGTATCAAAATGTAATTAATATAAAATTAATATCTTACAATCTTTTTTCTCATACTAGGTCTTTAAAATGTGCACTTCTAGAAAGTACACATATACAACATCTCAATTTGGACTTGCGACATTCATATGCTCAAAAGATTTATGAGAACCAGGTGCAGGGGCACATGCCTATGGTGCCAGCTACTCAAGAGGCTGAGGCAGGAGGATCACTTGAGCCCAGGAGTTCAGGGACAGCCTGGGAAATATGTCAAGACTCAAGTCTCAAAATAAATAAAGAACAAAAAAAACAAAACAAAACAAAAAAAAACCCAAGACTCGTGTAGCTTATGGCTACTGAATATAACAGCAAAGGCCTAGAATACACATTTCATACAAAAAATAAAGTAGCTCCCCTCTTGATATCAATAATATCCCTACCAATAAAATACCTCAGGTGCCCCTGGGCATGTGACATATGTCTTTCGTACTCCATTACAACATATATGTGAGGGAAAGGGCAGAGAAATGTAAAACTCTTGAATATAAAACCATGAATAATTTAATTGTTCTTAAGATAAAAAAATAGCACTTACAGGAAGAGAAATGTCAAAATCTCTGTGTGATGCATACTGTACAAGGAAGCCCTGCAGGTAGCACAAGTCCCAGCCCAGGAAAACTCATAGCTCATCGCTCAGTCTAAAAACACACCCACTCAGAACTCAAAGCAAAGACAGACAGTCGTGGATGAAACACGAAAAATTCAATAAGTACATCTCAAAATACAGGAAGGAACCTGAGATTTAGCAGCTGGCAGATTTAAGGCCGATTTAGCAGGAGGCAGCATTTCAAATACAAAGAAGAGTGCCCGTTATTCTACAGGAGCAGCATCATGCTTAGCTTTTGCTGCTTGTCTGCTTGCAGGAAACTATGCAAAGCAAGGGGTGGTGTGGAAAAGACGGGCTTTGGGGCTGCTAGGGAAACTGTGAAAAGAAAGGTGAAGGATGTGACTGCAGTGTCACTTATTTGTGTCTTACTCTAGCATGCTGCCTTGGACTTAGAAAAACTGGTTATAATTTCAAAGGTAAGATAAAGGGAAGATAAGTAGGTATTAACTGTTTTACTGTCCTAAGTTTTAACATCAGGAAACTTGTCAGACTTCTTAATGGAGATAGAGAATGCTTCTTGTGCATACCTGAGTGGCCAAATGACAGGATAATACCTGTGATCGATCAGTGTTTGCCTCCACAACAATCCAGTGATCTAAAGGGCAAAACAACGGGGCCTGGAAGGAGGAGTGTCTACTCCTAGAGAGACACCTGGAAAGGGTACAAGTGCTCAGTTAACTCAAGCAGATGCTGGGTAACATAAAGTCATCCCAGATCTGGGGGTGCTGACAGCCCAGCACTCGGGGAGGCTGAAGCAGCAGGATTGCGAGTTTGAGTGTTACTTGGGCAACTTAGCAAGACCTGTCTCAAAATTTAAAAATTAAATGGGCTGGGGATGTAACTAAGTACTAAAGCCCTGGGTTCAACCCTTAGTGCCACAGAGTTAGCTCTGCTGTTGAGGAATATGCCTAAAAGGGTAGTGTAATGTCTCCAATTTGTCCAGGAAATGTGGCATCTAAAAAAAATGGTGTTATAATACCATAAATTACAAAGATATAGCACAAAGTCTAAGTTTTACAGAAAAGGAAGCTACCACTCAGAACAAACTAAACACCTCTATACAAAGTAAAACATAAAATTAAGAACATTTCATTATTAAGCTGGGTGTGATGGCACACATCTGTAACCCCAGCATTCGGAAGGCTGAGTCAGGAGGATCACTGTGAGTTCGAGACCAGCCTGGGCTACACAGTGAGTTCCACGTCAGTCTCAACTACATAGTGAGACCCTGTCTCGATAAACTAAAAAAATAAATAAATAAATAAATAAATAAATAAATAATAATAATAATAATAATAATAATATTTTATTATTTAATATCTCCTAGAGAGTATAAAAAGCAACTTCTTAATCTAGCTTGAAAATAACCCCTAAAGACCACCTGGCTAAAGAGACAACTGCCGAGCAATTGAAAGTGGCTTCTGACTCGTTTCTCGAAGCTCATTCAAGTTATTATTTTGTTTGTTTTTTTGGTACCAGGGATTGAACTCGGGACTTTGCACTTGCAAGGCAGGCAGCTGAACCACTGAGCTAAATCCCCAGCCCCAGCCCTCAAGTTATTTTTTTTAACTTGTTTTGATAAACTTATAGTTAATTCCACAAGCTGAAAACAGAGCCAGTATCTGTATAGTGCTAAATTAATGCCAAAAGCATGCCAGGTGTGGTGCTGTATGCCTATAATCCCAGCACTTGGCAGGAGGATTGCCTCTAGGCCAGCCTGTGCTATATAGCAAGTTCAAAGCCAGGCTGAACCAGAGTGAGACCTAATCTGAAAAAAGCAAACAACAACAAAAAATCATATCCCAAAATCATTATATTATATAGACAGCTGAATTAGGTAGAAATATTATAGGCAGTCAGACAGAGCTAGGTCCTCAAGAGGATCAGGACAAAGGTGAAAAACATCACAACTATAGCCAGACATGTCTGTAGGAGACAGGGCCTCAAGAGAAAGACAAGATGACTGGACCTCTATGCTTCCTCAAAGGACAAACGCTGGGCCTAATGAAATCAAGATAGACATCAGCCACCTCAGTGTGTGACCAGGACCTTGGACCCACCATTTTCTAGAAGTCCTTGTTCTTTATATCCACACTTGTTATGTGACTTGTTTCCAACCAGGCCACTTATTGCCTAAGTAACAATACTTGTAACCTTCCCTGGATGATTATGGCTGTGGCCCAGGTTGGACCCACATGGTTTTTACTCCATAAAACTCCCCTGTTGAGTGAGGTCCCCAGCTACCCACTTGGGACCCCTCCTGCCTTTCAGGGCTATCCCATCAATAACTGTCTTCCTCCTCTTAACTGCTGCTGTTCCTAGGATTCATTCTTTGATTTTTAGAGGACACGAGCTCGGTGTATCAGACATCTAACAGGCTGGGAGATAGAATATGTCTTATTTCATCTCCTCTGTCATTTCCTGTATCAATCATAAAGCATGGCACAAAGAGACAAACTGTGTCAACGGAAGGAAAAGGAGACATGGGGAGAGCCAAGGAAAACGATGGCACCACGTGTCCAGACCTGGTTTCGGTTCTACACATCTCCATGTCTGCGACTTCATCTTCAGCAGATTTACTTATTACACCAACTCTACCAACCAGCTGAGAGGAAACTCTCCCGAAACATGGTCCTCACCATCTTCCCTCACAACAAGGGAAGGTGCCACTTAAATTGTGATCAGTGAGCCTTTCCAGGGTGGGTTGCTGAAGAACAGTCCTGCAGTCTATCCTTTTCCCACTCAGACACCAACACTTCTTCAGCCATCTCTAGGCCTGTGTAACCCCACAGAGCATCCTATCACCTCTGCATGGCCCCACTCCAGTCATCACCCTGGATTCATAAGCAAAGCCCTCACTTATCAAAAAATGTTAGCATGATTTCAGGGGGCAGCGCTCTGCATCTTTGTTAGCCTCTGTTACCTTGCAGAACTGGGACCACGAGGTCTAGTATCACTGCTTTTCCTCTGTAATAAGTATGCATGTATATTTCAGATATAATATATAACTTTTTTATAAGGTCAGTCTCAAACAGGTATAATTAACAGATTAAAACAGCAACCTGCCAGGTGTGGGTGGCAGTATAGGCCTATTATCCCATTTCAGGACAGTCTGAACAATTTATAACCCCAAAACCCCAAAAAGAGGCCTAGGAATGTAGCTGGACACTCCCTGGGTTCAATCCCCAGTACTAAAAACAAAAGCCTACTTATCTCTAGTAAAAACAAAGTGCCAAAGATAAAAGATAAGTGGGTAATATAGTCAATGTTTAAAATGTGAAAAGCCTATTCAAACAGTAAAGGACACAACAAAGCCAGTAAGGGTTAGAAAATTAACTGGCTCTTAATTCAAAAGATGTTACAAGGGAATTTTACTTCAAATTTCTAAAAGATAAAAGTCCTTGGGGCTGGGGATTTAGCTCAGTGGCACCACACCTGCCTTGTAAGCACAAGGTCCTGAGTTCAATCCCCCATATCAAAAGAAAAAAAAAAAAAGAAGAAAATAAAGTCCTTACAGAGCAATTATTTATTTGTTTTTGCAGTACTGAGGATTGAACTCAGGGCCTTTGCACTGAGCTGTAGTCCCAACCACCCTTCTTTAAAATAAGGTTTTGTTGGGCTGGGGATTTAGCTCAGCCAATGCCTGACTCACAAGCACAAGGTCCTGAGTTCAACCCACGGTACCAAAAATAAAAAAAAAAAAAAAAAAAAAAAAAAAAGGTCTTGTTGCCAGATGTGGTGGTGCACCTCTGTAATCCCATCACTCAGAAGGCTGAGGCAGGAGGATGGGAGAAGTTGAAGATGAGACTAGGAGAGATGGGGCAGACAGGAAGTTTTAAGGGTGGCAATGGAACTAATTAAATTATGTAGCTATATATGCTGCTCAAAATACTTTAAGGTTTCAATGTGATAAAAGGGGTCAATATCTAAACGGG
>NW_022900924.1:18340232-18346691 GCF_012274545.1 Fukomys damarensis
ACGGGGGGGGGGGGGGTTTGCTAAATTGCTAAATTACCCAGGCTAGGCTTGAGCTTACAATCCTCCTGCCTCAGCCTACCAGAGTACAGCATTGGGATTATACCTTGCACTGTCACAACTGATTTACCAAACAATTTAATTTATAAAATCAAACTGTCAATATTAAAGGTTGTTTTGAGAACATCATACATAAGATACTGATGGCAAATAGTGAAATCCTTCCATCAACCAGGAGTACGCATAACACTCAAAATTATGTTGCGCTTGAAAATTACACGTTTTTAAAACCTGAAGTGTATATGACATTATACAGAGTACAAGCTGTACCCAGAGCAGTTTTAAAAAGGAGGGAGAGTTAAAGCCCAACCCAGGCAGAAGGCTGGGACATTAGGCAATGTTTTTTTAAGGATGGAACTCTGTGCTATGATGCAACTGCCTGCAATGAACATCTCTGCACAGCTCAGATACAGTGAGGATTTATTTTGCTCCTGTGGCTTATATATACAAAAATAAGCAGCCTCCCAAAGTTCTTCCATCTGCAAAAGAATTTAAAAGAAAAACCATGGAAATCTGAGTAATTTGAGCCCTTCTGCTCATTTATACAACATTCTATGATATTCTTGCAACTTCGTAACTCTAATATGTACCACTGGCTTAGAGATAGATCCTAAAACAGACAAAAACTGTAAGTGGCACACACCTGTAATCCCAGCACTCTGGGAGGCTACGGCAGGCAGATCACAAGTTCAAGTCCAGCCTGGGCAACTCAGCAACTTAGTAAGACCTTGTCTGTGTGTGTGCGTGTGTGTATGTATATGTATAAAAGCTAGGGATATAACTCAATCCAAAAGTCTGAGTTCAATTCCCAGTACCATTAAAAAAAAAAACAAAAAACTGAAACTCCTAGGCCTGGTTAGTAGCTCCCAGAAGAACTTATTTAATAGGTCAGAAGCAGTCAAATATACTAATGTGTAAAAAGGAGCAATGTTTTGCTTAATATAGCAACATGAAATTTTAGAATAAGAAGAGATCTCATCAATCCAGTTCAACTTCCTCATTTACCACCCAGGAAAGTGATTCTAAAAGTGAAGTCACTTGGCAAGGTCAGTTACTGTACAGTCTAGGCCTACGCCTTAAACCCCCATCTCCAGATTAAAGACTACTGACCCCACAGCATACTGAACTAAGGTTTCTGATCTGCACAAGTTCAAGCTTACCCTAAGCAACTTAGCAAGACCCTGTCTCAAAATAAAAAGATTTCAGCCGGTGTGGTGGTGCACCCTTGTAATCCCAGAACTTGGGAGGCTGAAGCAGGAGGATCGCTCTGAGTTCAAGACTAGCCTGGGCTCCATGTGAGTTCCAGGGCAGTCTGAACTACAGAGTGAGACGCTGTCTCAAAAAAACAAAAGCAAAAACAAAATCAAAATCAAAAAATCTTAAAAGGGTGGTGATGCAGTTTAGTGGGAAGCCCCTGGGTTCAATCCCCAATACCAAGAAAAAGAGAGGGAAGGAAGAAACAAAGAAACAAAAGGAGGAAGAAAAAGTTTCTGATCTGTTATAAATAGGAAGAAAATGAAAGTCACTCATAGAATATATTAAAATTGGATTTCAGTCTTCCAAAAGGAAGGCACATTGTTGCCTGCCCTTTAGCAGACAGGCATAGCCTATACTGAAAGCCAAAGCACACCAACTGTCTGTTCTGAACAAGTAAAGGACACAGACAACTCACACAAGAAACAAGCAATTCCTTATTCAGTTTTTTCTATATATATATAAAAGCTTTGTGTTTACTCTGCAAATAAGAAAATGTACCAGTTGCTGCAGGACCTGAGATTCAATAGAAAAAGTAGCTACGTTTCACTAAACTACAGGTCACTTGGCTATTTGGGAGATTAGATCAGTATATTAAAATACAAATAAATAGAAAATGAAAAAAATGGAAATAAAGTGTTTGTAAACAGGGAGGGGAGGAGGGGGTGAAGGGAGGGCAGGGACAAGGGGAAAAAATGAGAACCAAGACCTGTCGTGTAAAGGTACAAGATCCCAATATTGAATGTAACTGTACTGCATACCTAAAATGTACCAATAAACTCAATTTAAAAAATACAAATAAATAAAACAAAATACATTCACTAATCCAGAAATTTCTGAGCAACCATCCCAGATGCTGTCAATGGTATTTAGGATTTGGTTTGATCTGGATCTTAAAACCAACTTTAGTGTTTGTTGTCTTCCAATACTGGGGATTGAGCCCAGGGCCTCTGCACTGAGTTCAGCCACAGCACCTCCCCATCTTCATTTTTTTAATTCTAGGGCAGGGTCCCTCTAAGTTGCTAAATAGCCCAGGCTGGGCTCAAACTTCAGATCTTCCTACCTCAGCCTCCCAGGGTGCTTGGATTACAGGTGTGTGCCACAAACAACGCCCAACTTTATTTTTTGAAACAGGATCTTGCTAAATTGCCCAGACTGGGCCTAAACTTGTGATTTTCCTGTTTCAGCCTCCCATGTAGCTAGGATTACAGCTATACACCACCACATCTGGCAGAATTGGTTATTTTCACCTGCTTAGGTAACCACCCAAACAGACGCACACAGCAAGTACTATCAGACCTCAGAGAGAGACAGAAAAACCCCACCTTTAATTAAACTGTGAGAAATAAAGCTGACAAACATACAAAAGGCCCTGAAGGATGGAAAGGCACAAGTTCCAACATGAGGGACACAAGTTGCTTTTCCACACTGAATATGAAACACGTCATAAATTACAAGTCTTTCCTGACAACTGTTCATTAAAAATGTGCCCTTCGATAATGGCAAGACACGCCTACTCAAATTAAGTTTCTAAAATACAACACAAAGAAAGGTTTTCATCTCTCCTACCAGGAAAAGCATTTTACCCCAATTCTTTGGGGCTTATGTGTGTTTTGTTTTCTTTTGTTTTGGTACTGGGGATTGAGCTCAGGACCTTGAGCTTGCAAGGCAGGCCAAGCCAGGTGGCAGCACTGCTAAGCTAAATCCCTGGCCCTCTTATTTGTTTGTTTATTGAGACAGGGTCTTGTTATATAGTTCAGTCTATTCTCAATCTCACTGCAATCCTCCTGCCTCAGCTTCCCAAGTGCTGGAATTACAGGCTGTGTGTCACCACACTTGGCCCAATTCTGATTTAAGTGAAACATTAAAACTGAGGAGTTGAAACCTAACTTGCTTTCACAACAGAAGATAAAGAAGACACAAGGATTATAGGGAAAGGAAAAGGAAGAATTCTAAATATTTACTGAATTTTAGCAGGCAACCATAGGCTTTGCATACTAAGCCAGTGCTCAACCACTGCACTATATTCCCATCCCTTTATTTTAAGACAGTTCTACTGCACACACTCATCTGAAAAACTTTACTGCCAATGTAACCCTGCAGAGAACAAATGCAGGGGACCTAAGGGCTGCCAGAGATAGGCCTGGCCTTCCTCTGCTGTCCCCTCCCCAGCCTCTTGGTACTGAAAGCATGAAGACTGCCTCTCCACCAGCAACCCACCTTAAAGGTAGCCATTTCCCCTTCATCAGTCCAGTAAGCCTACACCTGAGAAGTCAGGGTGCACGTAACCCCTGTTGGACACTGCAAGCAGTGGACTGACAGAGGACAAACAACTCGCCTAAACTCACAGGACAAGTCAGGCATGGTGTTGTACTCCTATAATTCCAGCACTCCAGAGGCTGAGGTGGGAGAATCACTCTGAGTTCAAGGCCAGTCTGGGCTCCACAGCTAGTTCAAGGCCAGGCTAAACTATGCAGCAAGACCCTGACTCAAAACAGCAACAAAAGCAAATTCAAAAAACAAAAGTGAGACGCTGGCAAATCCAGGACCTCAAACTTAGTTCTGATTCTCCATACTAACTTGCTAAGAATACCGCTAGTGAAAACTTTTTTTTTTGGTACTGGGGATTGAACTCGGGCCCTTGTACTTGCAAGGGCCCGAGTTCAATCCCCGCTACAAAAAAATACATATAGCTGGGGTGTAGCTTAGTGATAGAATGCATACCTAGAATGCATGAGGCCCTGGGCTTCATCCACAGCTTTAAAAAAGAAAGAAAGAAATACACATCCAGATGTGCATTTTTTTTTTTAAGTATAAAGAAAAAAGACTGGAAAGAGCAGAATATAGTGGTGCATGCCTATTATCTCAACACTCTGGGAGGCTGCGGCAGGAGCATCATGAGTTCAAGTCCAACCTAGACAATTCAGCAACTCAATGAGACCCTGTCTCAAAATAAAAAAAGTAAAAAAACGGCTGAGGATGTGGCACAGTGTGAAAGCCCTATGTTCAATCTCCAGTTCAACAAAAGAATAAAAAAAAAAAGACTACACAAATATACTTTCTTGGGTTGTTTTTGTTTTTTGAGACAACTCTCACTATGTAATCCAAGGTTGCCTTAAATTTAAGATGATATTCCTGCCTCAGCCTCTGGAATACTGGGATTACAGCAGTGCACCACCAGGCCTGGCTTAGAAAGACACACTGTAAAATACTGAAATGATTACCACTGGACAAGTGCAATTAGGGATAATTTGCTTTTTCTGTGTTTACATACATGTGTATGCTTTATAATTTATACAAAGAAGCTATATACGAGAGGGATTTTGGGGGTTTCTTGGGGAGAGATTATTTGGGGTTTTTGGTATGATAATAGGGACTGAACCTAGGGCTTCCTTAATGCTAGGCCAAGTGTTCTACCAGTGAGCCACAGTTCCAGCCCCTTTCTAAGACCGGAACCTATGAAAGTACTCAGACTGGCCTTCAATTTGCAACCCTTCTGGTTCAGCTTCCCGAGTGAGATTATAAGCATGCAGCACCCTACCTGATAAGAATTCATATTTTGTTTGTTTGTTTGTTTGTAGTACCTGGGATCAAACTTGGGATTGTGAGGCAGGCATGGTGCCACTGAGCTAAAATCCCCAGCTCTACTAAAATTCATGTATTTTAAGAGAATGTATGTTACTAAAATGTTAGGACCATTATAAAACTAATACATGTAAATATAAGCACCTCAAAAAAACTTCACAAGAAAATATTTCTTAAAAACCAAATTTGATTCTGTTAGATTCTCAGTGTAACAACCTAAACAAGCTACGTATCCCTTACAACCGAAATTAGAGACAGTCATAAAGAAACACACTTTTATCTAGTCATCCACGTACAAGGAAACACTAATAAAGTTTTCTTTCACATAGGCTATATAAAAAAACTACCCTGCTTATGAAGTTTATTCATTCCACATTCCAGAAAGGAAAAGCCTGTATCAGTTCCTTAAGATATTAGAACAGAATGTCTCCAATATTAAAGGCATTACATCAAGCAAATCAGTAAGAGAGAGCAGGCAGAATATCAAAAGACTTAATACTTTTTTTAAAAAAGCATACAAATTCATGATGATCTGCACATCCTGAACATCTGGATCTTCAGGCCCCTAACTTTGGAGAAGGCTATCAAGGACTTGGCAATTTGGTGTCAAAAACAGGCAGAATTAAACTGGGATCTAAACCAAGCTATTCTTAGATACAAGAAAGCAAAGGAGAATACAAATATCAAGTTACCAGTACTTAATTAGGTATAAACTTATGTTTCTAGATAGCTTTAGGGTAGCAGAAGGTCTATCTTGGTCTATGATTTCTGAGAAGCAACGGTTGAGAATATATATTTCCCCAGGGCCGAGATACTAGACAGGCTTTCCAATAGGAATTCTGTACTGGGACTACTTATTGTTTTCAAAGGTCTTGCAAATAATTTTTTTTCTTTTCTTTTTTTGGTTTTTTGAGACACAGTCTCACTACCTAGTTGAGACTGACCTGGAACTCACTGCGTAGCCCAGGCTGGTCTTGAACTAGCAGCGAGCCTCCTGCCTCAGCCTCCCAAGTGCTGGAATTACAGGCTTACGCCACCATACCAGGCCTTTTTTCTTTTTTTGTGGTACTGAAGCAAAGGATACTTTTCAAGATTTACTGCTGGACCACAATAAACAGACAATTGAAAAAACAGACCCACACAGGGAGTTACTGCTAGTAAAATCTGTCCTTTTAGAGGTGCCAGATAAGAAAAAAAAAAAAAAAAAAAAAAAAAGCTCTTTACTAGTTGTGGCCAAGATTCCTTGGTACTTGGTGCCAAGGCCAGGATATTAACCCAGATGTCCAAGCAAAATTCAAGGTTGGTTAAGTACAGTCTGCCAATCCAAAAAAAAGTCTCTTTATGTTCTTTTGATTAGAATACAAAAATGTTCCCTGAAATTCTTAGAGTTCCATCAGTCAATGTTTTCCTTTAAAAGTTCACTGCACCTCTAATGCTGATTTAAAGGATATACAAAAGGGAGCTAGGCATGATGCCACATGCCTGTAATTCCAGAACTCAGGAGGCTGAAGTAGGAGTATCACCAGGAGTTCAAGGCCAGCCTGGGTTACACAGACCCTGTTT
>NW_022900924.1:18347275-18351308 GCF_012274545.1 Fukomys damarensis
ATATATATATATGAATTGAGTTCCACCTATGTGGAAACATACTATGTATATTAAAAGTATGCAGCCAGGCATGGTAGCCCATGCCTATAATCCTAGAACCCAGGAGGTTGAGGCAGGAGGATCACCGTGAGTTCGAGGCCAGCATGGACTACATAGTGAGTGCAAGACCTGCCTGAACTACACAGTGAAACTGTCTCAAGAAAGAAAAAGTAAATAAATAAATAAAATTTAAAAAGCCAGGCACCATGGTACATGCCTATACTCCCAACATTCAGGAGGCTGAGGCAGAAGGATCACTGTGAGTTCAAGGCCAGCTGGGCTCCATAGTGGGTTCAAGGTCAGGCTGAACTACATAGTGAGACCCTATCTCCAAACAAAAAGAAAAAAAGTATGCAATATGCCTGACAGTTTAAGGCTTGCCTCAACAGCTATCTAAAAAATTCATATCCAGAATATTGACACTGCTTCCCAATTAAGATTGAAAAGACTTACAGAAAGTTCTCTATCAAATATACAGTTTGAACCACGAAATTTAAGACTAAAAAAACTAACTGCTGCAAGGAGCACAATTCTGGGGGAAAGCTTTATATGCAAAGGAGGTCTCTCAAAGACACAAAGATCCTGAATAGATGCACACAAACAGCAAAACATACACTCAACATCAAGACTGAACATGGGCTGGCCTAAAGCCAGATGCTTCCTTGAGATTCTATTACCAGAGTGTTCTACACACTGCTTAAAATAACACAAACCAAAAAAAAAAAAAGCAAAACCAGAAACCAGGGTTCAATCTCTAGCTGTATTCATTAGCTGTGTGGCCTTTTATGCAAGTTAATAAAATTCTTTTAGCCTTAGGCTGCAGTAGCCCTCATCTTAATCTTCATCAAAATATCAATGATGTGGTATTAAATTATTCTACATCTTTTATTACTTTTAAATAGTTTAACACATATTTTAAAGACAATAGCCTGTAAAGCCTTAAATTATCTGCCCCTTACAAACTTTTCACCCCAAGACATTTCCACTTGTTCCTTCTTCCAAGACGAGCTTCCCTCTGGGAACGACATTCCTTAATTGGCTTTTTGTTTCTATTTACACATTTTCAGTTAGATTTCCACTACTATAATCTTTATCCCCCAAACCATATTTCTCCTTACCCGACTTCTTTCTCTCCTTATTATGTATCATTTTCTAATAGACAATATAGCTACTTAGTATGTTTATTGTCTGCCTCCTTTAAATAAAGGGGGGGATCCAAGAGAACAAGTATTTCTGTCTGTTTTATTTAGGGCTGTGTCACCAGCCTCTTGAATGGCACCTGGCACACAGTAGATGGTTCAATAAATATCTGTGTGAATATTAAATGAGAGCTCATTACAGCCCACAGGCAGTACACCACAGCTCCACAAGCTGCCGTTCGTGGGTGGGGGTAATCACACTTCAACAACACTGTAAAGAGAACTACAGCCTGGCCAGGACTAATAAACAACAGGGTCTGCTTTTCCAAAGAAAAATACACTTGACCTTCTACCTCAAGAAGGAAAGAAGTTATAGGTATTTGGATGGTAGAAATTTATATGAAGTAAAAGGTCTCACTTTAGTTAACAATATAAAAAGCTTTCTCTTACTATTAATATTCAACCATCTTGTATTACTATACCACCTTGTTTTTATCTCTAGCTTTAATTTCTATAAAGCTAACCTTTTTTTTTTAAATAAAGCTAATCTGGAGGGATTGAAAGTGGAGCTCAGGTGCAGAGGGTGGACTTAGCATAAGCAAGGTCCTGGGTTTGATCCCCAAGACTAACAAAAAAAAAGCTTTATGGTTCTCATATTTTTAATTATCTAAATAAACATTTATTGAGCATATGAAAGTATGCAAAATTCTGCAGAAAATCCCATAACATGAAGTACAAGTCTCCATACTACTGATATATATCCTAGAAAGACCAAAAGTTCATCTGTAAATAATCATGAACACAGCCAATATGAGACAAATTCAAAAATGCCTACTTTTGTGTGGGATGAAGAGGATCAATCCCAACAGACAATACTTAAAAAGCAAGAGCCAGGTTGCTGGGTATAGCTCAATGGTAGACTGCATTTGAGAAGCCCAGGGTTCTATCTCCAGCATCATGAAGAAATAAAAACAAAAATTAAAGCCAAACATTACTGAGTTAGTTCTCATGCATCTTGGGTCACACAGTACATGAAAGACTCAATGTTAGACACTGGGTTAAAGGCCAAGAGAAGGATGGCAGGTCCAAGGCTAGCCCTGGCAATGCAGCAAGACCTTGTCTCAAAAATTTTTTTAAAGGGCTGGGGATTTAGCTCAGTGGTGCCGCCGCCTGCCTTGCAAGCACAAGGACCTGATTTCGATTCCCAGTACCACAAAAAAAAAAAAAAAATTTAAATCACTTCCCAGCCTTTTGGTTAAAGTCAAATGTAAAATTAAAAAAAAGTTAAAATGTTCAAATGAGAACAAGGCAAGGGGAGAGGGGGAAGGAAGGAACGGACAAGGAAAAAAACAGAAGGAAAAATGGAAACAGCTTTTGTAAGGACAGGAAGGGGGCTTAAAGGGAGGGGAGGAGAATGGAAAAAAAGTAGCAAGATATATCACATACAGGTATAAATTCCTCATGGTGAATGTTACTATGGACATCTAAAATTTACCAATTTAAAAAATAAATACATAAAGATAAGGGCTGGGGATGTAGCTCAGTGCAAGGGCCCTGGGTTCAATTCTAAACTCCTTGAGGACTGAAACCAGACTGGCTTATGTTGTGTTCAAGCAGTGCTGAAAGAGTAGGGAAGGAAACAATTCTGATCTTCAGACACACAAGTATGCAGAGTTCCACCCAGTTTGCTTTTACAGTTTTGAAGCAGGCCTGGTGAGAAGCCTAAGCTTACTACTTGCCTGCTTTCTCTGAACTTCAAAATGTGGGTACAAGCCCTTGGCCAAGATAGCACTCACTTCATTTGCTTTAATCAAGGCTGGCTTTGCTCCCTGATGGAGTTTCACACTGGTGAAGTAACTATGAACTCTGGAGTCAGAAGACCTGAGGACAAATCCTGCCAACATCACTTATTAACTGTGCGGCTCTCAAGTTCTTTGACCTTTCTATGCCCTCTCTGTAAAATGGGGATGACAACAACCTTGATTCAAAGAGATAAAACACATGTATGCAAGGCTTACCTAGAGCCTGACCACAAAAACCCTCAATAAATGTTAATTGTTATTATTTCCAGACCTAGGGGAAACGCCCTGCAAGGCTGAAGAACATCTCCAGCAAAAAGGTAATCATTAAATTAGAAAGTCAAACGTTGCTCTCCTGACTCGTGAACACTATCGGCAATAGTACTAATAATAAAAATCTCGGGATCATCACCATAAAAACAGCAGCAGACACAGCAAGAATACTTACAGCGCTCCAGCCAGCCAGTCCTAACCTAAAAGAGGAAGAAGGCAAGGCTGCTGAATCACACACACACAAAGAAAAAAAATATTACAGGATCTTCTCCACCCTCCTTTTTAAAAACAGTAATTGGCGCCCAAGTTTTGCTAAAAACAGGTATCTCCACCGAAAGCAGACTTAACGTGTAATTTCTTCATACCAAAGAGGTGGGGCTGGGAAGAAGGGAGGAGGGGTGGTGCTCGGTTCCGGCCAGAAGGAAAAGCCACATGAAGTGGAGAGACAGCGGATTCAGGGTTCACCACCCCCATCCAAATCAGATTTTTGCAGTACAGGCGCTCCAAATTCGGGAAAATCAAAAGGCTCTGCTTTTCCAATAAGCTCTGAACAAGTGTCATCTGTCTCCCGAGCCAATCCCCAGCCGCAGAAGCAGGTTCGAGTTACCCGGCGGAGGTGATTTCAGAGATCCGGTCCCCTCTCGCCTTCCACCTTCACCGAGAATCACAGCCCCGCTTGGGAGGAAAACAAAAGCCCGGGCCGGTCGGGCTTCATTCCGGCTCCAGAGCACCGGCGCCAGGGCCCGAGGCAGGATCGGGGGCGAGCGGCGGCGCCCGGGGCAA
>NW_022900924.1:18351991-18376802 GCF_012274545.1 Fukomys damarensis
TGCGGGGGCAAACCTAGGCCTGCGCTAGGGCGCCTCGTCAGCCTTTCGCCGTTCCCGGTCTCCTGCCAAGTTCCCCCAGAATTCGCACGGCCACACGGCCCGCCGCTTCCCGCCGCCGGAGCGAGCAATCCTCGGAAAAGAGGTGGAATGCGCTGCCCACGGCGGGCTGGGCGGGGGAAGCCGGTCTGCTCTCCAGGAAGACACCGAGGTTAAGCCCTCTGAAGCAAGCCCAGGGTGAGAAAAGCCTCTTTTATTCGCCCAAGGGGCTTCTGGGCCACTTGGACAGAGGCCCAGGTTCCTGTCTCGTCCCCCCGCCCCGTCTTCTTGAAAAGCTTTTGAAAGGAACCGGAGAGGACGCTGCAACAGCCTGCTCCGGCCGGGGAGCAGGCGGCGGCCAGCATTTCACTCCCACGGACCATGGCAACCCCAGGAACTGCAAGCCTTGGCCGGGACGTGCGCTGTCAGGGGGGCCCGGGCTTCCTCCCCCTTCCCGATGGAAGGGGACCATCTAGAGGATGACCTCCGCGGCTGACCTTTATTCAAAGCACAGTGCTGCCCGGACCTCAGGCTCGCACAGAGCTGGGGAAGGAACCACGCTGGAAACGAGGAAGTCCGGAAAGCAGGCGTGGATCTGCGGGCCTCCCCGCCATTCCTGTCTTGAAGGACAAAATATTCTGGGACCTAATTCAACATCGCCCTAATGAACGAGCTGCACGGTGAGGTGACGGTAGTGCCCATGGATGCAGGATCCATGTTCCTGATCTGAAAGGTCAGATCGGGACCTCGGTCCCATTTGGTTATTTAAGACGGGTCTTGCTATGTAGTTCAGGCTGCCCTTGAACTCACCATGTGGCCCAGGCCGCCCTCAGCCAGCCTCCTGCCTCAGCCTGGAGTGCTGGGACCACAGGTGTGTGCCACCACACCCAGCCTTAAAAATTGTACTTTTAGGGCTGGGGATTTAGCTAAGTGGTTCAACCGCCTGCCTTGCAAGTACAAGGTCCCAAGTTCGATCCCCAGTACCCCCCAAAAAAAACTTGTATTTTTTAATAACCTACAACTGCCAGGACACAGTCGAAGTTATGCAAGGTGATCCATATCCGCATTTCCTTGGTTAATTTAGGGTTCTTTCCTTCTAGACCCATCACACTGAAACTCAGAAATACTATAAATTCACATTGGCTTAACTGACAGCAGAAATGTGATCCTAAGATCAAGAAACAGATTGACAGACTTCAAAGAATGCTTAGATTATTCACTTTAAGGAAGAAAAACTAGGCTCATACCCATGAAATGGGCCAGTACCCTTTTTTGGGGAGTGCGCTACTTTTTCCTGGGGTTCCAAGGCCCTCAAGAGAAGCATAAATATCCCAGTTCCGGGAAATAAAGTGTGGGCCTCTCAAGGGCCAGCACTGTATTTCTTTGAGTGTGTACGTTTAAATTTCTGCCTAAAAAATACATTTATGCTCCTGCAAAGACAAATTACCTAAAAATTCTTTTTCCAGTTAGCAAATCTGCAATTTATCCTACAGGTAGCATGGGTTTTGGTGCCCTATTTTGGTAGGAGCTGCATCTTACTTTGTCTGGTGAGCCCTGTTAATAGTGAGGTGTAGGACTGGGGATTTAGCTCAGTGGTTCCACTGCCTGCTTTGCAAGCTCAAGGTCCTGAGCTCAAAACCCAGTACCAAAAAAAAAAAAAACCCTTTAAAACAGTGAGGTGTAACCATAAACACCTCTGTGTTTGCTCTTTTCCCTCTATTCATTCTGCTAAGCAGATCCTTTTGAGGAATGGTTTTGAGACAGGGTCTCACTATGTAGTTGAGACTGACCTGGAACTCACTGTATAGCCCAGGCTGGTCTCAAAAACACAGCGATCCTCCTGCCTCAGCCTCCCGAGTGCTGGGATTACTGGTGTGCGCCACCAAGCCTGGATTGCTTATTAAAAATATTATGGGGCCGGGGATTTAGCTCAGTGGTTCGGTGGCCTGCCTTGCAAGCGCAAGGACCGGAGTTCAATCCCCGGTACCAAAAAATAAAATAAAAATATTATTGTGAGCTGGGCAAAGTGCACGCCCCATGTCTTGCCTCTGGAGGCTGAGGAAAGATTATTGCCCATAGTTTAAGGCCAACCTGGCCTGGCACCACTGAGCACCATGCCTTCTAGGCCCTTCTAGTTTTTGTTATTAAAAAACTGAATTCCAGGGCCAGGGATTTAGCTCAGTGGTTCCAGTGCCTGCCTCAAAACCACAAGGATCTTGCTGGGTGTGGTGGTGCACGCCTGTAATCCCAGCACTCAGGCTGAAGCAGGAGGATCACTGTGAGTTCAAGACCAGCCTGAACTACATAGTGAGACCCTGTCTCAACAACAACAACAAAAAAAGCACAAGGATCTGAGTTTGATCCCCCATACCAAAAAAAAAAAAAAAAAAAAAAAAACAAGCACTCTTGTGCACTAGCCAAGCACTCTCCCGTCATTCATGGACCAAAAGGCTGGCTCTGTGTTGGGCCTCTGCCACAACAGAAAGTCAATAGGCATTGCCTACAGTTGATATATAAATAATCATGCAAGTGTTTGTTTCTTTTTTTTTTTTTTTTTTTTTTTTTCTTTGGTACCAGGGATCAAACTCAGGTCCTTGTGCTTGTGAGGCAGGAGGCAGAACCACTGAGCTAAATCCCTGGCCCAGCAAGTACATTTTTAGAGAGAGGAAGTTAACTGAAACAAAAAGTAAAAGCATGAGCTGAGGGTGTAGCTCAGGGGCACAGCCCTGCTTGGCAAGTTCGAGGCCTCGAGTTCTATTCCCAGTATCAAAAAAAAAGCAAAAATGTAGTGGTTTTAGGATTAAGAGTAGGGAGGGATAGGGCAGAAAAACTCTGATTTTGGTTTTTTTGAAGAGGTTGCTGTCATTTTTTTTTTTTTTTTTTTTTTTTTTTTTTTTTTATAAAATTTGTACTTAGAGTTTCACTATGTAGTTGAGAATGACCTGGAACTCACCATGTAGCCCAGGCTGGAACTCACCATGTAGCCCAGGCTGGTCTTGAACTCACAGCGATCCTCCTGCCTCAGCCTCCCGAGTGCTGGGATTACAGGCATGTGCCACCATGCCGACTATGTCTTTACCATTTTTGCATTACTGGTGATTGAACTCAGGCCTGCAACTGAGCTACATCCTCAACCTCAACTTCCCTCTACCCTTTTTTTGAGGTAAGATCCTGCTGAATTGCCCAGGTTGGGCTCAAACTTGGGATCCTCTTACCTCACTCAACCTCTAGAACAGCTGGGATTTCAGACAAGCATCACATGTTTGGCCTGTATTTCATTTCTTAAAATCCTATGCATGCATTACTTTAATTTCTTTAAAAAATAGGAAGAGAGGCTGGGGATTTAGCTCAGTGGTTTGGTGGCCTGCCTTGCAAGCGCAAGGACCCAGTTCGATCCCCGGTACAAAAAAAAAATAGGAAGAGGGCCGGGGATTTAATTTAGTGATTCCGCCACCTGCCTTGCAAGAGCAAGGACCTGTGTGGTAGGGGGGCAGGGATTTAGCTCAGTGGTAGCACTCCTGACTCATAAGCACAATGTTCTGAGTTCACTCCCCAGTACCAAAAATAAATAAATTTTAAAATAGGGAGATATTAAAATCCTCATCTAGAATAAGTAGAGGGCAGGGCGTGGGGGCACACGCCTGTAATCCCAACACTTGGGAGGCTGAGGCAGGAGGATCGCTGTGAGTTAGAGACCAGCCTGGCCTACACTGAAGTTACAGAGCAGTCTGAACTACATAGTGAGACCCTGTCTCAAAAAAGCCAAATAAATAAATAAATAAATAAATAAGTAAATAAATAAATAAATAAATAAATAAATAAATTAAATAAATAAATAAATAAAAAAATAAAATAAAATAAAATAAAGTAAGTGGAGGGCCGGGGATTTAGCTCAGTGGTTCTGCTGCCTGCCTTGCAAGCCCAAGGTCCCAAATTCAATCCCCAGTATCAAAATAAAATAAGTAGAGAATATACTCAGCAATTTCCTCTACAAAATGATAGGTGTCCCTTGGGCATGGTGGTGCACTTCTGTGATCCTCTAGGAGGCTGACAGGAAGATCCTGAGTTCAAACCCATCCTGGACAATTTAGTGACTCAGCAAGAACTGGTATCAAAATAAAAATAAAAGGTTGTGGGCCGGACGTTTAGCTCATTGGTGCCACTCACTACCTCAAAAGCACAAGGTCCCAAGTTTGATTCCCGGTACCAAAAATAGAAAATAAAAGTAAAAGGCTCAGTGTGAAAGACCTGGGTTCTGTCCTCATTACAGCAAACAGACAAAATAAAAGGCTGGTGAAGGCTGGGCTGTCTGAGATAGCCTGCAGTCCCATCTCCTCAGGAGGGGAGGCAGGAGGAATCCTTGAGCCCAGGAGCTCCAGGCCAGCTTGTCCATATAGCTAACACCTGTCTCAAAAGGAAGAGTATAGGGCTGGGGATTTAGCTCAGTGGTGTCCCATGCCTGCCTCACAAGTGCAGGGTCCTGAGTTCAACCCCCAGTACTGCAAAAAAAAAAAAAGAACAGATATTCATTGCATCAAACTAAGCCAAGCAAAAGGAAGAAAACAATGATAACCCCACACATCTGGAGAAAAGTACTATAAATAATGTTTTAAAATGGATTCATTGCTGTTTAGAAAGATTCTAAGTCTGTTACTAAAGCACTTAGTGTTTTTATCTACATTCAAGGAAAATTTGGTATGAAATCCTGGTTGACAAATACTTTGGAAATTGTTCTAAAGATGTGAGGATTTATAGAGCTTTTAAAATAGAAATGAAGCTGGGTGTGGTTGTGCACACCTGTAATCCCAGCACTCAGGAGGCTGAGGCAGAAGGATCGCTGTGAGTTTGAGACCATCCTGGGTGATATGGTGAGTTCCAGGGCAGTCTCTACATAGTGAGACCCTGTCTCAAAAACTAAAAGAAAAAAAAAATAGAAATAAATACTGTCAAAACATAACACTTTCAATTAAGAGCAAATTTGCCTTTCCTTTCTCTTTAAGTTCCTGAACCACAGTAAAGAGCAACAATTTCAAATTTAACTCCTTTGTGTACATCATTGTGACACCATTAATAACATATCTATTTTTAATGTTTTTATTTTGTTTGTTTGCTTTGAGAGAGCCTCATTATGTACTTCAGCCTAGCCTTGAACTCAGTGTGTAGCCAGGATGGCCTCAAATTTGCAGTGATGCTCCTGCCTCAGCCTCCTGAATACCGCCATTACAAGTGTGCACCACCTAGGGCTGGTTTGCATTCTTGAAAATTGGTAAGAGCTGGGTGTGGTGGCACACACCTGTAATCCCAGCACTCAGGAGGCTGAGGCAGGAGGATTACCATGAGGCCAGCATACACTGCACAGTGAGACCCTCTCAAAAAAAATTAGATTTTCATCACAAAAAAATGATAAGTATGGGCAAGGTAATGCACACATGTTAAGTACCTTGATTTAGATATTTATATATAAAACATATATTATAAATATCTACAATTTTTACTCATCAATTAGTACTTTAAAAATAACAGGGCTGAAGATATAGCTCAGTGGCACCCCGCCTGCCTCACAAGTGCAAGGTCCCAAGTTCAATCCTGGTACCAAAAAAAAAAAAAAAAAAAAACCCAACAACAAAAAAGACTACTGTGCCACAGAATCATAGAAATGCCTGTGGTGGGAAGTTTCCAAGGGGTCCACTCCAGCCCAATTGTGAGAAGGCACAGACCAAAGCAGCAGCCCAGAGGTAAGGGTGAGGGCAGCTGACATTACAGAACCCTGTGCACAGGGCACTTTGTTAACGGAGTAGAGACAACATGGGCTTAAGAGATTGATTGGATTTAATTTAGTACTTTGTTATTCTTTCAACATTTTGCTTTTTTAAAAAATTCCATGAATGCTGAGCATGGTGGTGCAGGTCTGTGATCCCAGTGCTCAGAAGGATGAGGCAGGAAGATTGCTGTGAATTCCAGGTCGGCCTGGTCTACACAGTGAGCTCAAGGCCAGCCTGAACTACACAGCAAGACCCTGTCTCAAAAAAACCTAAATGAATATGATTCTGTGACTTTTATCCAGCAAAGCTAAAGATTTATGAAATTAGTGGTTGATGCAACAGTTTTAATCCAACAAATATTTGCTGAATGTATGGAAAGTGGATTTTATCTTCAGCTCATGAAGCCGACTCCAGTGCACGTGCGCACATGTTCACAGTAGCACGAGTCACACGAACTGAAAGGTGTGCACAGCCCAGGCATCCCATCACCTGACAAGTGGGTAAACAAGTGGGATGCACAGGCACAAGGGAACATTACTCAGCCACTAAAAACACTGGCCAGGTGTGGTGGTACCCACCTGTATTCTCAACCCTCAAGGAGGCTGAAGCAGGAGGATCTCAGTGTTCAACCCTAACTCAAAAACAAAAAGAAACAAACAAAAAAACATACTGATGCATGCTCCCAACCTGGATGACTCCCCCAAAATATTGTCCTGATCGAAAGAAGCTAGATACAAGCCAAAATCATAGGTTTGCTCTCCAGCACCCCCACCCAAATAATGTTAAAGTCATGTTAAGTAGGGTTTTTTGGGGGGTTTTTTTGGTTGTTTGTTTGTTTGTTGGGTTTGTTTTTGTTTTTTTTGGTGTTTTAGAACTTTTTGTTTGTTTGTTTTTGAGACATAGTCTTGATGTATGTCTACACTGGCCTTGACCTCACTATGTAGTCCAGGCTGGCCTCAAACTCACAGTGATCCTCCTGCCTCAGCCTCCCAAGTGCTAAGATTACAGACATGCACCACCATGCCTGGCTTTCATTAATTAGTTTATTGAACTTCTTATTACTAAGTTTTTGTTGTTGTTGTTGCTGTTTTGGGAGGTTTATTGCAGGTTTTTTTTAATTTGTCTTTTTGAGACAAGGTCTCACTACGTATTCCAGGCTGGCCTTGAACTCGTGGCAATCCTCCTGCCTCAGCCTTCCTAGTATTGAGATTACAGGTGTGGGCTGCCATACCTGGGGTTTTATTACCGAATGAATTTAACTGATTTCATACATCACTCTGTGTGAGTAGGAGTATATGTGTCTTCCTGGTATATGTTTTTAAATGTTAAGGCCAATTGGATACACATGGATACAATAATTGTTGTAAATGAAACATATCAGGATGTCTCAGAAAAAATACATTAAACAAAAGCAAGTTGAAGCTGGGCTTGGTGATATATTCCTGTAATCCCCACACTCTGGGAGAGACTAAGGCAGGGTTGATCCCAGCCTAGGTAATTTAGCAATGTAGTAAGACTCTGACTCAAAATAAAAGATAAATAAAAATGGTTGATGATGCACATCAGTGCAAAGGCCCTGGATTCAATCTCTAGTACCACATGTATACACTCAAGGAAAAAAAAAAGCAAGTAAACAAGGTTGAGCTGGGCATGATGGTGCTCCCTGGTAGGCTGAGGCGAGAGGATCACATTCAGGACCAGCTCGGCTAATTCAGGGTCTTAGTATGACCCTGGCTCAGGCCAGGGATTTAGCTCAGGGGCCCCACACCTGCCTTGTAAGCAAAGGTGCTGAGTTTGATCCCTGGTGCTAGGGGAAAAAAAAAAAAAGACCCTGGCTCAAAATAAAAATTAAAAAGAGATTTGGGAATGTATTTCAGCACAGAGGCCCTTGGTTCAATCTTCTATACTGAAGGAAAAGAAAAGATTTTGAATTATTTTTTCCTTTCTTCCCTGATTGGACCCTGTCTTAGTTACTGTACTTCCTCATTGCTGGGAAAAAAAAAAAAAAAAAAAAACCCACAACTTAAGGAGGGGTAATTTTTTTTTTTTTTTGAGACAGGGTCTCACTATGTAGTTGAGACTGACCTGGAACTCACTATGTAGCCCAGGCTGGTCTTGAACTCAGAGCGATCCTCCTGCCTCAGCCTCCCGTGTGCTGGGATTACAGGCATGCGCCACCACACCTGGCAGGAGTATTATTATTTATTTCTTTATTTTGTTTGAAACAGTCTCCCTGTGTAGCCCAGGATGGCCTTGAACTCAGCAATGCTCCTACCTCAGCCCGCCCCCCCGTGTGCTGTGATTACAGTGTGTGCCATACATGGCAGAGTAGTCCTTTTTTGTTGCTGTTGTTTTTGTTTTTTAGGAGTGGTGTATTTTACTCACAGTTTATAGAGGCTTTGGTCCACAGTCAGTGTCTCCAGCGCTACACGTCAAAGGCTAGCTTATGGCAGCAGGAGCAGAAAGATCAAGAGGGGAGGAGGGAGATCAACCCTTCCAGACCACGCTCCCAGGGACCTACCTGCAGCCCAGGCTTCACCTCCCAACATCGCGTTTAGTTCTAAACTCATCGGAGGACTACTCCAAGGTGAGACTCACACACTCACGGTCACATCACCTTCACCTTTCCCGCCGTGAGCACACGAGGCTTGGGGGGCATCTGGATATAAACCGTAACATTCCACTCTGGCCCCCAAAAGACTCACGCACATCCCTTTATGCAGAATGCATTCAGTCCATTTCTGAATGTTGTCAAAGTCCTAACAGTTTCGGTATTGCTGAAGATTCCTCTGAGATTTAAGACAAACTCTTAGCTGTGAGGCCCTGTAAAAATGCAAAAAAAGCTGAAAACTGCCTACATGCCAAAGCACAAGGTAAACATTCCCAGGCCAAAGGGAGAGATGGGGAAAAAAGAATGGGACCAAAGCAAGACAGAAGTCCAGCAGAGCAAAGAGTAAACTGTGTAGTCCCAGCTGCGGCACCCAGGGCAATCTGTGACAAGATACGAGCCTGTCGTGTCCCAAAGGGCTTGGGCGGCCCTGCCCCAATGGCACTGCTGTGGTGGCAGCTCTCAGGGATCCTCATTCCTGGCTGCTCCACCCTCTTGGGGTCTCCACGGTACGTTTTCGCACAGGGATGAGGCGGTCTGCTGCCAGCTGAAGACATAGCCAGGCCCTTTTGGATCTTGCTGGTGGCTGCAGAGGCCGGGGATTTAGCTCAGTGGTTCTCCTGCCTGCCTCACAAGCACAAGGACCCGAGTTCAATCCCTGGTACATCTGAGTGAGTGAAAGCCAGCCTGGGTTACATAGTGAGACCCTGTCTCAACAAAACAAAAGAACAAAGAGGTCTCAACAGTGAGTTGTTGTTGTTTTTTTTCTCCTTTTCAAAACTATTTTTGGAAACCTTGAAGCAGGCAGAGTAGCACTTATTCCAAGAGCACCTTTAGAGGGGCTGTTGTTGAGAAGCAAGTGGATTCACACTGCAAAAGCCTGGGCAAAGCCTGGTGGGTGGTGGCTGACACCTGTGATCCCAGCTCTCAAGAGCCTGGAGCAGGAGGATCACAAGTTTGAGGCCAGCCTGGACTACATGGCAAATTCGGGCCAGCCCAATCTGTGTAGTGAAACCCTGCCTCGGAAAACCAAGCCAAATAGCCAGGGATGTAGCTCAGTGTACTGCACCTGCCTGGCAAATGCAAGCTCCTGAGTTCATCTCCGGTACTGAAAAACTAACAAACAAACACAGGGAAAACAGGACTAGAGGCACCAGTACACTGCACATCACAAAAGGTCAAAGGCGAGACTAATCTGTGGCCCCGGCTTTATGTCACAGAACCCTAGTGGCCCCCTTTTCCAAATGTTGCCCCTGCTGCAGCCACAGGAAATTTTCTCAGCCAAGTTTGCATTTTTTCCAGGATACAATCTTCCAAAAGGTCAAATCTTCAAAGGTGCTTCAGTTGCCCACGTTCGTTCCAAGCCCTGAGCTCTGGGAGCTGAGGGTCGGGAAGAGGAAACAGCACTGTCTCTTTGGCTTTGGACCGGGACAAGGGGCTCAGAGACTGTCCCTGGTTCTCAGAGCCCCCCACTGGAATGTCATCTAAGCACCGCCCATCTAAGCTGCTTGCCCTCTTGAAACTAAAGCTTTTCCCTGCTAAGCAGTTTCAGGACAATAGCTGCTTCGAATTATCCGGCCACCAGTCAAAGTGGCCAGACTGTCCCTACGCGGTGACGGTAACAATAGCAGCTCAGTGATTCTCACAGTAATCTCTAAGAAAGGATTATTACAATTCTTTGAAAGTAAGGGGACTTTTTTCCACTTTTGTTTGTTGTAGTTGTTTTTGAAACAGGATCTTACTATGTAGCCCAGGCTGGCCTTGAACTACTATGTAACCCCAGGCTGGTCTCCAACTCATGACAATCTTCCTGCCTCAGCCTCCTGAGGGCTGGGACTATAGGCATGCATCACTACACTGGGGTCCACTTTTTTATCCCCAAATTTTTTTTTCTTTTTTCCTTTCTTGGTACCAGGGATCAAACCCAGGACCTTGTGCTTTTGAGGCACGCCTGGTGCCAGTGAGCTGAATCCCAGGCCCCTTTACTTCTTAAATTATCATCATTCTATTGGTAACCACAAACAGGTATTACAAATCACTACTCAGATCTTCCCCTTTGAGCTGTAGCTGCAGCTCAGAGAGTGTTTTCCCAGCGTGCCTAAGGCCCTGGGTTTAACGCTCAGCATAGCAAAAGAATGAAAAAGAAAGAAAATCTTCCACTCCATTGCCAGTTCACCAGGCCCTAAGCTTGTGAGTTCTGTTGGCATCACAAATCAGTTTTCTAGGTGTTACAGCACTTTTTTTTTTACTTTGTAAGTGTGTGCAAAGCATAAAAGCAAAAAGTGGCACCTTTGGTGTGAAAGTTAATTTTAGTTTAATAAACTCCTTTTGTCGGTATGAAGCAAGGCTTCAGGCTGCTAAGTTAACTTTCTCTGTTTACTTCAAGGATCTTAAGTGCAAAAGAAAATCACTTTGTATGTTTTTCATGATACAATTTTTTTTTTTTTTTGAGATAGGGTCTCATTATGTAGTCCAGGCTGGTCTTGAATTCACTTTGTAGCCCAGGCTGACCTCAAACTTGAAGTGATCCTCCTGCCTCAGCCTCCCATACCCAATACCAGTCCTTTCTTAAATTTTTAATTTTGAGATAGGGCCTCACTAATTCACTATACTAGCTTGGTGTGTTGGCATACACCTGTAATTTCAGTACCTGAGAGGCTGAGGCAGGAGGACCACCTAAATTGAAGCACAAATACCTGGGCTACAGAGTAAGTTCAAGGCCAGCCTGACTGCAAAGCTAAACCCTGTCTCAAAAAAAAACAACCAAAAAAACCCTGCGATTGACTAATTCACTAAATTGCCTAGACTGTGTTCAAACTTGTGTTCTTCCTGCCTTGGCCTCCCAAGTGCTATGATTACAGGCATGCATTACATAAATTAAATAAATTGTGTCTGAATAAATTTAATCACATATGATGTCGCCATCAGAAAGGAAAGTAAGATAGTCAAAATATCATCGTTCAAACGGAAAAAATAGAATCTTTTCATTGTAGAAAGTTTAGTCTTTCGAGCTGGGTGAGGTGCACACTTTCTGAAGGCTGAGACAGAAGAGTTGCAAGTTCAAGCCCCAGGCCTGGGCAATTTAGCCACTTAGTGAGGCCCTGTCTCAAAATAAAAAGTAAAAGAGCTTGGCGATATAGCTCCCTGGGTTCAATCCCTGGTATACAAGAGAAAAAAAAGGTTTACAATTGTAGACTGATGCCTGTAAAAAAAGTTACTTAGGAAACCACTGCCAGGAAAGCCAGCCACTTACATTTTCCATGTCTTCAAGCTAAAAATATGCTGGGTAATAACAAGCCACAGGGCTTGGCTCCAGATCCTGTGTCTGAATAGCAGAGACTAATTGCTTGTTACCACATTGTGTCCTGACACAACAGGAGGCAAAGTCCTTGTTATTATCCCCGTTTCACAGATTGGAGGACTGAGACTGGGTAAATTAAAGGCTCCAGACCACTGGACTGAGCATCAAGTAAGATCCAAATTAAAAGCGCATAGGCCAGGTCAGGGATTTAGCGTGGTGGTGCCGTCACCTGCCTTGCAAGCACAAGGACCTGAGTTCAATTCCCCCGTACCAAAAACAAAACGAAACAAACAAAAAATGCATAGGCCTTGCTACAAAATGGATGGCTGTGCCGGGCATGGGGGTGTGTGCCTGTAATCCCAGATATCAGGAGGCTGAAGCAAGAGGACTGCTGGGAATTCAAGACCAGCCTAGATTATGTAGTAAGTTTGAGGCCAGCCTAAATTACATAGTAAAACCCTGTCTCGGAAAACAAAATCAAGAATCGCAAGCTGGGGATTTAGCTCAGTGGTTTCACCGCCTGCCTGGCAAGCACAAGGACCCGAGTTTGATCCCCAGTACCAAAAAAAAAAAAATAATCCCAAGGTCCTGAGTTCAACCCCTGATAACACAAAAACAAAACAAAACAAAGCCAAAAACCAAAATGGCCGGGCGTGGTGGTGCATACCTGTAAACCCAGCACTCAGGAGGGTGAGGCAGGAGGATTGCCACAAGCTCAAGGCCAGCCTGGGCTGCATTCAGACTTTCAGCAACTCCTAAATTGAACACAGTGAAATTACTGCTAATCAATTTTTGTCTGAAAAACTTCAGCTTCGTATTGTTTGACCTGATGGTTTGTTTACCTTTCTTGTGGTAGAGGATCTGCATGAATCCAAAAGTGACTCTGTCTCTGTCCTTACTGGGGATGGAACCTTATCCATCCTAGACAAATATGCTATCCCTGAGCTACATCCCCAGCCCCTCTTTTTGTCTCTTTGTAGTATCATCCAAAACCAAAATCCTTCACAATACAATGTTTTGTTTATCCATCATCTATCTATCTGTCTATCTATTGGAGACTGGGTTTTGCTATGTAGTTCAGGCTGGACTTGAACTCATTATTTAGCCCAGGCTGGCCTCAAACGTGCAATAATCCTCCTGCCTCGGCCTCCTAAAGACTGGGATAAGAGGTGTGCGCCATCACACTGGGCACAGGGCCAGTTCTAATAGTTAAAACCATTTATTGCAATGCGTGGGCCTTCCACTGTATTATGGCTTCAAGAAATTTCATGTTATTTTTGTTGTTTCGTAGTACTAGGGTCAAAGCCAGGGGCACTGTATCTGTAATCTACATCCCCAGTCCTCAGGTTCACACTCCTCCTGCCTCAGGGTCCCAAGTAGCTGAAATTACAGGCCTGTGCCATCATGAAGTTTAATGCTTTTTGAAGTTACACTTGTTCTTATCTCTATTTGCCCACAGTCAAATGCATTCTCACAGGTGGTAGAATTCTCAGCCGGCCCTGATCGTCCTAGAGCACTTCGCAGTAGACATGTGGTTTTGTTTCAAGCGTTGGTGAAGGAACCCAGGGCCTCCACATGCTACATGTTTAATACAGGACACACAATTTACAGGTTTGTTTTATAATAGTCACCCAAAGAGTCAAATGCAGAGGAGGGCAAAAGCTCTGTCCACACACCACTAGAGACCCAAAGAATCCAGCCAAGGGCCTTGATCCCATGGCAGTGTCCTGCTCAAGTCCAGCTGAAGGTTGAAAGCCCAAGGCAGCATCCTCCAGAAGTCCAGCCAGAAGCCTGGAGCCCATGGCAACATCTCATGTCACATGGAGGGTCTGCACTGGGAAGGCCCAAAGGCCAGTGGTGGAAGCCAGAAAGCCTGGCCGGCAGAGCGAAGGGTCTGTGCCACCAGGCTGAGGGATCCACACTGGATCCAGGAAGTGACATTCAAGGTGAAGATCAGAGCTCCCTGACACAACAGCCATTCCCCGGGGACAGCGAGGACCTCCAAACAGTGGAGTTCATATCAGGAAAACCAGCCTCGGTGTGCTTCTCCAAGAAAATAAACAACATGCAATCTTCCCTTCCAGTTCTCTTTTTATGCCATTGGTAATAATCCTCAGGTGGGGCCTGCATGCCCAGAGCCATGCTAACTCAGCTCAGCTGGTTCCAAGTTCACCATTAGTCAGCTCACCACACTAGGCAAGCCCTCTGCCATGGAGCTCTGCCCCAGCTCTAGATTCGGGGTAGGGACCATGGACTGCCCCTCTATTAGTTAACCATATTGTTTCTCTTCCCCTAGGTCTGGAAGTCTTATTTATTTCCTGTGGCTCCCAGCAAAGTGGATGAAACAGGACAGGTTTCTATTATCAGCAATCGATCATGCGACACATGCACATCAACTTGAACTTGAACTTGACCCTCTGGGCCAGTCATGAAACAAATTCTTGGAAGAGCAGTTTGTTCATGCAGACCAAATGGATAAGATTAGAGTGTTTAGAAAATTCAGTGTGCTAAAATTAGGTAGGCTTGTTAATATTATTTGACATTCTTATCCCAGCAGTTTCTGATTTCAAACAATATCTCATTTCACTTAATTTTTTTGCTGTTCTAGAAGTTTCTGATTTTTAATTTCAGTTCTAAAATAGGTAAGTTTCAAAACAGTTTTAAAATATATGAATATTTTAAAAATATTTTTCAAACGCTCATAGGTGGTAGACTGAATAGATTCCTCTAAATGATCATGTGATATATGAGAATCTTCAATTAGAGAATAATATTTTGTTTGAAATTACAGCACATGGCAGCAGACTGGACAATGGAGCCAAAATATTTTGTAGCTCATCTCATCAATGGAGCCAAAATATTTTGTAGCTCATCTCATCAAGAGGGAGAATGTGCTGGGCATGGTGGTACACACCACTCTCAAAACAGAAGGAAAGACTTCCAGGAGTGGTGGTGAACATCTGCAATCCCAGCACTTGAAAGGCTGAGGCAGGAGGGTTACCATGAGTTCAAGGCCGACCCAGGCTACATAGTGAGTTCAAGACCATCCTGAACTACATAGTGAGACCCTGTCTCGAAAAACAAAACAGGGCCAGGGATTTAGCTCAGTGGTTCCCCCGGCTGCCTTGCAACCACAATGTCCTGAGTTTGATCCCCGATACCAAAAAAACAGAACAGCCAGGCTTGGTCAGGCATGCCTGTAATTCCAGCACTCAGGAGGCTGAGGCAGGAGGATCACTGTTTGAGACCAGCCTGGGCTACACAGTGAGTTCCAGGTCAGTCTCAACTACATAGTGAGACCCTGTCTCAAAAAGCCAAACGAAACCAAAACAAACAAACAAAAAACAAAAAAAAAGGTGGGCAGGCTTGGAATGTAGCTCACTGTGAAGGTTCTGAGTGAAGTACTCAGTACTGCAAAATAAATAAACAAATATAAATAAAAGAACTATACAATAACCAAGTAAGGTGAATCCAAACAATGCAAGATTGGTTTGTCATTTAAAAATCCATTAATGTGGATCAGGGATGTAGTTCAGTGGCACTGCGCCTGCCTGGCAAGCGCAAGGTTCTGAGTTCCATTCCCAGTACTGGGGGGAAAAATGTAAGACACTGAATCAATGGAATAAAAGTTAGAAACTATATGTAGTCTTGATGTAGATAAGGCGTTTGACAAAATTTGATACTGTTTATATAAAAATATTCAACAAACTTCCCACTGTAACTGATGAATATTCAATAGAATCTTTATGTTTTGTGCCTGTAATTATCTATGCATTTCCTTTCTAAAATACAACTGGTTTTGATGTTTCTTAAGAACACAAGAAGGCCTCCTGACGTCCTCAACATGCCCAGGAATGAAGTAGTCCCACAAAGAACATGAATGAACTTGAAATTTTACTCTGAACATCAGGGTTCAGAATTAATTTAGAAAATGGCTTCGATTTATCCAAAGTGAAATTCAGTACGTGGTGAAGAAAATTTAGGAGAGGGTAAAACGCAGAATCGAGAGTTGGAAGCGGGGCGCAGTAGTACACACCTGTAGTCCAGCACTTTGGGAGACAGAGGCAGGAGGGTTGCGCGTGTGAGCCCAGGGTGGAATTCAAACTCTTAATCTGCGTTATGGGTTGGAACTACAAAATCCTGGAGGGTCTGCAAGGTGATTGGATCGCGGCGGTGGGGGAAGACAGCTGATTTGCGGGTAAGAAGTGAGCCCAGTCGGAGGCGGGTCTCGGGGGCGTGGCCTGGATGGTTTGTGTCCTTGGGGCTTCTCCCTTCTCACCCTGCTTCTAGCCCACCTGGCGTGAGCTGCGCCCTTCTCCGCCTCGCCTTCCTGCCTTGGAACCAGCCGACCAGGAACTGTAACCTACAAACCTCTCCTCCTTTGCTTGTGAAAGAGCAATGAGAACATCAACCAAGACCCTCCGTGCAGGAATCCTCTGCCCTACCAAGACGTCCAGACCTCCAGGCAGGTGTGTCAGCACTGAGCACACCCCACCCAGCACCCCACCCTCGGTCACTGAGGAACAAGTAGGCTGTGTGGGCCTTTAAATGAGTCACTCGCCCAACAGGACTTGTGCGGAGCGCTTGTCCATGGGCCAGGCATTGTTCTAGGCTGGGGGCTGTTTCAGGGGAGGAAGAGATACCTGCTCCTGTGGACTTAGACTCTGGAGTGGGAATGCGGACAGTAAAAAGTAGTGGATGTTGGAGAGCAAAACGTGCTGTGAAGGGGAGAGAACAGATTCCGGGGCTTGGGGAGTGGTGGTGTTTGTTTGTGAAAGAGACTGGCTATGCGGCTCAGGTTGGCCTTGAACTTGAGGAGATCCTGCTGCCTCAGCCTCAGAAGAAATAAAAGCCCAAGAAATTTCTCTTTTGATTTCTCTAATATGAAGTTCTTATTTCTTTTCATTTATTTTTATACTATGGGGGAAGGAACTCAGGACCTTGCGCTTGCAAGGCAGGTGCCTGCACCACTGAGCTAAATCTGCACCCCTAATATGAGGTTTTTAACTGGAGCTCCAGGGACCATTTGGATAGAACTCATGGAAACTTACTATTTCCTTTAGTTATGATCACAGGTAATAAATTCTCTCCTACTCTTTGCATCTCTAAGTCACAAAGCCATGTTAGGTTTTCTTTCTTTTGGTTTTTTGAGGCAGGGTCTCACTGTATAAGTGCAAGCTGGCCTTGAACTCTCAGTGATGCTCCTGTCTCAGCCTCCCAAGTGCTGGGATTACAGGTGTGGGCTATCATGCCTGGCATTCTTTTCTTTCTTCCTCTTTTTTTTTTTTTTTTTTTTTGGTACTGGGGATCGAACTCGGGCCCGTGCACTTGAGAGGCAGGTGGTGGAACCACTGAGCTAAATCCCTGGCCCCTTTTCTTTCTTTTATAAACTTTATTAGTATATATTTGCACTACTATTATGTAATTATGACATGCATTTTTGGAAACTTCTGCATATATATTGCATTTAATGACTTTTATATCTCCCAGGTTAGGTTTCAACTACCCTAATATAGTAGGGGCTTGGTTTCTTCCAAATGTTTATAAATAAAAGCTGGAAAGTAACCTGCACCCAACAATGAACAGAAGTGTCATTGCTGCTGGGAGCCCAGCCCAGTACTGGCCTAACAGGCATGGCAAGGACAGAAGGAAACCTGTTACCAGCTTATGAGAAACACGGCCCCGGTCTCATCCCACAACCTGTCCCAACCCACTTTCATGTCTTTCTCACTTATGACTAATGAACTCTCGTCCACAACTTGAGAAGTCACTGTGGTGTGATGTCACCCATGGAGTGGTCTCTGCTGGGCACTGTGGAAGGCCATAGCCTTTCTATTACAAAAGTGCCCAAAGCAGCTGGGTGTGGTGGCCCAAGATTGTAGACTGTAATCCCTACTCAGAAGGCTGACATAAGAGGATTACTGCAAGTTGGAAGCCAGCCTGGGCCACATGGTGAGTTCGAGGCCAGCCTGGGCTCTGTAGCAAGATGCTATCTCAAAAAACAAACAGGCCGGTGTGGTGGTGCACGCCTGTAATCCCAGCACTCGGGAGGCTGAGGCAGGAGGATCACCGTGAGTTCGAGATCAGCCTGGGCTACATAGTGAGTTCCAGGTCAGTCTCAACTACATAGTGAGACCCTGTCTCAAAAAAACAAGACAAAACAAAAACAAACAAAAAATATGACTGCACCCACCTCCCTCCCTGACCCCCGTGGTACTGGGGATTGAACCCGGAGCCTTTGCACTAAGCTATATTTCCAGCCATTTTATTTTATTTTATTTTTTATTTTGAGACAAGGTCTCACTAAATTGCTAAGTTGCCCATGCTGGGAGAACTCTCGATCCTCCTGCCTCCATGTCCTAAGTAGCTTTACAGGTAGGCACCACCATGCTCTGTGGTTAAACATATTGACAGTGAATTTTGTATAAAAAATGCATTTCTGCTAGACACGGTGGTGCTTGCCTGTAATTTCAGCATTTTGGGAGGCTGAGGCAGGAGGATTCCAAGTTCCAGCTGAGTCTAGGAAACTTAGCAAGACAATATCTCAAAATTTAAAAACTCAAAAAAGAGGACTGGGGATTTAGCTCAGTGGTTCCACCACCTGCCTTGAAAGCTCAATGACCCAAGTTGGATCCCTGGTACAAAAAAAAAAAAAAAAAAAAAAAAAAAAAAAGAGCTGAAGATATGGCTCAATGCAATGCAAAGGTCCTGGGCTTAATTGCCAGTACCCCCACCCCAACACACACAGTTCAATAAAAGGAAAAAAAATAACATTGTTTTTCTAATTTATTAATAAAACCAAGTGACATGTTAAGGCATAGTAAACTAAATCTGGGAAGTAATTAGTAAAACCATTTACACAAAAATTAACTTGGAGGGCCAGGGATTTATCTCTGTGGTGCTACTGCCTGCCTCATAAGCACAAAGTCCTGAGTTCAATCCCCGGTACTAAAAATAAAGAAGTAAACTTGGAGAATTGTTAAGATTATTGGTTTATTAAAATCATACCACCTAAATCCATGAAGGAATTAATTTTTCAAGTTTCAGTCAATAAACCACATTATTGGATATCAGAAGGTAAACTTGGCAAAAAGTTTTGCTGAAAACAAAACATTATACCAGCTGAGCATGGTGGTGCACTGCAACAGTTGGGAGGCTGAGGCAGGATTGCTGCAAATTCAAGGCTAGCCTAGGCTTCATAGTGAGTTCAAGGCCAGCATAAACTTCAAAAGAAGATCCTGTCTCCAAAAACAACAAAAGCAAAAACAAACAAAAACAAACAAAAAACAACATACCGAAATCGTCACTTCATTAAAGAAACTATTTGACTTGAAATAATTTCAAACTTTTTTTGGGGTACTGGTAATCAAAGCCAGGACCCTGCACATACTAGGCATGGACACTATTGCCAAGCAACCCATCCAACCTCTGAATTTGAAATCTTTTAATCAAATTTCTTTCTTCTTAAGAAATTTTTTTTGGTACCAGGGTCAAACTCAGGACCCTGTGCTTGCAAGGCAGGTGGCAGCACCACTGAGGTAAATCTGTGGCTGAATTTGAAATTTTTACTGCCAAACATACCATTAACAAATTAAAATAAAGATGACAAATTGGAAAATAAAATTTTGCAACACGTGTTTCAAAAGGTACATATCTTAGCCAGGCATGGTGGAGCGTGCCTATAATCCCAGCACTTGGGAGGCTGAGGCAGGAGGATCGCTGTTGAGTTCGAGACCAGCCTGAGCTACATAGTGAGTTCCAGTTCAGTCTCAACTATATAGTGAGACCCTGTCTCAAAAAACCAAAAAAGAAAAAAAAAATGTTTGCTGGGCTGGGGATTTGGCTCAGTGGTTCTGGTGCCTGCCTTGCAAGTGCAAGGACCCGAGTTCGATCCCTGGTACCAAAACAACAACAAAATAAAAATAAAAAATGTTTGCTGTAGCATTAACAACAAATATTGTAAACAATATGGAATAAAAAGTAGAATATACTGTGTAGCTGTTAAGAATAATAGATTTTGTAGAAGGAAAAAATGGAAACAAAGCTTTTGTACATACATAGGGAAGGGAGGGGTCAAGGAGGGGAATGGGAGAAAATAAAATAAAAAAAAAAAAAAAGAATAATAGGGCCCGGGATTTAGTGGTACTGCCGCCTTCCTTGAAAGAGCAAGGACCTGAGTTCAAGCCCCAGGACCAGGGAAAAAAAAATAGATTCCAAATATGGAAATAAAGTGCTATATAGAATGACATCACATTTGTTACATATACTTACATATATAAAACATTAAAAAAAAAGAAAACCAAAGCCCTCAGGCTGGGGGTGTAGCTCAATGGTAGAGTACTTGCCCTGGGTTCCATCCCTGCCTCTGAGAAAACAAATAACCTCCCTCCAATTTAGTTACATATATTGGTGCACAAAAATGAAAGGGTTAGCAAATACTGTTAGACTTTGTTCAGTAGCAAGAGTTTATTTATATGGGGTAGTATGACTTATTTATTGTGGTACTGGAGATCAAACTCAGGACCCCCCACTTGCCAGGCAGGGACTGTATTATTTTTTTAACCAAATATCTCCTCAGTAATTTATAATGGCTTTGCAGTAATGTGTAACAAATAAGCAGCACTGGAAAATTGGTTGTAAGATGATATATACATATTTCAAGTGGTATTGAAAGCCACACTAATGGATAATAAACATTGGTTATTAACATGCTAATGACGCTGCTCATTTAATGAGAAATAAAAGTAATTTATGGATGGATACTTTAAAAATAAAGGGTTACCAAACTGAGCAATGATTTTTATTTTTCTTTTTTGGTTTTCTCACTCTGTAGTTTGGGCTGGCCTTGAAGTCACTGCAGCCCAGGATGACCTCAAACTTGTGGTGACCCTCCTTCCTCAGCCTCCTGAGTGAGTGCTGGGATACTGGCTTCGGTACTGACAGCTACAGTAACAGTGCTTTATTGGCTAAACTTCCCTGGAGGGGTGGTGAGCAGTGGTCTTTCCAACCCCAGACCACACCCACCTTGTCCTGCTCAAGTTGCCTGTCCCTGAGGATGGACACAGGGTCCTGCCAGCCCTCCTTGTCCTTCAGAAACAGTCATAGTCTCTTTTTTTTGGTACTGGGGATCGAACTTGAGACCTTGCACTTCTGAGATAGGCGGCGGAACCACTGAGCTAAATCCCTGGCCCATGTCACAGTCTCTTTCTTTTGTGTGTGTGTGTGTGTGTGTGTGTGTGTGTGTGTGTGTGTGTGTGTGATGTGAGAGTCTAGACGAAATCCCTCCTAACAGATGTCACCACTCTGTACTGGAAAAAAAATGTACAGCAACTAACAGAAGAGAAAAGATATGTATGAATTTTACAGAGATGCTATTTTTTAAATCATAAAATCCACACATAAAGAATCTGAATGTGAACGACAAAAACCTGTCCTGCAAGCTGTATGGGTGGGAAGGTCTTTAAGCTTAATCTCGTGTTGCAACCTCTCTCCATCCCCTCTCCCAGATGCAGTCATTTCTTTTGGAGACCCAGGAAAAAGATTTTCTTCTTCCTTCCTCTTTCCTTCTTAAAGACAGCTGCAAATTTTCCCCAGTACCATTGCCTGTAATCCTCCACTCTGGGAGGCTGAGGCAGAAGGATTGAAAGTTCACACCCTAGTCCAGGTGTGGTCATGCATACCTGTGATCCCAACACTTGGAAGGCTGAGGCAGGAGAACTGCCACAAGTTTGAGGCCAGCCTGGACTACACAGTAAGACCTTGTCTCAAACTACCACCCTTCAAAAAAAGCTGAAGCCCAGCCTCAGTAATTTAGCAACTTAGTGAGACCCTGTCTAAAAATAAAAAATAAAGGGCTGGGGATGTCGCTCAGTGTGAAGGCTCTAGGTTAACGATCCCTAGAGTACGGAAAAAAAAAGGTATTTATAATCACTTTAACAACATAACTTAAAACATTTGAAGTGAGTTTATACTATTAAATGAAGTGAAGAAAGGGCCGGGGATTTAGCTCAGTGGTTCAGTGGCCTGCCTTGCAGGCACAAGGACCCGAGTTCAATCCCAGGTACCTCCCCCCGCAAAAAATAAATAAATAAAGTGAAAAAAAACATAGGTTGCATGAAGATAATGGGTTCTTAAAAACTGAGTCGTGGCCTACAAGGAACTAGGATACTAAAAGTTATGAGATCACCTTTGGTGCTTTTTTTTTTTGGAACTGGGGATCGAACTCAGGACCTTGCGCTTGAGGCAGGCGCGGTGCCAGTGAGCTAAATCTCCACCCACCTTTGTTGCTTTTGCAAGACAGAAAAACAAAATTGATTCTAGCAATGAACTTGAAGAAATTAGAAGAAAGTTGACAGTACTTTAGCCATGGGAGAAAGGCAGCCTCTTTGAAGACAGGAGAAACAGGCCTGTTTTGGTACAGGAGGGGCCTTCCACTTACCTGCTAAGGAGATGACAAAGAGGTGGTGTTGCTTCAGCAACTATGTCACAAGCCACATTCCTCTTCTCCCAAGGCAGAGATTACATTCAAATCCCCATCCCGAAGAATCTCACAAGCCCAGGCAGGAGGCTGGCCTCCACCCAGAGTGCTCTCTGCAGGCTGCATTTCGAGGCAGGCACCTCCTCAGGCAATGCAACCCTTTCTCACCTATCAGTTGTCTCATTTTAACTTATTCTGGATTGCTTTAGTATTTATCATCATATTTAAAAAAATCACTTAGGGCTGGGGATTTAGCTCAGTGGTTCCACTGCCTGCAAGGACCCCAGTTCGATCCCCAGTACCCCCACCCCACAAAAAATCACTGAGGTTAAGTGTGGTGGTGCAGAGTCAAAATCCCAGCTACCTACGAAGTTGAGACAAGTTCAAGGCCAGCCTGGAAGATTGAGTGCAATCCTGTCTCAAAATTAAAAATAAAGTTGGGTGTGGTGTCACATGCCCGTAGTCCTAGCCTTCAGGAACCTGAGGCACAAGATCGCTGAGTTCCAGGACAGCCTGGACTGCATAGGAAGACTCTGTCTCAATAAACAAACAAACAAACAGTCAGAAGTTTGGGCTGCCCTTTGTAGCCCAGGCTGGCTTTGATTACAGGTGTGCACTGCCACACCCAGCTAGGAAATACATTTTAGTGCTTTTTTTTTCAGTACCAGGGTTGGACCTCAGGACCTTGTGCTTGCCGGGCACGTGCACTGCCACTGAGCTAAATCCCCAGCCCTAGGAACCACATTTTAAACACTAACAATTCCTTTGACCTCTTTGTGCTACCTGATCTTTTCTTCCCTGTGGTAGGTTAACTGATAGAAACACTGAGGAAGGCAATGTAGATAAAAGTGCAAACTACTGAATATTACCTTTATTATGCACTTAAACTCAAGAGAAAAAAAACCAAAACTATTCAACATTCTATTCTAATATGATCTATGAGGCCCTTAAAGTTAATTCTACCTTTCATATAATTTTCTTTCCTTTTTTTATAGAGCCGTAAATGTGATTACTCAAATTCTCAAAAATTTTCTATTTTGCTCCCTCTGTTGGCTTAGAAGCAGAATAACACTACCTAAGACTAGTGATTCAAGATCATGTGCCCAAGAATAAAGACGTAATAGCATTTCACATAAAGAAAACAATTAGTCTCAGCTGGGCCTGGTGGCGCACGCCTGTAATCTCAGCACTCGGGAGGCTGAGGTAGGAGGATCACTGTGAGTTCTAGACCAATCTGGATTACACAGTGAGTTCCAGGGCAGTCTGAATTACATAGTGAGACTCCTGTCTCAAAAAACCAAAAAACAAACAAACAAAAGCAATTAGTTTCAGCTATAACTTATGTACCTGACATTTTTGTTTTGTTTTGTTGTTTTGAGACAGGGTCTCACTATGTAGTTGCGACTGACCTGGAACTCACTATTGTAGCCCAGGCTGGTCTGGAACTCACAGTGATCGTCCTGCCTCAGCCTCCCAAGTGCTGGGATTACAGGCGTGCACCACCACACATGGCTGTATCTGACACTTAAAAGCAATGTGTAGTGGTGCACACCTGTAATCGCATCACTTGGGAAGAGGCTGAGGCAGGATGACTGCTGGGAGTTTCAGGTAGGCCTAGGCAACACAGAATTCAAGGCCAGCCTGAACTACTGAACTATAGAGAGACCCTGCCTCAAAAACAGAAAACAAGCAAATAAAAAACCAAAACAGGAGAAGAAAAAGCAGCCAATTTGCTTGTAATATTCTGAGTTCAAATTCAAATTATTATTTTTATAGGTACCCTCTTTCTATTTTTTCCCCCTCAAATAACTGCTTAAGGCCGGGGATTTATAATAATTAACTTAAAAGATTCTGCTGTTTCTATATTAAGGCTGAATGAAGTCCACTGAATGTACCTAAACTTGCAATTTTGTTTCGTTTGTTACCACTAACTTTGCTAGCAAAATTTTCTTCCAAACTTAAAGGTAAAAACTTAATTGTGAAGCCTTTTTAAAAAATTATGTATGAAAATTTATTAAACTGCTGTACCCATACCTGTATATTAAGCTCATATATGAAGAATGAAGTTACAAAAAGCACAAGTGTTATTAAAATTGATGCCTGTAAATCTTACAAAAATATCCCAATAGGATAAAGCTGCCCATCCCTGATTTTTCTCATTTGGTTGTCGGAGTTGAGATATGAATTTAAAATGGCTAGATTTTTCTTTTAAAAAGTGATATATTAAACTTATATACAGGATAATTAGCAAAATGTAGAAAGGGAAAACAACGTACAAAAGACATAAAAAACGTCACTCTTGAGGGACACCCACAATCCAAAAATAGTATAAACCTTAAACGAAGCATCTTTACCCCTGCCCGTTTCGCCGCTGAGGAGAAGCAGCGGTGGCCGGACCTGGGAGGCGGTGGCTGTCCAGCTCTGTCACTCGGAAGCCTTCCTGCTCTTCTGCTGGCTGCGGGGCGAGTTCTTGAGCAGGCTGCGGATCCTCAGGTACACGCCGGTGGACTCGGCCATGTTCTCGAACTCGAAGGGCGTGATGCCCCTGGCGAACCTGCTCATGTCCGGGACGGGGCTGTGGCGCTGCGTGGCCGCCGGGGGCCTGGAGTCCCCGTTGCGGACGCCAC
>NW_022900924.1:18377225-18378218 GCF_012274545.1 Fukomys damarensis
GCGCCGCCTCGGCGTCTGCGAGCGGAGGCGGGCGGGAGACGCGTCAGGCAGCCGCGTGGTTTGCGGTCAGCTCCGACCAGCACACCCACCCGCAGCCCCTAGGTGATAGGATGGCACCCGGGCCGTGACCTGTCTTATTAATCTTTGGCCCTCGGGATCTGGCAGAGGGCTCTACGACAGTGTAGGTTTCAAAATGTGGAAAATTCAACGGAACCTTGAAGCCTACAGAATGCTAGCCTGGACCTCAACACCATACTGTCGCTTAGATTTTAAGCTCAGCCAGGCAGGACCCACGCCTGTCCCTGCACTCTGGGAGGCCGAGGCGGGAGGATGGCAAGCTTGAAGGCAATTTAGTAACTTGGCAACTCTTCCACAAGAAGGGGGTATGAGTGGGGATGTAGCTCGGCGTGAAGGTCCTGGGCTCAATCCACAGTACCAGAAGAAAACAAAAGCTAAAACTAACTCAAGAATAGCGAAGAGTAAGAAGAGTAAGAGCGAGCTAAAAGGAAGTATGCAAAACACCAAACCAAGAATCAGCGGTGTTCTACTGTTCAGAGCAAAAAGGCTGCACCTGCATGGGGCCAGAAGCAAAGGGATGGATGCAGTTAAAGATGCACACAGAAGGGCCGGGGATTTAGCTCCGTGGTGCTGCCACCTGCCTTGCAAGCACAAGGACCTGAGTTCGATCCCAGGTAACACACATGCACACACATAAACACACACACAAAGCAGATAAAGATGCACACAGTGGTACTTTGATTCTATCCATGATTCAGATCGCAAACGAAGTTGGAGGACCACGGAATCAAATTCAATGATTGGGTTCAATGTTGACCTTATGGGAAAATTTGATTCAGTTCTTATCATTTGGTTTCTGACCAGAACTGTGGAGAGAACTGAGTTTGTGAACCAGGGTACCACTGAGCTTAAGTGATTCTCCTGCCTCAGCTTCCCAAGTAGCTGTGCCTACAGGCATATGCCACCATGTCTGGC
>NW_022900924.1:18378498-18384081 GCF_012274545.1 Fukomys damarensis
TATTTTTTTTTTTTTTTTTTTTTTTTTTTGAGAGAGGGTCTCACTAAGTAGCCCAGGCTGGCCTTTAACTGACTGTATAGCCCAGGCTGGCCTCAAACTTATAGCAATCCTCCTGCTTCAGCCTCTTAAGTGCTGAGATTACAGGCGTGCGCCACCCTGCCTGACAGTAAATGATTTCTTATACAATATACATGAATTTGCTTTTAAGAATAAATCAGGGCTGGACATAGTGGTACATAGCTGTAATCCCAGCTACTTGGGACACTGAGGCAGGAGTATAGCATATTTGAGGCCAGCCTGGGAAACTTACTTAGATCTGTCTCAAAAGGTGTGGTGGGGTCCGGGGATGTAGCTCAGTTGGTAGAGTGCATGCCAAGCACGTGCAAGAATAAATTTTATCTCAAGCAGCTTAAAAACCAAGTTTCATTTGAATATCACAATAAACAACTAACTTAAGAATGTAACAATGAACAGGAAAAAGCTATTCAGATAGATATGTTTTACAATTATGAAGGGAATCACTGTATACCTCGCAGATTTGGGACAAGATATCCACTTCACCTACACCATGAATTATGTAAACTAATACATTTTCCCAGCAGAAAGTGACCACTAGGTGACTGCTTCTTTCTGAAGGTGCACTGAAACAGAGGTCCTAGGCCTGGTCCCCTCCTGGACTGCTGGGCAGGAGGAAGGGAAGTGGTAGGTGGGGCCCAGCCTGATGGAGAAGTGAGGCAGTGCCAGGCCAGGCTCACTGGCCCAGCAGGTCTGCACAGCTCCATGTGCATCAGATTCAGCAATTTTCTAACTACCAGGACTGGACAGGCGAGGGCCCACGCTGCCCCGAACGCCACTACGCACTGATGGCCCAGGGAGGAGTGTGGAGAACACTCCTGCAACTACAGCCTCTGGCCTTCGGAGAAGGACAGACAGACCCTCCCCTTAGAAGGTGGGCTCCTCGGGCCTTGGTGATCCCCAACAAGAGGAAAAGGTGAGGCCAAGGCTGAAACTGCTGCCCAGAAGGTAAACCTGGGGACAGGGGAGCTACTGCCAATGTCCCAAACTGAGAGATGACCATCACGTCTCAAATGACTCAACAAGTACAGGTGGCTTTCTTCCTCCCACTGTACTGTGGGTGAGGCAGACAGTGAAGACACAAGTGATGCTGACAGCCAGCCTCCTGGAGACTCACATGATCACTCCTGCTCTTACCCAGAAAACAATGGATCATTTTTTTGTGTGTTTGTTTTGAGACAGGGTCTCACTATGTAGGTGAGACTGACCTGGAACTCACTATGTAGCCCAGGCTGGTCTCGAACTCACAGTGATCCTCCTGCCTCAGCCTCCTGAGTGCTGGGATTATAGGCATGCGACACCACACCTGGCTAACAATGGATCATCTTGCCAAGTTTTTTTTTTTTTAATTAAAAAAAAAATTCTTTTTGGTACCGGGGATCGAACTCCGGTCCTTGCACTTGCGGGGCAGGCAGCAGAACTAAGTTTTTTTTTCTTAAACACACACCCATGGCTTGCACCACTGGGGGAGCACACACGACTGTCCCATCAGGCACTCCAACCACTGGTGGTACAGAAGGATCTAATTCCTTTTGTTGGTATTTTTACTCATAAAATGAAATTGGAGCCTCCCGACAGTGAGACTTACGAATCATGGCCCCATTGTGAACATGATACACAATACTGGGGACCAAGCCCAGGGAGTGCCATACTATATTTCTTGCCCCTTTTATATTTTGGGGGACTGGGTCTCTCTGGACTGCCCTGTCTGGGCTTCAATCTGGGATCCTCCTACCTCAGCCTCCCTAAAAACTGAGATTTCAGGCATGTACCTCTGTTCCTGGCTTTTTTCTTTTTTGTGTGAAGCTGGAGAATGAACTAGCAGCTTTCCAGCCAAGCTGCATGCACCCTTGGGTGATGGTCTCTCATACAGGGAGAAGTGCTGACCTCTGGGATGTAATGTGGGACGACTGCTCAAGGTTTTTCAGAATTGTGTGCTTTCACAATTTCATGGGTATGGGACAAACGATTCAACAATTCTGTTCGCAGTTAATCCTCTGGCCTTTGTAGAAGGGAAACCCGGAAACAGAAGCAAGGTTATAGGTACCAGAAGGCCAGGTGGTGAACACTTACTGGAAACCCAGAACCCCTGTGGCAAAGTGAAAAATGTAAGGAAGCAACTTGGCAGCTTTATATATGGGCTTTGAAGTCACTTGTGGAAAATAATCCTGTTTTTTTAAAATTAGGGTCTTGTTTGCAGCAATCCTGCTGCCTCAGCCTCCTAAGGGCTGGGTTTACAACTGCATACCTCTACATTTCAGACATTAATTTTTTTGAACTTTAAAGTGACTTCATTTGAGGTCTTTTTTTTTCTTTTTTGAGACAGGGTATCACTATGCAGTTCAGGCCGAGCCTTGGACTCACTATGTAGCCCTAGCCTGAGGCAATCTTCATGCCTTACTCTCCCAAGAGCTGGGATTACAGGCATGTGACACTGCGGCCAGCCAAATAACTTCATTTGAGACTTTTAAATTCCCCCTGGGAATTTAAAAATGAGAGAGGGTTCATTCCAGGCTGAATCGGTTTTGTTTTTTGTTTTTTTTCCCCCCTCATATTTTATTTGTTTTTTTCTGATACCAGGAATTGAACTCAGGACGTGTGCTTGCTAGGCAGGGGAGGCACCGCTGAGCTAAATCCCCAGGGCCCTGAAGAAGGTTCATTTCAAATTTCAGTAACTTACATCGCTGATATCTTATTAGAATTTTTTGTGTGTATGTGGTGCTTGAAACTAAACCAAGGGCCTAACAAATGCTCTACCACTGAGCCACACCCTCAGACTATATTAGATTATCTTTATGTATTTTTGTTTTGGGACAGGGACTGGATATGTAGCTTTTATGCTAGTCTTGAACTTACTATGTAGCCCAGGCGGGCCTTGAACTTGTGGTGATTCTTTATGTATTTTTATTGTTACAATTTCATCTGACTTCAGAACATCTCACATACTATACAGAACAAAGTAACGAGGTGTAAGTGGAGATGAGAACTAGAACAAGAAATGAGTTCTCAGCCTTGGATTCAGAGCTGCCTTGGAATTATCTAATTAACACAAAATTCGCATCCACTCCAGGGTTTTCTGGGAGCAAGATCTAAACTACTAATCAGAATTTCCGCCAGGTGTGGTGGCTCACACCTGTAATCCCAGCACTTGGGAGGCTGAGACAGGAGGATCGCTGTGAGTTTGAGACCAGCCTGGGCTACACAGTGAGTTCCAGGTCAATCTGAACTACCGTGAGACCCTGTTTCAATAAACCAAAAAAAAAAATTCTCAAGGGAAACTCAAGGAGTAGTAGGGCTGGTACTGAGGAAGTGAAGTGCATAGGGTTAAGAGAGCAGGCACAGGAGTGTCAGAGGCCAAAGACAGCCTCATTTTGGGTTTACTGGGACAAGACTTACTTGTGATCTCTCTTTTGGAGAGGAGCGGTGGCTTTGGGAGTAGCACAACTGGGATGGTACCTGTCAAAGCCTGCCTCAGCTCTGCCCCTTCTCCTCCTCTGGGGACAGCACTGCCATAGGGGCACAGGCTTCCTACCATCCAAGCAAAGAGCCCTCCTCGGCTGAGGGCATCCGGATGGAGCACTACTGTGTGCATGAGTCTGCTGAATTTAGGGGTCCAGGGGGCTGACCCCACTGGCTCTCACCCAAGGGTGGCTTCCCACTGGGCACCCCATCCTTGAGAACAAAGGTGCAGAGGTTCATTCTGCTTTCCCAGGGAGATCAAAAGTACGTGGTAAGACCTACCCGAGTCAAGCTCCATGTCAGCAGGGGACACTGCAGAGCTGCCCTCCTTCCTCTGCTTCTTTGGGCTACTGGAGCTGGACTGCGATGAAGACCGCTTGCCACTGGGCTTTAGGCCTGGCTGCAGGAGGGACCAAGATGAACAGTCAGAGGGGAAGACAGAGGATCAACCTATGGCCTGCACCACAAGGAGCTGCAGAAGCCAGTCTGGAGCCAGGGCACGTAACTGAGGAACTCAGCTCCCGACCGTGCTTTGACTCATCAGGCAAGAGCGTGTTATATAAGGAGCAAGAGAGGCCACAGAGGTTTCCGGACCACACCCTGAGAGTCTATTTACCCCTTGGAAGTTTGACGAAAGGTAATTTGCAAACACATCCTTCTGCTGACAGGCCTGCATCGGTATGGAACCAAACATCCTCCATTCCTATGAGAAATAGAGAAGAAAAGTTTGTACTTGGAAAACATCTTTTGGTATTTTGCTCAAAAGAGTTAAAGTGGGGATTTCAGATTACATATCTGCTTCTTAGGTGACTTATCCTTTACTGGAGTCTAAGGAAAAGATCCTAAGAACTATAGAAATGTAGCTTTTATTAAAACAAAAGGGCCAGGAATCTAGCTCAGTGGTTTTGCGGCTTGCCTGGCAAATGCAAGGTCCTGAGTTCGATCCCTGGTACCAAAAAATAAAACCTTTTCATTTTAGAATAATTATAAATTTATAGAACAGAATTAATCTATTTTATTTCCATTTATAAGATACAACATCAGAAGAAAACTGTGATTTTGATGAACACAAGATTTAAGTTTTTTTCAAGAAAAAGGAAATGAGGCCTGGGGATGTAGCTCAGTGGCAGAGTTCTGGCCTCAAATGTTCAGTCCCCAGCACCACTAAAAACAAATCAAAAGGTTAAGTGATGTAAGTAATAAATGTTCTTCTCCCTCTTCTTTTTTTTGTGGTATTGGAGACTGAACCCAGATCCTCTGCACTAAGGTACATCCCCAGCCCTTTTTTTATAAATTGCTTTTAAAAAATTTCGAGACAGGTCTTACTCAATTGCCCAGGCTGGGCTCAAATCTGCAGTCTTCCTGTCCCAGTCTCCCAGGCATGCACCACCATGCTGGGCTCTTTTTGTTTTGGGTAGTACTGGGGATCAGTCCCAGGTCCTTGAAAATGACAAACTTACTTCTTTATATAATAGCAACAACTGTTTGAGTTAATCTTTTCATCTTTAACATAATATCACATTCCAGAGAATAAAAAAAAACTTACATCTGGAATTCCTCTGGGAGTCGATATATTAAAACCTGGATAGTTTACCAACTTCGAGAGATCATAAGTGACACTTTTATTCTGCTGTATTTCTCCAACTTCTGTTTCTCCATCAGCATCATCTATCATAGACCATCAAAAGTGTTAACATTGGTAGATACTCATTTGTCCTTTTCCAGCCAAATGTACACCTGGATAATGCTTATATTCATTTCAACAGAATTAGTCTGGGAATGACTTTAATCGCGATTTTTCTAAACTATTAGATTAGAATTTTAAAACAATGTGAACATATTACTATGATAAACTCAAATATGTGAAATCTTGGGAACTCTAGTACTTCTACAGGCTGCTTAAAAGTCTATTTTGAGGGCCAGGGATTTTAGTGGCACCACATCTAGTTCACAAGCCCAAGGTCAAGTATGATCCCCAGTACCACAAAAAAAAAAAAAAAGATTATTTGTGAACTGCTTTATTTAATATTGAAAACTACAATAAATCAA
>NW_022900924.1:18384198-18412649 GCF_012274545.1 Fukomys damarensis
AAAAATTCTAAAAAAATTAAGTTTTTTTTTTTTTTTTTTTTTTTTTTTGGTTTTTTTGAGACAGGGTCTTACTATGTAGTTGAGACTGACCTGGAACTCACTATGTAGCCCAGGCTGGTTTCGAACTTACAGTGATCCTCCTGCCTCAGCTTCCCGAGTGCTGGGATTACAGGTGTGTGCCGCCACACCTGGCCACAAGCACTTATTTTGCCTGTTCTATGTACATTTATGGAAACTTACCAAATAATTTATGGGAATTTTCTCTTTAGGTAAGTATTTTAGCTAATAAGCTAAGAAGTAATAAAAGAATGACAATTAGCCTTCTGCAATCCATCATTAATTAACAGATACAGGCAGTGGCCTGTAGTTACTGATTCCATTACAATTTACAGGAAATAAATACAGGGACAAAGAAACAAGCTGAATACCACCTCAGCAGCAGCAAAATCCTAAAAACTCTTTAGGGCAAACCACATCATTGTTTTAAAAAAGGAAGGTATTAGGGGCTGGGGCTTTAGCTCAGTGGTTCCACTGCCTGTCTCGAAACCATAAGGACTTGAGTTGGATCCCCATCCCCGGCACCAAAAATAAATGAATGAATGAATGAATGAATGAATGGAAGGTATCACAGATGAAAAGAGATTTAAGAGACTATTAATCACTACCATCTTTTTATCTTTTTTTTTTTGTTTCCATACCGGGATCAAACTTGGGACCCTGCACTTGTGAGACAGGTGGCAGAACCACTGAACTAAATGCCCGGCCCTCACTACCATCTTTTGACCAAAGAATCTTGATTCAAACAAATAAACTAAAAAACAAAGCAAAACAAAACTCCAACAAGTAATAGTTGAGGTAACTTTAATAACCTAACGTACTACACCTTTTCCATCGTAGAGTGCAAGCCCTGAATTCTCCAACTCAGCCTCCTTGAGCCACCCTGGTGGGTATCCGAGCTGGCGCATCCGATAGATAAAAGGGGGGAGACTCTTGTCTGTCACGCCAAGTGCATCTTGAAGCTCCTCACTACATAAAAAGAAGAGGGAAAGTACACTGGATTCCCGCTTGAGGACATACAGTGCACTGTGTTGTAAAACGTTTCAGTCTCATTTCCATAGCATGGAACACGGTGCCTAGCACACACAGTGTTAAGAGTTCAATACGGGGCCAGGGTTTGGCTCAGTGGTTCCATAGGTTACCTCGCAAGCTCAAGGGCCTGAGTTCGATCCCCAATACCAAAAAAAAAAAAAAAGGGTTCAATACAGTAAGTCTTTTGAGTGACTTGATGATTACCAAGGCTCGAGAAAGCGCGCTTTCATCCTGATAGTTGTCTTGGAAAGCTACACTGAGGAAGTAAAAATGACAGCTGATGGTGACATGCAGGGAATACCTGATAACGCCTGGCTTGAATCTTCCGAATCTTTCTTCTACTTCTTCTGCATGGTAACGCTGCTGAAAACTCTGATTGTTTGCCTCACTGCAGGCATCCATGTACTCTTTTCTCTTTTCACTTATTCGAGCAGCATTCCGGGGCTAAATCATCATATGTTTAAAAAGAATGGTATTAAGCAATTTAGAGACATCTCAGAAATTAAAAATAATCCCTTCTCTTTTAGGTAAGCAAACTTTTAGTTTTCTGTTTTTCCTTTTTCTATTTTAGTTTCTGATCCCCACCCCCCAACCACACTGGGGATTGAACTCAGGACTTTGTGCTTGTGAGGCAGGCACAGTACCATTGAACCTATTTTAGTTTCAATATATAACACTGTCATAAAGGAAACAGATATTTTTTGAAAAGTGAGCAAGAGGACAAGCAGTCACTTTAATTTCCTTAATTTTTTTGGTTTTTCTTTGTGCTTTTTTGAGACAGGGTCTCACTATGTAGTTCAGGCTGGCCTCAAACTTGCAGTGATCCTCCTGCCTCAGCCTCTTGAATAGTGGATTACAGGCCTATGCCACCACATCCAGTTTTCAATTCCCTTAATTTCATCTCAGTGTTATGATTTAAAATCAACCTTTAAGCCGGGCATGGTGGCGCATGCCTGTAATCCCAGCACTCAGGAGGCTGAGGCAGGAGGATCGCTGTGAGTTTGAGACCAGCCTGGGCTACATAGTGAGTTCTAGTTCAGTCTCAACTACATACCCTGCCTCAAAAAACCAAAAAGAAAAAAAACGCATAAAAATAAAAATAAATAAATAAAATCAAACTTTTAGAATAAACTGTATAAAAATTAACTCATGACGTTTTATCTCAAATATAGGTAGTACTATAATTTTTTAAAAATTTAATGTCTTAAAACATACAAATTTGCAAAGATTTCAAGTTAGAAGACAACAAGCAAGTAACACAAGTTTCTTCACACTGCACGATTCTGTAAATGTATAAAAGACAAGCTCTGGTTCAAAGACTTTTTTGGTTTTTTTTTTTTTTTTTTTTTTTTTGGTACTGGGAATTGAACTCGGGTCCTTGCGCTTACAAGGCTTATGGTGGCACCAGTGAGCTAAATCCCCATCCCACAAAGACTTTTTTTATAGGAAAGAAATTTACCATCGGGCAATCTTTCATTTGATGTTCTTCAGAACCACAATTGAAACAGTGAGGCTTTGGCCTATGTGGGAAAAAAAAAGGGTTTTCATAATGTAAATGAAGACATAAAAATAAATCTATACATTCTAGATGACAGCAAAGTATGAGAGACAAGAAAGCAAGAGGATCACAGATCACTATCATCTGCAGTAGGGGCACAGACACCTCCCGTACTTAGTGAGTGAAACAATAGCACTGTGCAGTCTTTTAACCAAGAACCATCCAATTCCTCACTGATCTGCTACCTCTTTTGAGTTTTTCAGTGATTAAAAACAGAAGTGTGGTGCACAGATCACATCTCCTCTCGGTGACACGGAAAGAAGGCAGATGGTTAGAAGACAGCAGCCACAGGGGCAGCAACGATTACTTCTCTCCACCCTCCCGGGCACATCAGGTGTGAACCAAGTAATCCCAAGAAACACAGGACTGGTTTCAACACGTAATATATGTCCAGATGTTGGAATTTCAGCTCAGTCTGTGATTTACTTTATAGTAAACCAGCAATAAAGAATATTAACTTTGCAAGCTAAAAGATTTTATGGTTTTGGTATTTAAAAAACGAAAAGAATAAAACAAAACAACTCCCCACACAAACCTTTTTGCCTTTACTTGTATCTCTTGCCCTTCTAGAGAAACAATGTGGCTGAAGACTTGCTGGTACCTTTAGTGAGTTTTATTAAGGAATAGTTATCATAGTCTGCAAATTTGGTAAACTTTTTAAAAAGGTGAACTTAGTGGCAAGATGCATAAAAGATCTTCATTCACTATGTAGGATACTTGGGTATTTCCCATCCTTCGGTTAGCTGAGGGTTTTCATTTAGAAGCGGTTGCCCCAATTTATCAAGGCAAAAATTAGTAAAATACAGGACACTTCCTACAACCTGCAGAAAACAAGTCAAAAAATATTGCTATTTAAGTAGAAAAAAAAGACATTAAATAATGTAAGACTATGATTACTTGTTTTAACAACTTATTTTTGGATGAAATTATTAGAAATAATAATCAACTCCCTAGTTAAAAGAGCCAGATTTTAATGTGTAAGTAAAAGCTCTATCTGAGTTTTCTTTCCATACTGGATCATTGCTATCAACTGCACTCTCAAACAAAAATAAAAATCTTGACTCTCACACAATTCTCCAGTACTCCACTTCTTTGCAGCAAGACCCTGTCTGTTTATTATTTTCATTTCCTTTGTTTCTGTTTACCCTTTTCTCTTCCCACCAAACTTCTGGAGAAATTATACACAGACAAGTTGGAAAAGCAGTACAATGAATAACTTGGGCACCTTTCACCTACATTCGACAACTGTTAATAGTTTCTCACATTTCTGTGCACGCTCTTTACACACACTTTACTTAGCCATCTGGAGGTCAGTTGTAGATATTTCCTCCCTAAATACTTCAGTGTGAGCCTCATGTCGGTAGAACATTCTTTTACAAACCACAATAGCCACACCCACAAAAACAACTCTGGTATCATCTGTTTCTACTCCCTATTATTTTTCCCAACTGTCTCCTAAATGCCTTCTACAGATTATTCTAGGATTTGACTAAGGCTCCATTTTTAGTACCTCCTTCTCCCTTTGTGGTACTGGGATTGAACTCAGGGTCTCATGAATTCCAAGCAAGTGTTCTACTGCTGAGCTATACCCTAGCCTTATTTTATCTTATTTTTATGGTACTGGGGATTGAACTCAGGCTCTTGTGCTTGCGAGGAAGGTGGCAGAACCACTGAGCCAAATCCCTGGCCCTGGGGATTGAACTCAGGCTCTTGTGCTTGCGAGGAAGGTGGCAGAACTACTGAGCCAAATCCCTGGCCCTATTTTATCTTATTTTACTTATTTCTTTGCATTACTGATGATTCAATCCAGGGCCCTCACAATGAATGACATCCCAAACTCTCCCTTACTTTTATTTATTCTGAGACAGGGTCTCACTAAGTGGCTAAATTGTCCAGGATGCACTTAAACTTGCAATTCTCCTGCCTCAGCCTCCCAAAGTGCTGGGACTACAGACATGCATCTCCACACCTGGCTCTCAGCCCTTTTGTTTTGAGATAGGGTGTCACTAAATTACCCAGGTTGGCCTCAGACTTGTGATCCTCCTGCCAAGCTCCTGAGCAGCTGGGATTATAAGCACATGCTACTGCATGTAAACCTTTCTAGTCTCTTATATTTGCCCCGTTTTTAAAAACAGGAGCCTGTCATTCTCTCCAGAATGTCCCTAGTAACACTGACACTAAGCCAGTTGCCTGGGATCACAGCAAGGACTCCCACACAGCCAAATTCAATGAGCAGCTGTTGGTCTTCATCTCATTCAACCTGTCAGCAAAAGTAGACAGAGCTGACTCTTCCTGTTCTCAGAAACGCTTTCTCCTGTGGCTTCCAGAACACCAGTGTCCCCATTCTCTTCCTGCCTCACTGGCCAAGCCTCAGCTTCTGTGATGATCTCTCTCTCTCTCTCTCTCTCTCTCTCTCTCTCTCTCTCTGTCTTTTTTGGTACCAGGGATCCAACTCAGGCCCTTCTACTTGCCAAGCAGCTAAATCCCTGGCCCTGTGCTGATTTGTCTTTAACACTGGTGGGCCATCGGGCAGTCTTTAGTCTCTCCTCTCAGCCCCTAGGGGAAGCACCAAGACCCAAGGTATGACTGTGATCTATGCTCTGACCACGGTCGGGGAGAAGCTCTGTTCCCATCCACGTTCCAGCCTTGTAGGTGTGAGCACCGACAAGACAGCGCTCCCTGCCAGGAAGGGGCACCCATGCCTTCCCACACACTTAAAGCCACACTAGACTTGCAGCCCGCGCCAAACCGCTCCTTTCCACTGTTCCCCTCAGAAAAGGCAGCAATGCTGCCTTGGCTACACAGGCCAAAGACCTGTGTCGTTCTTTTAGGGATGGAACCCAGGGCCTTCACACTGAGCTACATTCCCAATCACTTTTTATTTTGAGACAAGGTTTCACTAAGCTGTTCAGGCTGGCCTCAAACTCATGGCGGTCCTCCTGCCTCAGCCTCCCACAGTACTGGGAAAATGTGCAGGTAATACCTATGTCATACTGACCCCTCTCTTGGTCTCATATTCTACAGCCAACTCATCAACACATTCGAGCAGTTCTTCTTTCCTGTCACATCCAGCTCTGCCCACTCCTCATCACCATCGCTGACGTGGTCTGAGCTATCATTTCTCTCACCTGAGATTAACATAACAGCTTCCTAAAGGGTTTCCATTTTCCATACATAACCAACTACTACTTTCCACACAGAATCCAGTTCTTTTTGATATTCAAATCATACTAGGTGTGGTGGAGCACACCTGCAATCCCAGCACCTGGGCTGAAGCAGAAGGATCGTCATGAGTGAGTTTGAGGCCTGCCAGGGCTACATGATGATGATAATGATAATGATAAAAAACTCAAGTCACAGCATGTCACCTTTCTACTTAAAACCTTCCACTGGCTTTTCCTCTTACCTAGAGTAAAATCTACCATGAAGAAGGCCCCCTTAGTCTGGAGTCTGGAGACTACAGCCTGGCTTCACACCCAGGCTCTGTGCTTGTCCACTAGCATGTTTCCTAGCTTCCCATGGCTGCTTCTCCGTCTTGGGACGGGAACAACAGCGGTGCCTGCGGAGCAACAACTGTCCTGAACCCACCACTCCACACCAGCAACGGCACGCAGTAAGCAGTACGACTGGCCGGCTCCCCGCCGCTGGCTTCCACTTCCCTTTCCTGCGATCTGAAGCCCTCTTCGCTCAAGCTGCAGCCTCAGCTCCCTCAATTCATCCAATCCTGGCTCCAAGGTTGTCACCAAGTGCTCGCTACACAATCCACCTATTTTCTCCTTACCCTGCTTCACTTTTCTTTTGAAGGCACTGCCTTCTCCCACTAGATCCCACTAGAATGTAATTCAACGAGACCTAGGACTCTGCCCTCTGTCTTCACTGCTATGTCCCTGGAACTTAGAATGATTCCTTACACAAAATGGCATCCATTAAACAATTAGCATAGCATTTATTAAGGGACTAAATTAATATATAAAATTCTCAATTTCTATGTATGTGTCACTTTAAATACATAAACTTCAAAGCTGGAAGAGAAATGAAAAGTTACCAAGTTCAATTCAAAATCTTTTTTGGTACCAGGAATCAAACTCAGGACCTTGTGTTTGCAAGGCAGGCACAGTGCCAATGAGCTAAATCCCCGGCCCCCTCAAAATCTTTCTTTAAAGAATCCTGAAAGTATCCTAGCCTGCAAGTTCTAGGAACACGGAATTGACTTTTTGAAAATGAGACATACTACTTTACTTTTAGGAATTAAAAAAAATTTTTTTCCAGTGCCAGGCATTGAATCCAGAGCCTCGTATGCGCCAGGCAAACGCTGAACCACTGAGCTACACTCTCAGTGCAGCGGTCTAACAGATGACTTGAGTTGTACCTCTTCATCTTCAGTTCAATCACTCATCCTAATCCTGCCACTTAGCACTGCAAGGGGAGACCTCTGACAACCTTCATCCTATTTGCAGAAATGCGACACTGCTTGTAAATGTTTTCAAAAAAGTTTGTGGCTGTTCACAATCCCTGAAGCCCCATGACTTTAAATTTGAGGCATACTGACAATGAATACCCACAAAACTTGAAAGCTAGTCCTCCTTTAATAGGATCCAGGACTACAGTGCCCTCGTAAAAATACTGTAAACTGCAAAACCATACACTATATTGATACCGGCATAAATGGTACTGAAAGGCCTAAATGTACTCACGCCTCTGAAGCTTCTACGCTGTACCCGCCAGTGGAGTTGGTCAAATGTTAAATCCCAAGCATGCCATTTGATACAATAGCTACCTGTCTATTTCATCCATCTGCAAGTTCAACAAATACACTTTCGATATCTCTATTCAAGTTCTTGAAGATAAACACGAACAGGTGGTTAGGACAAAACTAAGCTCTCTCAAAGAATGTCTACAGGGCCCCCACCTCACAATTAGTTATTAAAAAGTGAACAATATTTAGAGGCTGAAGTCTATGTTACTGTTTATAACAAAAGAACACTGAGATCATATGAAAACACATGACTATGCCACTTTATCATTTCAACACCACCCAACTGATAATGGATAGGAATCATGCATCTGTAGAGTTCAAAAATAAAATGTCCACACTTACACTAAAAGCTTCCTTGCTGTTTTTAATGGTATAGGACTCTTCTACTTTATGGTCCTCTTCCAACATAATACTGGATGGCTGCGACAAGAGAAACACACGTTACAAACAACTCCTTTTATTTCCTAATATACATCTGAATTTTGTCATAATTGGGGTGAGTTGGAAGTTAAGGTAGGAATGTTAGTAAAAGACTTTTCAAAAGTGGGCAAAAAAGGTATCGAGAGGTAGCTTCTTCTAAAGCATTATGATGTGGTTGCGGCTTTTGTGTTAATCAGTGTTGATTATGAAACTTTAGTTTACACTGGCAAGGCATTTATCTTCAAAATAGATAACCAGAAAGATACTTAAAAAATTAACAAATCAATATCACTAGTCAGTACAGATAAAATGGCTTTAATAAGTCACAAGCAAAGGTTTTGGGTTTAATCTCCAATACCACCACCAAAACTTTTAAGCTTTCCTGAAGCCAATGTGGTGGCACATGCCTGTAATCCCAGCACCGGGCAGGACGAGGGAGGCGGAACATGAGTTTGAGACCAGCCTGAGGCATACAAGGAAATTCTGTCTCAGAAAAACCAAATGATGAAAAGAAATCCTGGGGGCCAGGGATTTAGCTCAATGGCACTGTGCCTGCCTCTTAAGTGCAAGGTCCCAAGTTTGATCCCTGGTACCAAAAAAAAAAAAAAAAGGCCTAGAAATCACAATACTGATTTATACATATATAAACCCATGCTCTAATATCACAGATGTGTCAGATCTCTTTGGACATTCTATTTATTTATTTTAAACAAGGCAAGGGGAAAAAACGATGGGACATAATAAATTCTGTTGATCTTTTATTCTTTTCAGTACCAGGGGCTTGCATTTGTGAGGCAGGCGCAGCACCACTGAGCTAAATCCTTGGCCCTCTGTTGGTTTTGCTTCTTTAAAAATCCATCTTTTATAAACCTCTGGTATACAGAGTTTTTCTGCCCAAAACCATGCGCCCATTTAGGAAAAGCAGCCAGGTGTGAACATGAATGTGAACAAAGCAGCTGCAGCCCCAGGAGGCCAGCAGAGGCCAAGGTAGACTTTGGAGATGGCAGCAGGCAGCAGCTAGAAGGTGACAGGCAGCAGTAGCAATCACTTTGGTTTGGATTCAAGACCATCTCTTTAGCCTAATAATTGGCAGCACAAAGCATAACCTACTCATCTTTTTTTTTAAATAACCTACTAATCTTAAAGTCTCTTAAATGTAAACTACCTGGGGCAAAAGATTAAACGAAGTCTTTTCCACATCGTTTTTCTGCTGTTCCTCAAATCTTTTTACTAAATTTGATACAAATTCCTCTATTTCTTGATGATATTGCCTGTATAAGAGGACAAAATGATCAGAATGCACACAAAGTAAGGCATTTCATATATTAAAATCTTATGCATTATTGTAAAGTGTCATGTCTTAATTTTATTATTTTGTTTTCCAGGGGTTTATCAAACTACTATAATTGTTGCAAAGTTAACAAAATGATTACAATAATCTAACAACCTGTTTGGCATTGAACAGTTGCCAAACAGTTGTGAAAATAAATGCATTTTCTTTATGAATTCTATGCATTGAATCTTTGAATATTATGTGTAAATGGCTCAAAATCCAAAAGAAGTAAAACTGTTGCACAACAAAAGGCTTCCTACTCCATCTCCCTCTAACCTATTTCTGCAAATCAAAGATAATGCATTCAATTCTTCCATATTCTCCTCCCAGACTCTTTACATACAGATAAGAGAACATCCATTTAATAAGAAACTCAAGTATCAATGAAAACCAAAATACAATACAGGTATAAGAAAAAAACCCACAAGCTCTATTTTTTCTAGTCCTCCGGGTGAAGAACCACACAGATCAAATGATTTGCAGGGTTCCCTTAGGTGCTGTCCAAGGAGCCCAGGTATGTGACACTATAGCTGGAAGCCAGGACACCTCATGCTCAGCTTCCTTCTCTCCTGATGCTCTCCCAGGCCTTTCCTAACTCTAACATTCTAAGATTTTTGCAGGCAGAATGGCAGACAAATGGTACAGAAATCAGTACATTCTCCGGAGCTGGACTATAAATACCATTTCTCATGTGGAGGGGACAACCGTGCCAAGGGCCAGTTAGTTGTACCTAGCAGCTTGCTGCAGCTGCAGTCACCTCCCAGCTTCCCCACCTTCAGAGCCTTGGGTTCTACTTCTGTGGAAATAAAGTGGGTTATGACCCGGCACCTGTTACCTTTCTCTTCTCTGTAGTGGCTGCACATGAAATAACAGCATGACTTAATGACTAGGGAGAGGCAAGCGACTGTGAAATATCTACAACCATGCCCTACAAGGGGACAGAGCAGAGCCTCAAACCACCCCAGAACATTCTAGCAAGCCTGCCAGAAGGCACCAAGTCAACAAACTCACGCATGCTGGAAGGCTTGCAAACGTCTGCTTTTGTTATTAAAAGAAAAATCCTCATGTAGGTATGTTTTGAAGGCAGCCCATGTGAAGGCCTCCATTACCCATGCTAGGAAAGGAATGGCTACCATTATTATGTTGTTATGGTGGTAGTGGTTATTTTAATTAGAAGTGATTTATTGGGCTCTTATAGCTGCTCATTTAATCACTTAGCAGTAAACACTATGGGTATATTGTTCTCCAGAGAGGGAAACTAATGACACAGAAAAGCTTTAAGACCTTTCCAGGTTCACAGATGTAGAAAACAGCAGTCCAGAAGTTCAAATTCAGATCTGAATGACTCCCATGTCCTTGATCTTAAATTGATCTCATAAACTTTAAAGATGATATAGGTACAAATGAATACAAATGGAAGACATTGTTTCATAATTACATTAACTCATCATAATCAGGAAAGGAAAAATATTACTTACTTTGAAATAACATTGTTCATAAATAGAATCTGCAATAAAGGTCCATCTAATTTAATATTGTTCACCAATATTCCACTAAAACAAAAGTTAAAACATATTCTTAGAAGAAATTAAAGTAAAACTTACAAATGTACATACAGACTATATAGTCACATAATTTTTATAATATTTTGTTTGAGACAGGTTATCACAATGTAGTCCAGCATCGCTGCTGTGGCCTTGAACTCACAGCAATCCTCCTGCCTCAGCCTCCCAGGTGCTGAGATTATAGGCCTGTGCCATAACACCTAGCCTAAAAATTTTATCTAAATGATTTTATTTCACCTAATTCTTTGGTTTTCTGTGAAATGCTTTTACTAGTCAGAGAATATGGAGGATATTAATCCTAAAAAATACAAATAAAACAATTTACTTCTTTTTCATATTGATGCATCCTCTTATAAACTGGCAAAATCCTTGCTGTAATCATTCAGAAGCAAGTGATTATCACCCCTTTTGAGATAAATATTTTCTGTTTAAATCATGAATTGCATTAGAAAAGACATGCTTATCAATATAGAATATTTAACATAAAAATTAAAAATTTTATTAAGAATCCAAATAGTCAACACTTTTTTTTGGGGGTACTGGGGATCAAACTTGGGTCTTTGCGCTTGCAAGGCAGGTAGTAGAACCACTGAGCTAAATCCCTGGCCCTCAACACTTTTAATATCTAACCTGAAATGGGTTTACATATACAAAGTATGCTCCCATAGAGGAAAGTTGACCTTAAACACTTCCAAATTCTAGGCAGGAAGCAAAACCACTGCCTAATCCCTGGCCCTTAACACTTCCAAATCCTAAAATCCCAGCTCTCATTCAAAATGCAGCCAGCTGTTCTAGCCAGCACTAGAGACAAAAAGTGCAGGTAACTGACATCATGCCCTCCTCCAATTCCAACAGCTTGAGAATAACACTCCACACAATAAATGTGTACTTTTTTTTGGGGGGGTGGTTGAGACAGGGTCTCACTATGTAGTTGAGACTGACCTGGAACTCACTATGTAGCCCAGGCTGGGCTCGAACTCACAGTGATCCTCCTGCCTCAGCCTCCCAAGTGCTGGGATTACAGGAGTGTGCCACCATGCCCAGCTAATAAATGTGTACTTTAACAAGTAAGTTTAATGTTAAATAAATTCATACTAAATACTAGCATTTGATTTGTTAAAACCAGATTCCTGAAGGCAAACCTATACACTGTACTTATTTTTTCAAAAGCATTTTCTTCTAAAACGTTGCTTCTTGCAATTGTTTGTACTTGTCAACACATTTTAATTGTCAATAAGTTTTCAGCTACAGTAATATTGTAAACTTAACTCAAACTTGCCAGAAATGTTCACTGAAAGGGAATTACCTAGGCTGACAATTTATCCAGTTGCTCTGATATATTCAGTCAAGCCTTTCTGGATAGTGTCTCACCAATATTTTCGCTCAGTAAAGAGTTCAAATTTAAATGTTCAAAAGTTTAAGGTACTTCTGAAAATTCAGATTTTAGTCCCAAAATTTAAGAATAAAAAGTGATTACTCTGATTCCTTGAGAATATGCTAAACAAACGACAATGACACAAAAATCCTATAACCATTTTACAAAGAAACTGAGATTAAACATTAATATCCAAAAAAGAAAAAATTAATATCCAGATAAATAATACAGTAAAGGACAACTGTGGTATAATTTCAAGATCTCATACCTCGGTCGAGTCAGAATGTTCAGTTTTCTTTTAAGTTCCTGATGTTATTACTTGTTAAGGAATATTAATACTCATCCTGCCATAACGTTCAACGTTACTGTGACTCTCATTTTTGGCATCAGAATGTTGTAAACATAAAAGAATCCCAAATATTTTGAAGATGATACACCTGTTCATTTACAAGCCAAGACATTCAACCTAAAAACCAAAAATATAGTTTTCATCTCTTTGAACGTATTTTCTAAGACATGATACTAATGTTCAAAAGAGACAAACAGACTAAACCAAAAATGTTATTCAAACCACGGTATCCCTGGCATAAGTTTAAACATCCAATCAGGAAAGTTTTCCAAGTTAAAAGCATCACAAGTGTTATGTAACTGCAGCCTAACAAACGACAACAGAATGGAAATCTATGAACGCTCACTGTACAGTTCTTTCAACTTTTTTTGTATTTCCAACTTTTTGATAATAAAACGTCAAGGAAATTGGTATCAAAAAAAACATCAGACTTCAAAAACCTTAAAAGCTTTCTCAATACTAATCACTTTTAGGGTTCTTTACAAATGTTAAAAGGAAAGGGGGCCGGGGATTTAGCTCAGTGGTGCTGCCGCCTGCCTCACAAGCGCAAGGTCCCAAAAAAGAAAAAGAAAAAGAAAGATAACTGAACCAGAATTATCTATGCTTAAGTGATTTTTAAAACCCTGAGAACGTACATTAACTTAGTAGCAAATCCAGAAAATCTGTCATCGTGCCAATTTATTTGGCGCGTTTTCCTTAAACCACTTCTACGCAAGCTAGCTCAAAAACTCTGAAATTAGCTCTCAATCTTGAGCATTAACCGTTTCCCGTCGCAAGCCCCGATACCCAAGACACCCAAGTTTGCATCCTAACATCACCAGCGCCTGCCCCACCATAAAAACTGATGCAAGCCCTTGGCATCCAGTGTTTCCTAACATACAGCTGTGTCACGAGTGCCACCACTTGAGCTTGGCTGCAACGAATGAACTGGAATAATGACCTCAGAGAAAGAAGTGGGACCGGTCTGCAATCACTGTAATAGACGGCACCCCCTAGGGCCGGAGGAGTGGACCTGGTTCCTGGTAGCAAAGTGGTTTGCGGGCAGGCCCGGGGGCAACTCGCACAACCCGCACCCACACTCTCGGCCCAACTGCAGAGCGAGAGAAATGACTTCAAATTCGGGTCCTCCCGGAACTGCTGCCGTAGCCCACGGCGCGGGTGACAGGGCCCGGCCTGCCGGAAGGATATTCTCGGCGCGGAGCTGCTCGATGGTCTCCTCGCACTGCCGAAGCCGCTCCCGCAGCTCCGCGTCGTCGCCCCCATTCTCGACCTCCTCCTCGTGGCCGTCGTCGTCCTTAAAGCGGGTGTGAACGGGTTTCGGAGTCGACTCCCCTGAGGGGTCAAACGCCTCGAACAGCTCTAGGTCGCCAAAATCCACTTCCGCCGCCATTTTGGGTGGTGGGAAAGATTAGAGGAGAGGCGGAGCCCGCTGCGGGAACTGGGGACGAAGGTTGTAGGGCGGCACCACCGCTTTCTACCGCTCCGACCCGCGCTGAGATACCGGGTAGAGTTTTCTCCAAACGCGGGCCGCCACAACCGCACCAGGGGCGGGGCCAATGATGAGAGACTACAGCTCCCAGAATGCAACGGCGCTTGTCGCGTCCATTCCAAGATTGCCTAGGATCCTGGTTTGCTGAGACTCGTGGTTTCTTAGCGACTCTTAACTCATTGTTTGCATTGCATGCCGGGATTGGTCATTTTTTAAAGTGAGGAAAGCCTGACTGGATGAGAACGCGTTAAAATATGGATTTTCCCTCCTGTTAGGCAACTAAGGCTGAAGAGTCTGCCCAACTCTTGGCTTATTACAGATTCTGGTGTGTGGGCTAAACAGTAACAAGAAAAAGGATCTTCAGCCAGGCGTGGTGGCGCACGCCTGTAATCCCAGAACTTGGGAGGCTGAGGCAGGAGGATCGCTCTGAGTTCAAGAATAGCCTGGGCTACATGGTGGGTTCCAGGTCAGTCTCAACTACAGAGTGAGACGCTGTCTCAAAAAACAAAACAAAACAGGATCTTCACCTTTGCCATAGACTACCTTGTGATCTTTAGCTAGTTTATTGGGCTTTTCTTTTCTATGTAAAATTAGCTAAGTAATTAACAATTTTAAATCTGTCTGCCGAACGTGGCTGGCACACGCCTGTAATTCCAGTAATCAGGAGGATGAGGCAGAAAGATCGCGTGAGTTTGAGGCCGGCGCAATCTACATAGTTCAAGGCCAGCCCGGACTGCATAACGGGACCCTGCCTCAAAAAAACAAAAAAAATTGGGCCTGGTATTTAGCTCAGTGGCACTGTGCCTGCCTCACAAGCACAAGGTCCTGAGATTGATCCTTAGTATTAAAAAAAAAAAATTTTTTTTTTTTTTTTTTTTATGAGGCCTGTGTTTTTTTATGCTAGTTCACTCTAACATTTACTCATAATGTGTCAGGTACTTCTTGCTCTCAATAACGCTTGTACCAAAGCCCAAGAAACAACAAAATCTTTATAATGATAGATTTTCTGCTTTTCAGTTGAGCTGGGTGTTGAGAATTATTCCTCACATTAATGGGGGAAAATACAGGAAATTGGCGGGTATGGTAGAGCAGGCCCGTAATTACAGCACTCATAGGAAGCTGAGGCAGAAAGATATCAAGTTTGAGCCCAGCCTGGGAAAATTAGCAATTTAGTAAGAACCTGACTTTAAACATTAATACTGAGGGAGCCAGGGATTTAGTTCACTGCTTCCATCCCTGCCTCGCAAGCAGAAGGACTAAGTTCAATCCCCAGTACCAAAATAAAGCCTGAGGCCTGGGGATTTAGTTCAGTGGTACTGCTGCCTGCCTCACAAGTGCAAGGTCCTGAGTTCGATCCCCGGTACCAAAATAAATAAAGCCCCAAAATAAAGCCTTGGATATAGCTCCATCCCCAACACCCCTCCCCCCGACAAAGGTCCGGGGTTGAGAGTATTTAAGAATGGAATAAAGAACATTGTAAAATGTTCTCAATAAAATGGCATGTGGAATGGAAAGGCAGAATATGTAGGAGGAGGGTGGAGCATTATTAGGCCAGTAGCCCAAACTGTGAGATCTTTTCCTCGATTTCTTTTTTCCCTATTTATTTTTTTGAGACAGGGTCTTGCTATGTAACTCAGGCTGGCCTCAAACTCTCAGCAATCTCTCTGCCTCTGCCTCCTGAGTGCTAGGACTGCAGGCATGTGCTGCCACGCGTGGCTCATTAAACTTTTTTCTTTTTTGGTACCAGGCATCAAAGTCAGGACCTTGCACTTGCGAGGCAGGGGCAGTGCCACCGAGCTAAATCCCTGACCCTCATTTAAACATTTTGAACAGGTGGTGTGTTTGTAACCACCAAGTTTTCATTTTGGTAAGATGCACCTGATTTAAAGGGTAGAGAACAGATTGGAGATAGAGCAAGAATGAAATTCTGAGGCTACTGGACGGTGATAGATTTTTGTACTTGTGTTAGCTAAATAAGTTTTCACTTGGGGCTAGGGATGAAACGCAGCGGCAGTGGCAGTAGCAGGGTGCTTGCCATGCAGCTGGGTTAGGGCAGTGGGGGATAGTGATGTTGAGAACATTAGTCATTTAAAGTGGAAGAGGAGGGCCAGGGATTTAGCTCAGTGGTTCCGCCACCTGCCTCGCACGCACAAGGTCTCGAGTTTGATCCCCGGTATCAAGAAAGAAAGCACAAGAGGGCCAGGAATTTAGCTCAGTGGTGCCTCCAATTGTCTCAAAAGTGCAAGGTCCTGAGTTCGATCCCCAGTACACACACACACACAAAAAAAGACATTTGAAAGATGAAATTAAATCAAGAGTTCTTAATGATCAGATTCTGAGTAATAGAGAAAAGAGGGCCATATATAGTTTGTCAGGATTTTGACAAACTGGTTGAGCAAATGGGTCCAACTGAGAACAATGGATATAGATCAAGTTTGGGAGCAAAGGTTCTATTTTGTGCTTGGTAACCTAAGTCAATTTTGTCTTGAAAAGTAATAGAGAAGTTGCTGGACAAACTTGAAGATTTTTTGTTTTGTATTGTTTTTGAGATAGGGCTTTGCTATATAATTCAAACTGAATTGTGTAGCCCAGGTTGGCCTTGAACTCATGGCGATGCTCCTGCTTCAGCCTCCTCAGAACTGGGATTAACCAGCATGTGGGACAGCTGGCAGATACTTTTCATACACTTTGGTCAGACATCATTGGGATACTGAAAGACTGGGGGTCACAGTGGACATGTTTAGGCAGATGGACCTTTGGTTTAAGCTTGAATAGTCTGAATTAAAGGTTAATACTTGGCTGGTCATGGCTGTAGTTCAGTGGTAAATGAAGTGCTTCTTGTAGTGCTACCACAATGAGCAAGGTTAACAATGGCAGACCCAAGATTTCATAGGCAACTGTTACAGGATGACATGGTATGAGTGTTGCAGAGGGAGAATACAGGACAAGTCTGGAGAAACTCCAAGGGCTGGGCTGAAAAGGATGACAACTACAGAAATTGATGCCTGGGTAGATGAACTAAGAGTGGGTCAGGATTGCCAAATTTGAATCCCACCTGAAAATTTACTAAGAAATGTCTCAATGGGGGGGATTTAGCTCAGTGGTTCTGGCACCTGCCTCATAAGCGCAAGTTCCCAAGTTTTATCCCCAGATCTCCCCCCCAAAAAAACAAAACCCCAAAACAAAAACCAACAAAAAATCCACACACCCACAGATATAAAGTCCTATGGATGTATTTCAGTAGTTAGAACTACCCTGGGTTTAATCTCCCAGTTATGGGTATGTGTGTGTGTAGCTTGTGGCAGTGTTGTCATGCAGAAAAGACACTGGGTTCGAGTCCTTGCACCAAAACACAAAAACACTGTTAGGGCTGGAGATTTAACTCAGCAGGGCTGCTGTCTGTTTCCAAGTGCAAGGTCCAGAGTTTGATCCCTGGTACCCATCCCCAAAACAGACACGGTTTTATTCCTATTCTTTCCTCTGTATTGTGCTCATTATGAATTATTAGTGAAAACCAAAAAAGTTAAAACCCAACTTTGCTGTAATAAAAGTAAATCAAGTTTTGTAGTTCTTCCCTCATGCCGACTTCATTAGTGACGAGACCTATTCTCTAATGTATGAGTTTACACTGCAGACTTCAAAGGGATAATGATGAGCAAAGGGCAAAGGACTTGTTATAAGGCACTTTATTAAAGTAAGTGCTTACATCCTTTAATGCATTAATCTAGTTCCTAAATCACATGGAGTATTTAACAAATACTATACACCAATTCTGTCCTTTAGGGTAGGAAACCAGTATTCTTTAATAAATGTTTGCTCCGCTAAACCCCGTTTTACATTTCTGCTCACCATGTTGTTACCTATAGAATAGTTAACTCATCTTAGGGTGGTGGAAAAAAACCCAATTTCTAACCAGTGTTTTCTAATAGCAATTGCTACAAAAATTATTAAACGAATTCAAATAAGAATACCAGGTAACTTAATTTAACAAGTTTTGAGAAAACCATTTTTATTATCATTACCACCCAGCTTATTTGTGCTGGATTATGTAGCAAATGGCCAGATCTTCTAAAGAACATCTACATAACATTTCTTTCATGTTTCAAGAGATGAAAATAACTGTACAAGGTTAAGTACAAAAGTACACAAGACAGCAGACACGAAAAGATTCATGTATGAGATTTTATCCCACCTGAAGCTTTAATATATTTGAAAAGTAGAATTCATTAACTAAAAAATATTGTCCTTCTATAGTCCTGTCAAGTTTAATGGAAGTGGGTTTAACCTGATTACAACACTAACACCAGTATCACTGATCTGATATTTACAAAAAATTGTATTTTTCAATAAATTAAAGTCAATGCAACACCCATGCAAGCTAGAATGCTAGCTGTTTGGTGAACAAGGACCTGACATCTGAACAAGAAGTCTATGAAGTCCCAAACTTTAAAAGTGTGATCTTTTTCAAACTGCATCCATTCCTCGCATTGAAGATGTGAAGCCCAGACCCATTCCTCTTTGAGTATGGGTTTGTGATCTTGCCATTTCATATTGAGCATCTAGATTTCTAAATACTTCTTCTTGTTGCTTCAATGTCTTATAACTTTCTTCATCAACTGAGCTACATCCAGCTTCGTCTTCACTCTAAATATCAGATAAAAGATATTATAATGAATTCAGAGGAGAAAAGTGGTTTTCTGTTCTAAGTATCTGACCTCAAATTACTTGGCTTCCACCCATTAACCACAAGTGGGACATAGTGCAAGACAATACATTCTTTCTAGGTATGGACTAAGAGAATGTAAAAAAAATTTACTTCAAGTTCACATGTGTGGGGGAGGTAAAGAACACACAAAGCAGATACATTAGAAGACAGAGGGCTGGGGATTTAGCTCAGTGGTGTCTCACCGGATGCACAAGCGCCAAGGTCCCGAGTTTAATCTCTGGTATTGAGAGAGGAAAAACAACAACAGCAAAAAACAAAACCAAAAAAACCACACACAAAACAAAACAAAAAAACAAAGGATTTAAAGGTAGAAATTAGGGGTGTTTCAGGAATAGGAATGCGTGGTTATTTTTGAAAAAGTACTAAAAGGAAAAGGTCAGATCCAAGCAGAGACCAGATGTAAGAATTCTATAGTCATCTGAGGGAAGAACAGTACAATTAGCAATGGCTAATAATAAATGCAGATATATTATGGTTTCTTCCTTACCTGTGGTAATAACCAGTCAGAGCACTTGTGGATCTCGTTAGTCTTTCTTCTTTTTGTTTGCAGTATGAGGAATTTAACCCAAGGCCTCTCAGATGCTAGGTAAATGCTCTACCACCAAGCAACACCCTCAGTCTTTATAGAATCCAACTTTCTACAACTTAAAAATTTTCAGCTTCCTTCAAACTTTATATGATCAGGACTGATAGAGAAGTTTGAGGCTAGCCTGGATTATACACAGGGAGACCTTGTGTGAAAAAAACCACTACCCCCAAAATTAATTTTTATTGACTAAAGCAAGCATGCCAACTCAGTAATAACCAATATGTTACTTCAAACTAAAAAATTTAGCTGGGCCTGATGGTCCACAGTTGTAATCCCAGCATTTTGGGAGTCTGAGGCAGGAAAGACCCAAGTTCAAGCCCCATCTAGGCAACTTAGTGAGACCTTGTCTCAAAATACAAAAACAAAACAAAATAAAGAGGCTGTGAACATAGCCCAGACGCAGAGTACCTGTTCATTTGATCCTCAAAAAACCCACAAGCCCCAAAATCATTGAGAACTAATTCATCATGAAAACAGAAGTAAATATAAATCTTTTTTGTGAATGTGTGTGGTAATGGCGACTGAACTCAGGACCTTGTGTTGGCCAGGTAGGGGCGGTGCCACTGAGTTACAGCCCCAGCTGCTAATACAAATCTTAATTCAAATTATAACTCACCTTAATACCCATTAACTTCCTAAATTTGACGTTTTGGTCCTTGTTTCCAAAATTCAATTTTTCCCATATTTCAGCAGATTGGGATTTGTCCTGTTAAGAAACACTAAATTTTAAAAATGTACAAAACACAGTCGTTATTATCAGGACATTAACTTTCTCCATAAGTAAAAAAAAACGTTTATGGCATTCTCTTAGAGGATTTTCTAATTATTTCAAGGTATACATTATGGAGTGAAAAGTATAAGCAATTGCAATTACCTAATAAGATAGCTTTAGATTAAGGAGATACCTTATACCAAGGAGTTTTTTTGTTTATAAAGTTAATGCAGTAATACTAGTTTTCATAAAAACTTTGATTTATTTTGTTATAAACAACTATGAAAAACTAAAAAATTTCACACAAGTTCTCAAAAGAAAGGCAAGCTTAATTTGTTCATGCAACTGCTAACGTAGGGATAAATGAAAAGAGAATAAAAATAACTCACCCCTTCTTTCTTGCCTTGCCAAAGCATTTTCCTTTTCTTCTCTTGTTCAGCAAATTTCATGGGGTTCACAGCTGCTGGGTTGTAGTAGCTTGGCACAGCTATTCCGGTCTCTGCCAATGCTTTGGCTTGCAGAGCTGCCATCTGAGCTGCCATAGCTATCTGAGGTGTCACTTGTGTTCCTGATGCCAACAGGAGCAACATTTTGCTGCCATAGCTATCTGGTGTGTCACTTGTGTTCCTGATGCCAACAGGGCAGCAACATTGAGAACAGAACCTCCAGTGGCTGCAGCTGCTTTAGAGGATATAAGTATGGGTTTTAAAAGACATACATTTTCTACTTTGTATCAATACATTATATAAAAGAACCTTCCAATCTGCAAAAAGACAGTTATTTTCAGAAAATATAAGGAAATTTAATCCATAAGATCACCAGTAAAACATTTACTTCCCTGTGGAAGAAAAAATTTTGCGAATAGTAAGGTTATGATTTCAACAGATGTGAACTATAGTATTTATAGGCGTAATTATAATTAAAAATAATTTGTAAGGGTGTTTACGTTTTATGAACTGACTTCAAATAGCTCATCTGAAATAAATAATGAACTCCCAGAAATACGAGGTAGATTTTATGCAACCATAGCAGATGCATGGGCCAAACGCTAGAAGTTCTTCTAATCACCCATTTTCGTCAGCTCAAAATTCAGCCTTAAAACCCTTTTATAGAAATAGCTGGGTGTTGTGGTGGACATCTATAAGCTCAACAATTGAGGCTGAGACAGGGATTACAACTAGTTCAAGGTGAGCCTGGGCTACATAGTGAATGCAAGCTTTGATCCCCAGCACAGACAAAAAACAAAAGAAACAAAAGCAAAAACCCTCAAAAACCAAAATGCTAGCTGGGCTTGGTGACTCATGTCTGTAATCCCAGCACTCAGGAGGCTGAGGCGGGAGGACTGGTGTGATTCTAGACCAGGCTGGGCTACATAGTGAGTTCCAGGGCAGTCTCAACTACATAGTGAGATGGTGTCTCAACCCCCACCCCAAAAAAGTGCATAAAAGTTTATGAGGTAGGAAAACACTAAAAACGTTTACAGTGTACTTGATGGGTGGTAGAAATCACATGACTTTTCAAAATTTCTAAAGAATGCCACACATCCATAATAAAAATTACCTGCAGCCATTTCTTGTTGTTTTTGTTTTTCAACCATTTCCTTTTCTCGCTGCTCTTGTAATTTCTTTGCTCTTTCCAATCTGTCAAACACAATTTAAACAAATATGAAACACTAGATATAAAACCAGTACTTTTAAAATATAAAAAAACTTGACATTAAATTTTAACTTGATGTTTAACATTAACTTTTTTTTGGGGTATCGGAGATCGAACTCAGGACCTTGCACTTGTGAGGCAGGTAGCAGCACCACTGACATAAATCTCCAACCCTACTCTTCTATTCTTAAAATTAGTTATCAGTTAAATATTTCAATACAGCTTTTATTTGGGGGGTGGATCGAACTTGGTCCCTCGCACTTGAGGCAGGTGGCAGAACCACTGAGCAAGATCTCCAGCTGCTCAATACAGTTTTTATTTTTTATTCATTTATTACTTGCAACAAGATGACTTGTGCTGTACTGTACTGCCCAGGCTAAGTCTGCCTGAACTCCCGGCCTTAGCTGGGACTACTGGGTTGTGCTGTAAGACTATGTGAATCTCTGTGGACTCAATCTAGGGCCTCATAGACAGTAGGCAAGGGCATTAACACAGAGCTACACTGTTTCCCAGAACACTGTTTTCAAAATGTAGGTCCTACAGAAAGTGGTAAAAAACTTAAAACCTTGGGCCTAGAATTTAGCTCAGCAGTGCCACCACCTGCCCCACAAGCACAAAGTTCTCAGTTCAATCCCCAGTATCAAAAACTAAAAACTTTTCAGCAGCACCACTGACTAAAAAGATAAAATTAAATTTTGTAAAAAATATATTTAGAGAGGGCTGGGGATTTAGCTCAGTGGCACTGTACCTGCTTTGCAAGTGCAAGGTTCTGGGTAACGAGAAGAGGGGGGAAAAAAAAGGCTGTGCATAAGATTACCTAAGTGCTCCTGGGAGAAGAATTTCAAGAGGATGAAAAAGTCTATCAATACATTACAAAATAAATTTTATATTTAAATGGACATTATGTCTAAGTTAATACAAATTAAAAAACCATAAACAAATTCTTCCACTTTTTTTTCCCCTTTGAGACAGGGTCTTAGTATGTATGTATTTTAGACTGGCCTTTAACTCATTAAATAACCCAGGCTGGCCCTGAACCTGAAGATGTTCTCCTGACTCAGCCTCCTAAGTGCTGGGATCACAGGTAAACACCACCTTGCCTGGCAAACTCTGTTTCTGTATAATCTAATAAAATGGGGGGAAGGAGTAATCTGTATATGGAAACTGTATCTGGTAGCTCAAGAATTTTAGCAAAAGGACTTGTAATAAAATACAAAATTTGAATAGGCATACTAAATATGTCAAGTTTATTTTCTGAGAATAAACATCTTCATAATCCAGTCCTGAAAGAGAAGCTTTTCTTCATAACAATACCCTAATTTATGAATTATAACATGCTCCACCCCCCGGCACTGGAGATTAAACCCAAGACCTTCTGCTGAGCTGTATCCTCAGCCCTTTCTACATTTTGAGTCAAGGGTTTCACTAAGTGGCCCATTTGGGGAAACTAATCCTCCTGCCTTAGCCTCCCCAAATACTAGGATGATATGCATGGGTCACACCACCCTCTTTAATGTGGTTAAACAGGTAAGGACCAGGGAAAAGGTTTTTTTTGGGGGGGTACCGGGGATCAACTCGGGTCCTTGTGCTTGCAAGGAAGGCGGTGAAATTGCTGAGCTAAATCCCTGGCCTGGGAAAAGATTGTTTTGTTTTTCTGAGACAGGGTCTTGCTATGTAGCTCAGGCTAACCTCAAATTCTGGTGATCTTGCTTAAGCCTCTGGAGTGCTGGGATTACAGGCATGTGCCACCACGTCTGGCAAGGCTGTTTTTATTTAGTGGCACATGGCTAATAAAATATAGTAAGTTGGTATTATTATGAAGAATTGCTAGCACCTCCACAGAAAATATTTAATAATCTATAATCTCACTCATTTTTAACTTAGCACAATGGAAAGAAAAGCAGTACAAACTTGATTTTATCCCAAGATTAGATTTTTTGATTAGGGCAAATCATAAAATGTAGGTCCACAGATCATAAAACTTAAAAAAAAAAAAAAAAAAAAAAAAAAAAAAAAAAGGAACAAAAGCCAAACAAAAGTCTAAGGATTCAAGTTTCTTATTAACAAAAGACCTCCCTTTCAAATTTCGAGATAGCCTATGAATAATTTCATAATTTAAAAATTAGATTTCATATAAAAATTGTAAAACTATATAAAACTAACATACCTCAAAGATTACTAGTCTCAGTCAAAAGGTTTTAGGTAGTAAATTTCACTTTAATAAAATCCAAAAATAAAAACCAACAATATACAAGTAAACTTTCTAAGTCTTAAAAATACTTGTCAGAATTAATGGACAATTCATTATTAATTAGCTCAGATTTTGCAGCATATCACTCCATTTGTGTATTCAGTGTGTTTCAGTTTCAGAAAGAAAACATGAACTCCTGGTCACACTGAAATGGCCACTGCAGGTTTGGAACTAAGACCATTCACACAGGTGAATGGAATGAAGAAGGGGCGAGCTCACACCTTTGCTGCTGCTGTTCAGCTGGAGTTTCTGCCAGGCTGGGTTCACAGGGCAGCAGCACATCAGGTTACATTGTGACAACTGTATTTTTATAATGGAAAAAAGATACAAACTCAATTTCGTAAAGGAAAAAAAAAAAAAAAGGAAAAAAACCCCAAAATCCAAAGAATATATAAATTTACTTATATGTGGAAATCTGTAAATGAGTGTTTAAACTTGTATTTCTTGCCTCTTCTGAGGCTGTTCTTTGAAGCATTTTGGAGATTTCAGTCAAGACAGCCCTGCTGTTTGTGGCTCCACAACTACACACCTTTGAAATAGTATAAAATTTAAGAATTACAGCCAGGGATTTAGCTCAGGGGTTCTGGCGCCTGCCTTGCAAGCACAAGGACCTGAGTTTGATCCCCGGTACCAAAAAAAAAAAAAAAAAGAGAACCACAATGTACTTCTGTGTTGGAAGATAATAAAATTAGCAATGAGGTATATTTATTATTTGCCACTGTAAACAAAACAAACACCCCAAAAAACTGACAGGACTCAAATGTTTCAGGTATTTGTTTTCTTAATATTAAAAAAAAAAAAAAAAAAAAAAAAGTCCAAGATCTAAAATTTCTTCACAGAAAACAATTAATCATGAAGGGAAATCCAGGAACCGTTCTGGATATCCCAATCTTCCTGGTTGCATAAATAAATGTCTAAAAGAAGAATTTTAAAAAATCACTTATACAGTTCCATATCAGAGACGCCACAGTACCTATGGATAGATTTATCTGAATTATCTTCTCACTTAAAATCGTTAATTTGTTTCACACAAGTTGAAAAGGAAAAAAAGAACTAAAAACAAAGAAACGCACCTCCTAGCCAAAGCTTCTTGAGCATCCATCGCCGTGTTTCTGCCTCTGAAGGGAGGTGGACTGGGGGTCCGGCTTAAACTTCTGCTGAATCTTCTTGGTTTTTCAATTCTCTTTTTTCTATCTCTGTAAGAAAATGCATCACATATCTCACTGTACTGAAATATTTTGAACAAAGAGATGGGGATTTAACTCAGTGGCACCGTGCCTGCCTTGCAAGTGCAAGGTCCTGAGTCTGATCTCTGGTACCAAAAGAAAGGGGGAAAAAAAAAAGACAAGCCCTTACTTCATTTTGCAGTATTACACCACAGGGAATAATGTGCTACATTTAAGTCAGCAATTAAAATTAGCTTTTTAAAATCCATTGGCAAATATAGTCAATAACCACTAAAATGAGCCGGGCGTGGTGATGCACGCCTGTAATTCCAGCACTCGGGAGGCTGAGGCAGGAGGATCGCTGTGAGTTCGAAACCAGCCTGAGCTACATGGTGAGTTCCAGTCTCTAAAAAACCAAAACCAAACAAACAAAAAACAAAACAACCAACAAAAACACTAAAATGAGACAACCGACAAAATGAAAGATAAGTCACTGATTAAAGAGATATTAGTAAAACTTGGAAGCTGGAAATGAGTTAACTGAACTACTCCCAAAATAATGAAAAAATTAGGAGTCACTCCCATCTAAGATCCAAATCTCAGAAATGTATTACAAATTAGTGCACTACAGAATAAACAAACAAATGGATGCTCATTTCAAAGTTCAAAAGTGAGAAATCAAAAAACTTGGGTGTAGGTTTGTTGTTTTTTTTTTTTTAGTACCAGGGATCAAACTCAGGTCCTTGTGCTTGGGAGGCAGGCAGCCCTACTGAGTTAAATTAAATCCCCAGCCCTAATCTGTTCTTATTTCAATATACATTTTTGCCTACTGACATTACCAATTAACTTTCCTCCTGTGCTATATAAATTGTACTTCCCAATAGCAAGTTATTGATTTTATCCCAATCAGGACAGGTTGGGGCCAGGGATTTTAGCTCAGCGGTTCGGTGGCCTGCCTTACAAGCGCAAGGACCTGAGTTCAATCCCTGGTTTTTAAAAACAAAACAAAACAAACAAACAAAAAAAAAACAAAACAAGAGGTTAGTGTGTGGTGGCACATATTTATAAACCCAGCACTTGGGAGAGAGGCTGAAGCAGGAGATGCTCTGAGTTGGAATCCAGCCTGGACTACTCAGTAAAACCTTGACTCAAAAAACCCACAACAAAACAGGATCTAATCTGCCCAGATTTACTGAATTTGTGATGCCCCTGCTTCAGCTTCCCAGAGTACTGGTGTTTCAGGAATGCACCACCACACCAAGCTTAAATGTTAGGTTATGTGATGATGAAATTAGTAGTGAATTCAGTGTGTTCAAAATAACTGATCCCCCACTCCCTAGGCTTTGAGATACTGAGCTCAGGAAGCATTTAAGTAAGTATCCCCATTCTTTCTCTTCTTTTCCTTTGAGCCCAAGCTGGCCTCAAGCTCACAATTCTCATGTCTCACAACCTCCACAGTGCTGGCCTTGAACTTGTGATTCTGCCCTCAGCCCCCCACCCCAGTGTTGGGCTCACAGGTATGTGCCACCAAACCCAGCTCAGAGTGCTGTTTTTTGCAAATTTTATTTTGAGACATTTCAATGATGTGCCCAGTCTGGCATAGCTCAGCTTCCTGAATATCTGGGATTCTAGGTGTGTGCTACCACACCCAGCAAAAACTGAAATTTTATGTGCTTATTCATATTGTGTCACAGATTCACTGCTCATACCAGAATATGAAGGCAGCTGTTTAGTTTTTAATGTTGCTGGGTGACATGAAGCATTTGTTTTACCACTCAGTGATGCCCACAGACTCTACAGCAGTGATGGCAAACCTTTTTGAGACACGTGCCAAATTTCAAGTTAAAACCCACTAATTCATTGCAAAGTGCCAACATTGCAATTAAACCTAAACACTGAGGTTTAAAAAAAACACCCCCCCAACAATTTATACATTGTCTGTTGTCTTAAAAGAAAAACAACACAAGTGCAATATGTTTGCCCCTACTGCTCTATAGCCATACCATACCCTTTTTTGAGACAGGGTCTCACTATGTAGCTCAGGCTGGTCTCGAACTCACAGCAATCCTCCTGCCTTAACCTCCCAAGTGCTGGGATTACAGGCGTGTGCCACCATACCCGGCTGGACTTGATTTTAACTGGACTTGATTTTAATGACAAGATTGATTGACTAAAATAATCTCTCAAGCTGGGCATGGTGGCACATGCCTGTAATCCCAGCGCTCAGCAGGCTTTGAATGCATGCATGCATGAATGAATGAATAATAATCTCTCAATCTATAAATAAAACCTTGAATCACAACTTTCATATTTATGGATCAACACAAGAAAAACACATCTTGTAAGGCCTTTGTGATAATGAGGACCTACCGACTTCTACTCCTTGTTCTACTCCTGCTTTTAGTTCTATGCCTGTGTCTTGATCTTGAGCGGGAACGAGATCTGATCCGACGTTTTCTGTCCCTGCTTCTGGATCGTGACTTTTTCCTATCTCTGCTTCTGGATCGTGATTTCTTCCGGTCTCTACTCCTGGATCGAGACTTCTTCCGTTCCCTGCTTCTACTACGATGCCGCCTGAAATTGAAGTGCAGAAATATGGTTACATATAGTTGCGCTCCAATTTTAAACAACATTTGTTAGTTATACAGTCAAGACAGGCATACTCTCCCTTGTTTACAGAAAGGATAAGAGGTTTTCAAAAGAAGTCAATCTACAAATGTAACCTCATAATTTGATAATTTCTAGGCCAAGGTAAGGCAATGACATGTCACAATGTTTACTGCATCCTATCTCAATGTATGATCCCATTTAAAGTGGTATGGTGGTGCACACCTACAACCTCAGCACTTGGGAGGCTGAGGCAGGAGTGGGCTAGCCTCGGTGAAATTTAAGTTCAAATGCAGATGGAAGCACAAGGTGAGACCTTATCCGAAACAACAAAATAAACAAAAAGGGCCTTATTGAATACTTTAAAGCAGGCGTGTCCAATCAGAAGCAGGATAGCTAAAAATGAATACTTATATGATTTTAAACTTTTAGCCAGGTGTGATGGCCTATGGCCTATAATCCCAGTACTTTGGGAGAATGAGGCAGAAGGATCACGTTTGAGACCATGCAGGTCTCAATGTGTAATGCTCCTGCCTGAGCCTTAAAGATACTTTCCTTGAGTCTACTGCATGGTGCTTCAGTATGGAGTATGTAGTAACATAGAATGCTCTTTAGGAAAGAATGAAGTACTGCGCTAACTTTGCATTCTGTGCCTATCATAGCCAGTCCAACAGAATCCTGCACACACCACATAATGCAGTGCCAGTGTGACTTGGCGAATAAGCATCAGCAAAGATATGCATTTATTGCTGTAAAGCAGTTAGGTACATCTTAATTTTTTTTTTTTTTTTTTTTTTTTTTTTTTTTTTT
>NW_022900924.1:18412816-18421099 GCF_012274545.1 Fukomys damarensis
TTTTTTTTTTTTTTTTTTTTTTTTTTTTTTTTTTTTTTTTGTGGCACCAGAGGTAGAATTCAGGATTTTGAACTTGCTAGGTAGGTGTAGCACCACTGAGCTACATCCCCAGCCCATAAGTTAATTAGTTAGTTAATTAAGGTTTTTAGAGACAGGGTCTCACTATGTAGCTGACACTGACCTGGAACTCACTATGTGGCCCAGGCTGGTATTGAACTCACAGCAACCCACCTGTCTCAGCCTCTTGAGTGCTGGGATTATAGCCATGTGCCACCATGCCTGGCTGTTTCTTAACTGTAAAGGTTACAAAGATCTAATAAAGCTTGTTATATAATGTGTAGCCAAAGATAATCCTCTTCACTCATAGTGGTCATGTAAGCCACAAACATGGACACCCATAATTTTTTTTGGTACCGGGGATCAAACTTGTGTCCTTGCACTTGTGAGGTACGCAGCAGAACCACTGAGCTAAATCCCAGGCCTATTTAGAAATTTAAATACTTAAAGAAGCTGATAGCACACATACATCAACGACAGAATTCTCTAAATACATGATGTTTATAAAGACATAACTCAAAAATGAGAATCAAGACCTATTATGTAAAGGTACAGAATCCCAATAATGAATGTAACGGTACTGTATATCTAGATTGTACCAATAAACTCAACAAAAAGAAAAGAAAAAAAAAGACTTAACTGAGAGAGGTGATCAAGAGATTGAAGAAAATCTAGACTTAACTGAAAGGGCCAATCATCTCATCCTCTAGTCTGCAAAACCGTTTTTTAGATTTAGCAGAAAGTAAGCTCCAAAGGGTTCAGCTATTAGTTGGCAAAGTACTATGTAAAGTTAGTAAGAAACTTGAATTTCCTAATGAGGATTTTGTGTGTGTGTGCAATGCTTGGTTAATGAGAAACTTTATGTAATTCAAAACTATCAGAAAGCACGAAATCATAGTACCAAAGCCCCCTACCTTTCACGGGACCTAGACCTTGAATGACTTCTGCCTCGTGACGACTTTCTTTCTTTGCGTTTGTGTCTGTCCTCTCCATTTTCAGAAGAATTTAGTCGCTCTCTTCCTTTATCAGAAGAATGTTCTTTGTCATTATGTTCCTCAGACTTGTGTTTCTTAGAGGATTTATCTTTGGATTCATGTCTTCTTGCCTGTTTTAAGAAGAAGTTGGTTCTTTCAGGAAAATAGTGCAACAAAAAGAGTTAGTATGGGTATCAATAGACAAAAATGTTGTGATGCAACATTAGTAACCTTAGGAGTGTGTGGCAAATAAAAAGATCTAGTTTCACACCACCCAAATGCTGCAGATGTTGTTACTAATTTTATGCTTTATAAACACCCAAAATGCAGTCTCCTCCCAAAATTTTTCAGTATCACAATATTTTCAAAAGTGAAATATTAAAAAACCATTACACCAAAGAACCCCTACATTTATCTTATCTAAAAGAATACCAACCATGTATATATATCAATTTCTAAATCCAGAGCACATAATTTTAAATTTAGAAAGTAAACAATGGAAATAAGAACACAATGAAATGCATGAAAAAAAGCATTTAAATTAAGTATACTTTATTAGCCAGTAAAAGTCATTTTCTATAACTTGTCACACATTTGCAGAATCTCTTTTATAGCTAGACTACCCACCATACTTATTCTAAAGGATAGGCCCTGAATTTTCTTCAATGTCTAAACAGTGAAACAATGACTTATCATCTTGCAATGTTTATACCCTACAAGCTTGGACTTCTATTATATTTTCTGCATCTAGGGTATAAAACAGCAAATGTATTTATTTTTAATTTTTAAGAAAGCAAAGTAGGGCAACACGTTTAATCACTATCGCATCATACCACACATACTTCCCCCATACTCTGAAAGATTAAAACCGAAGCTTTTACAATACGGAAGGATGTTGCTAAAATTAACTGTATGATTGTATCTCCATCTTACCATCCAAATACCAAAAGTGCTAAATTTTTCCATATTATAAATTGTCAAATACATCTTGCACTTAAAGCTTACAATCTCAAATATTTCAGGATCATTAAAGTTAAAATTCGGAAACTCACACCCTCTCATTTAATCCCCTTCCTTTATGTACAACTAAACTAAAATCTAAAGCCACACAGCTACACAGGAGTTGAAGTGAACTTGGATCCCATGTTTTTGTATGCCCAGGTCACTACTTCTCTAGCATAATAAAACATGTGTTTCTCAAAATAAATCAAAGCATTCTGCTTTCTTTCCAAGACAGTTTACTTAAAAACAAAACTTAGCCAATCACTTTAAACATGCATGATGATACATCTGAAAATGATCATAGTTTACTTTTTATTTTGCAGAAAATAAAGAGACCTGGAGGCACAAGTTAAAATTTTAGTTTCATTGCCAGTTCTCTATTAATATGACCTCAGAAAAGAAAATTTCCTTGATTTTGCCATTTAGTGGCAGACTGGAAAAAGCTTTAAATGGTTAAAACTTTCAAAGGTTTTAGTTTATTTTAAACCATTTTTCCAAACATAACATTACTATTAAAAAAAGTAAAACATTAAAACCCTTAAGTGATTTAAGATATATTTAAGGGAAATAGGAGTTTGAATGACTAATAGTTACCTTATCATGAAGTAGGCTTATTATTTTGCTATCTGAGTCTGCAGCGTCTTCAGTTCAGTCTCTTCGCGCATTAGCACGCTGAGTATGATTTATTATAGAAATGTTATCATGTGAGCTAAACAAAATAGTCATTTTCACAAAAACTCTCCTAAATTAAAAATTCAACAGAGCTTCCATTAGGGGAAGAGGTGAAGTCCCTGCCCACGCTTGTTTTAGGAGTCCCTTGCCCAGCCCCCATAAGTCTCCTCTCCTCCCTTTCTGGCTACTTCTGCTCTTCCTTTACGACTCATTACTTGTGTTCTCAGGTGGGCGAACAAGTTAACTTTTGTGCATTATAGCTACTACCTTTCTTTTACCTCTCTCAAGTTTTGGTGTCTTCGCCACCTTTTCAGCTGTCCCTCACTCAGTTTTATTTCAAAATAAATTACTACTAGGAAAATTGAACTAGTTTTACTAAAGGAAAGGGAACTCTTGGTATCATTCATGAAGAAAAAGTAGTGCACAGATATCTAGGGTACTGCTACTTACAGAAGACTGCTATTAAAAATCCTGAGCAGTTGTCAGGTGTAAGGAGACTAGGGACCTCAGATATTAATGGAAGCTCTGTGTGACAGGCCTAAAAAAAACAAGTATATTCTTCATATGAAATTTTTATTGTGAATAGTTTCACAAAGTAATAAAATTAAGTTTTTGAAGGTACTTTCAAATAGACTATCTCCTTGAAAACTGATGAATCCAAATCATGCTTATTTTTATAACCCAATTAACCTTTTAAGCAAGTTTTGTACTTACCGTGACAATATCATATTCACACAAACATTTCTACCAGATACTTCACAAGTATTTTAAAGTACCTATTCACACAAAGTGTTAATTACCTCTTTGCTTCTGCTCCGACTCCTGTGCTTTCTTCCTTCATTATCTGTGAACACAGAAAAAACATCCATCACAAAAACACAGAAATATCTTGAACACAAATTCCAATCATGTATCACTAACAACTTCTACCCTCTTTGGCTAATTAGAGTTAACTTCTTGTTCATCCCCAATGACTGCTTTTTTCTTTCTGGTAGTACTGGGGATGGAACTCAGGATGTGTATATACTGTGCAAGTGGTTTATCACTGAGCTTTAACTCCAGAATGACAGGGTAAGATTATTCTACCACATTAATCCTATATGTGTATGAAACAAGTCAATCTGAACAAACCAAAATATGCGAAGAGCAGTCTTTGATGACAGATTCTTAGTATTTTAACAAAACATTCTGACTAGTTCCTGTTTTCTAGTATATAGATCTTTATAGTCTTATTGAGAGATAAACAATTTAGAAGACAAAAACTGAAATAAAGAATGCAAAAAGAAAAACAGTTTGGGGTATATTTGGTATATAATATAATTATAGTAAAAAAGATGTTACTAATTTATGAATTTTCAAAATAGGTCATAAAGACAGGGCATAGTGGTACTTATCAATAACCCCAGTACCAGGGAGGATGAGGGAGGAGGACTCTTCTGAGTTCATAGTCTGCTCTTAACTAGAGCCAGACCCTGTCTCAAAATAAAAAAGAATTATGGGTGCAGTCCATTGCAAAGACCCTGGGCTCAATCCCCAACATCAAAATAAATAAAAACTTTGTATAGGATTAACTGTAAGTACAAACGATATATGACTAAGGTCCTGGTCTTAAAACTTTCAAACTCAGTTCTATCAGTACTATTCTACCTCTTATCTAATGTCTTTACATGTATACTTAGCACTGTAAAAACAAACCAACCCTGGGCTGGGGATTAGCTCAGGGGTCCCACCACTTGCCTTGCAAGTGCAAGGTCCTAGTTCGATTCCAAGTAACCCCCCTGCAAAAACAACAAAACCACCCTCAAAATAAAACATTAAGTTAAAAAGAACAGGGTTAGAAATGTTCTTGTAACTTACTTCAAAGGATATTAAGTAACATCACCCTCAGATAATATTCACGGGTCTGGACACCTATATAATTGTTGGAAAAAACTATTTTGCCAATGATAGAATGGCAAAATTTTGAATATTTTAGAGTTAACAGTTTCTGTCATCCAAATTTAAATATTCCCAAAATTTAAGAAACCCACCCCGTAAAACAAAACAAAAAAAAACCAAATACAACCCAACCCCAGTATTTTTTTGTAACCCATTTTCAACTGGGAAGAACATAGACTTTAGCAAGCAAACTAATTTTGTGTCTTACCTGACTTTCGTTTTCTTTCTCTTGACCTTGATCGTGATCTTGAATAATGATGTTTTGAGGTTTTAGGAGAAACGGATACATCTGACTGCTCTTTTTTCTTATCTCTATCTGGGGATGTCTTTTCTGGGGCTAGTCCATCTCGTTCTGTATCACTAGCCTAAAAGTTTAAAGAAAATTATTAAAAAGTCTTAATTACATTAAAAATGTTTCCGATGTCTAGACACTTGTGATAGTGCATGCCTACAATCCTAGCACTCGGGAGGCTGAGGCAGGAGGATCAAGCATCCCAGGCCAACATGGGCTATACAAAAAGTTAAAGGTCAGCCTATACTACAAAGACCTTGTCTCAAAAAGATAAAATGATGGCATTATCTTAAATGACACTGACACTTGAGCTTATTATAACAAAACAAAAACATTTGATTTCCAGTCTAAGCAGCTACATGTATGTAGTAATACTGTACACGGGACTGACCTGAAACGACTAAAGTGATACCCCAAAAAGAGAAATTTTATTTAGACTGGTGTACCTTTAATTTCCAAATTATCATTTTGTTACTGTGGATTGAACCTAGGGCCTTGTGCATCTAGGTAAGCAATCTACCATTGAGCTGTACCCCCGAACCACTAATAATTAGCCTAAGTTATTATTAAATCAACACAAGGGCCCAATCTCCATTACAAAAAAAAAACCCACAAACAAACAAACAAACAAAAAAAACAACCAAGCTGTTGCTGGGCATGATTATAATCCTAGCACTGGGGAGGCTGAAGCAGGAAAAGTTGAAAGCCAGCTTGGGCTACATATACCTAGTGAGTTCAAGGCTAGCCTGAATTATATAGTGACACTCATCTCAAAAACCAAAATCAAACAAAAAACTTCAAGTTGTTAAATTTAAAGATTCTTCTATATGGTCTGCCTCTCCTCATTCATGCTATGTATGGGTTATGGCTAAGTTGTTTCTGCTTTAAAATGCTTTAAAAATAATTGCTAGGGTACAAAATTTGTTTTTCTGCAGTACTAGGGATTGAACCAGGCCTTCAGGCATATGTTGGGGAAGCACTTTACCACCAAGCTAGGTCCTCAGCCTTTATAACATAGATTAAAAAGTTAGGGTTGGGGATTTACCTCAGCAGCATAGTGCCTGCCTGGCAAAAACAAGGTTCTGAGTATGATCCCCAGTTCAAAAAAAAAAAAAAAAGTTAAATGATTTCCAGAGATCAGGTTCCCTTTAAAACTATTTCTGTGGCTCTGCTAAATTGTGCAGTCCTAACTACAAATAAAAAGAGTATCATTAATGAAAAAATTAAGCCAGGCATGGTGGCACACGCCTATAACCCCAGTACTTGGGAGGCTGAGGGAGGAGGCTTGCTGTGAGTTCAAGACCACTCTGGGCTGGTTCCAGGTCAGTCTCAACTACATAGTGAGACCCTAACAAACACAACAACAAGAAATTGATTTAAATTGGTGTCAGAAAAGAGCTGTAAGGACAAACTAGAATCTCAATGTTTCCTTGAGACCGAGGAGAGTGTGAACAGACTCAACTATGTCCAAAGTATCTGTCTAGAGAAGGCAATATAATAAAATGGTTAATATACCCAAGGAGCTGATGACTTTGAAAAGGGTTGGTTAAAAACAAGCAAGCAAACAATGTGACAAGAGAATGCACATCGCCCACAAAACCCAAAAATATTTACCATCTGGCTCTTCAGAGGAAGTTTACCGACTTCTCAGGAAATTAGAAGAAATCTGGATTGAACAAGAACTTTCTCCCTTCCTTAGGAAAATTACTCCACAAAGTGAATACCAAATAAATGAGGTATAAGAGGGTGCAGTACTTTAGCAAGTATCTGAAAAGCCAAAACTGACACAAGACTTCACTAATGAAAATAATAAAAAGCAAACAACTAATTACTGGGAAGGTCTCTGCACTATGTTTCCCAATATCAGTGACTTCTGGACTCACAAAAGTCTTGTGTTAAAAAACTGAAAGGCTAGGCAGACATGTGCCTGTAATCTCAATACTAGCAAGTTTTGTGAGACCAGCCTGGGCTACACAGTGAGTTCAAGGTGAGCCTCAACTGCAGAGAGACCCTGCCTCAAAAACAAATCAACCAACCCAAAAACTCGTGTTAAATAAAAGGTTTTCATCCCTCCAAAGAATTCAACCTTTTCATTTTACAGATGAGCCTAACAACATTAGCTATCTGACCTAAAAGATGCTGCATCATCATCTCTGTTGTATTTCCTATTAATAAGAGATGCTTGCTGGGTGTAATGGTGCACACCTGTACTCCCAGCATATTTGGGAGGCCGAGGGAGCATTGTTTTAAGTTTGAGGCCAGCCTGGGCTACAGTGAGTTAAGGGCCAGTATGCACTACAAAGTGAAACCCTGCCTCAAAAAATGTAACAAAACATGCTGTTTTATCACACACATTAAGGATAATACTGATTTACAATGAACACTGGACATTTTACTTTTTGTTCTTGTATCATTAAAATCAATTTCAGGGACCAGGAGTGATGGCACACGCCTGTAATCCCAGCACTCTGGAGGCTGAAGCAGGAGGATCACTTTTGAGTTTGAGACCAACCCGGGTTACATGAGCTCCAAGTCTCAACTATATAGTGAGACCCTGTTTCAAAAAACCAAAGACCAATTCAGATTAGTCTATTACAGTGTTTATAAAGCTTATGCTTGGTAAAATAAAATCATGAACTCCTCATTCACTTTTTCAAAGAACCAACACTAGAATTCAAAACATTTTAATGGAAAAGACTACATTTAGCCCAGGCAGTAAAAAGTTTTCAGTCAATGGTTTATTTAACTACATGCTTAATAGCACAAAAGGCTAGCAATAAAAACCATCCTGTGACACAGACTTACTTATAAACAGCCATTTTCTTTCTTTCTTTTTTTTCCTTTTGTACTGGGGAGGTCCTTGCATTTGCAAGGCAGGCAGCAGCACCACTGAACTAAATAGCCGGGCCCAGCCATTTTCAACTGTACAACAAACAACAGAACAAAAACTATCCAATCACTAAACTCCCCACCATGAATGAAAACATTATGTACTGTAAACATTTACTGATAAAACACTTAAAAAGAAAAATGTGATTGGTGGCCATAGTCCATGCAAAACTTACTTCCCTGAGGATTCTTTATAATAAATAGCATAATAAAAAAGCAAATGAATGTTAAAATTACTTTGAAAATATCTAAGTTTTATTTCAATTTAGTAGAAATCTCTTAAGAGGGACCATAAAATTGCATTCTAATGATGAACTACCGGACAGCCACCTCTGATACAATTTACATCTGGAAAAAATCTGAGCAACACTTGCAACATAGTATACAAATCTGTTTCCAGAGCCAAGAAAGTTAAGCACTAGATGTAACACTAAGGCCACTTCTCCAGATAGTCTTTTT
>NW_022900924.1:18421384-18423885 GCF_012274545.1 Fukomys damarensis
ACGGGGCCCGGGCCCAAATGCTTAGCTGATTACACTTTTAAAAACACTGGGCCCCTAAACCAGGCGTGGTAGCTCACACCTGTAATCCCAGCAATCGGGAGGCTGAGGCAGGAGGTTCTCTGAGTTCGAGACCGGCCTGGGCTACATAGTGAGTTCCAGGTCAGTCTCACCTACATAGTGAGACCCTGTCTCAACACCCCCCCCAATAAAATAAACACTGGACCCCGAGAAAATTAATGCTACTCTTTAATACTCAAAGTATACTAGTAAAAGGCTCGAAACACTCAACAATTTAATTCCACATATACCAATCTACAAACTCTTTGAAATCTTATCAAAAAATTATTCAAAATCCAATTAGATATGCGGGGGAGATGGGGGGGCGGGAGGTAGAAAATCGACCCTAATTCCAGATATCCCAATTATTAGAATTAAATTTCACGTTTAATAGTCCTACTTACTTTCGAAAATGAAGACACAACTTTCAAGTTAGTAAAGAGGAATGTAAGATGATTACATTCTTCTTTTAACAGGACAGCTAAAAATGAGGTAATTACATAGTATGATCCATCAGAAATGGGCATTTTACGCCCATGGTTGCTGTTCAGAATAATTTCCGGGGCTGGGAAATAACTCCAGCCCAAAACAGATAATTTGAATCAACGAAAGGACCTTAAATTTTTAAATGTACTTAATTATACTGCTTCTCAAAGACTTCAAATTAATTACGAGTCACATAAGAACCGAGAATATATATCGTAATGCTTACAGTAGTTCTAAAACATCCATCAGCCCAGTGAGAGTCTATCGCAGCTCCTTACTGAGGAATAAATTAAGGTTTACTCGAACGCTAACGGAAATTGGGCATGTACTCCACCCAAGTGAAATCATTTTTAAAAAGTACAAAACTGCAGCTTTCTTTACACACACACAAACACACACACACCTTTTTACACACATGGCCTTCTTTGACTGAATACTTTCCCGAGATTCCTAATCCCTTTTTTGTCTTAAGGCGAACATAAATTCTCAGGCTCTAAGAAAACTAACCAAGATGACCTATAAGACATTGTTGCGGGAACAGAAGGGAACGTCGGGCTGGAGAAGAAACGAGGAAAGATCTAGAAAAAAAAAAAGGCACTCCCTGTGGCTCCCCCACCCCCATCGACAGCGCCTACCTTCCCCCTCCCGACGGCAGGCAGCCATGATGGCGGGCGCAGAAAAAGGCCGCGGCGCCATTTTGTCCACACAGAGGCGCGGACAACAGTTCTGGAAGCCCTTCACCCACACTTTCAAAGTAACAGGAAAACAGCCCTGGTTTTAAATTGAACACCCGGCACCTACCGCCATATTCCAGAGTTCTGGCCGCTAAAGCGGCGCCTCCTCTCAACGCTTTCAACCGTACCGGTCGCCCCGAACCTTCACTACCGACTAAATCGCTCGCACGAGAGACCCGGATGGCACAAAAGGGATGAGGCCCGGCAAGACGCGCAGCTTGCCGGGAAAAATGGGGTGGTGACGAGTTTCTATAGCAACGTGGCTCGAGGTAGTGATTGGTTGGTTTTTCGAAGTCGGTGCGTTGAATCAGTGAAGAGGGCGGGGCCTAAAATAAAACCTCGAATACATTTGCTACTTGGGAATGAAAATAGTTTAGGGTGGGGCGACTTCCTATTTCGTTTTTTTTTTTTGTATCGGGGATCGAACTGGAGCCTTTGCGCTTGCGAGGTAGGCGGCAGAACCACTGAGCCAAAAATCCCTGACCTTACTTCGCTTTTAAAGTAATCTTGTCCTCCTCCAGCCTCCGTAGAAGGGGTTGGGCGTGATAATCTCCCGCCAATTCAAACCCCTGCGTAGGAGCTTTAGGAGATTGCGGGGGGTGAATCAGGAAGAGGGTCGAAATACTTGTGTGCTCCCTTTTAGTTTCTTCAGTTGCAGGTGAGGAGGGGCAGTTGCGCTTGCTGCTATATTTAAGGAGCTGGGAGTGGGATAACAGCGACTTCAGCCTATTTGGGGGTGTTTTCCCTTGTAGAAGGCTGGTAGGAGAGTGGTTGGCGTCGGTTCTTGCTGGGAACCGTGTTCGTGTCGAGCCTTTCTATGTGGAAACCTTGTTGACAGTGTTTTATCTTGTTTTTCTGTATTCAGTAATTTGTTCTCCTTCCCGCTGGGTGTTCTCAAATGTCTATCAACCTATCATTCGTTTGCTTAGTACTTCCCCACCCCTTATTGAGGACCAAAACTTTTTTTTTTTTTCCTTCCTAGTACTGTGATCGAGCCCAGGGGCCTCGAGCATGCCAGGGAAGAGCTCTATCCCTGAAGTACACTCACTCACAGCCCCTTATTTTGACATAAAAATTTACAAAGGTATGCTTGTACTCCTGGCACTCTGGAGGTTGAGGTAGGAACCACGCAGCGAGACCCTGTCTAAAAATTTTTTTTCCTAAAGTGTACTACCAATAAATGTTTGTCTCTCTCTCTCTCTGTGTGTGTGTATATATATATAT
>NW_022900924.1:18423899-18427833 GCF_012274545.1 Fukomys damarensis
CAAAGATGCCAAGCTGGCCTCCAACTTTCTTTTCTTCTTTTTTTTTTTTTTCTCTGAGACAGGGACTCTTATGTAGCCCAGGCTGGGCCTTCGACTCTCACTTCTCAGCCTCCCGAGTGCTGGGGTTACAGGTGTACGCCACCTCGCCCTGCTTGGCCTCCAATTTTCCAATTTTCTATCCTCTTTCCCTCAGCCTCGGAGTAACCTGGGATAACAGCCAGGCGCCGCTGCACCGGGCAGAATACCTTCTCGTTGAGGTTTCTTTTCGCTCGTCCTACGTTTCCCACCCTAAATTCCTTTCTAACGGTGGCCCGACAGCTGCCTTTACCAGGCAGCCTCTCAGCCTTTGCATTGTTCTTTGCCTAAAGCGTTGTTCTGCGTGAGTTTGGCATAATTGTTTCCTGCTATTTAGATCTTAGTTCAAATAACACCTCCTACCCTTCCCAAAGAAGTCCTGAAGCCACCTTTCTACCATTTATCCAAACGTTTTTTGTCTGTTTGTTTGTTTTTTAGAACACTCAGCTCTGTTTATAATATTTGTTTTTTTGTTGTTTTGGTACTGGGGATCGGACTCAGGACCTTGAGCTTTCCAGGTAGGCAGTGGAACCACTGAGCTAAATTCCCGGCCCTGTTTATAATAATTTGTGCATTTACTTATTTTTGTTGGGAGGCAGTTTAACAAGGTTGGGGTCAACACTTTTTACAAAATGAAAAACTCGTTCTCATTAAATGAATAAAGCATTCAGAATGGATGGGCACATAACAACCGTCAGTACGTGTTAACTATTTTTTCTTGTTCTTCTCACAAGAATATAAACTTATTAATGGCAAAGACATATCTCAAGAAAAAAACCCCCAAGGGCCAGGGATTTAGCTCAGTGGTTCCAGTGCCTGCTTTACAAGCACAAGGACCCGAGTTCGATCCTGGTACTAAAAAAACAAACCCCAAAACTGTTGTCCCCAACCTATTTCTCTTAATGTCTAATCTCTTCCCAATTCCCACCCAAACACCAACAATAACTATTCTTGGCTCTTAAAATTCTTATATGTATATATATGTGTGTGAGTATGTATGTATGTATATGTGTGTGTATATATATTATGTATATGTACATCTATATATATTTTTTGGTACCAGGGATTGAGGCAGGCAGTGGAATCACTGAGCTAAATCCCCAGCCATTTTTTTTTTAAGTAATCTTGTTATGTAGTCCAGGCTTGCCTTGGATTTGCAGCGATTCTCTTGCCTCAGTTTCCCTGAGTGCTGGGATTACAGGCATGCAACACCACACTGTTACACAGTGAGAATTGATGATGCTTCACAGGTCAGACTTGAGAGCTTGAATAAGAGTAGAAGAAGTTGGGCAAGAAGACCCCCTTGGCAGGCAGAAACATGGCTGAGGGAGGACTAGTGACCTTAAATTCTCAGCCCAAATGCTACCTACTTCCACAAATAAACACAACTGTTTGTCATAAACCAAGCATTGTTCTGAGAACATTTGAAACTGAACCTTTCCAGGTCAGCCCAACATATTTCTATTTTATAAATTAGAGAATCAAGGAAAACAAGGACAGCTCACTAGTCATTGTAAAAGAGCATGGAGTTAAAAATTGTTCCTAACAATGATTTTTAAAATTGTCCTTGTGCTATACTTCCTATGGATTTTATTTAAACTCTTATCACTGAGCTCACTGAGCTCCATCCTGTGCTCCTTCCAAAAGATTTTAAAACATGCTTTTTTTACCCCCCTTTGGTTTTTGAGATGGGATTTCATTGTGTAATTCAGGCTGGCCTTGAACTCAGCAGTATTTTCCTTCCTCAACCTCCCAAGTGCTGGGATTATAGGGGTGGGCAACCATACCTGGTACTCAGGACCTTGACTTGCCAGGCAGGCAGGGGGCCACTAAACTACATCCCCAGCCAAAACATGCTTCTGGTAGCACTTACCAGAAATATTAATTACGTGGTTATTACTCTGTACCAGTCTTTAAGTATAGTTTTTTTTTACTTTAGTACTGTTCTTATTCAGACCACAGATAATATAAATTACATAAATCTTTGCTAATGAGATGTTTGCATGACTCCTCTCAGATTTTATTTATTGGTACTGGGGATTGAACTCAGGACCTTGCAAGCAGGCGGTGGCACCACTCTTCCGGCCCCCTCTCCGGTTTTAAATGTCCTCTCAGTCCATGTAGAAATCTAATGAGTTGTTTTTTTTCCTCTTTTCTTTGCCTTTAAAATAATCATATAACAATACTGTGAAAACATGAATGGACTTTCCAAAGAAGTTTATCTGGAAACTTGAGCTACCCCAGATGGCCTCATTTCAGAGCCTGTGCTCTTTATTGTTGTATGGATGAAAGGTTTGTTTCAGATGAAAACTTGGGTATGATTTCAAGCTGTTGAGCACGCAAAATACTAGAAGCTGTAGGATACAGTGGTGAATCGCTTTTTGGCCTCTTGGCTAAGATCTTGTGTAGGTTACACCGGTGGTATTGGGATTGTTGGTTTGTGTGTGTAAACCAATATGATGTTCCCTGGTAATAATCATTTCCATTTTTTAACTCAGAATATTTGTTGACACAGATATAGCGTGAATACAAAGAAGTTTTTATGTGTTGATGTTAGTTTTTTGGCTTTTTTTTAAGTAAGACTTTTCATTTACCAAGGAACTGATTTTAATGCAACAAGCCAGTTTAATCTATAATTTTACTTTTTGTCCCAGGAAAGACTCCTTCTGACTCAGAAAGACAATATCTGAAACATGTGGAATGATATCGAGCTGCTAACAAGTGATGATACAGGAAGTGGTTACTTAAGTGTTGGTTCAAGGGAAAAAAATGGAGCTGCTTTGTATCAAGTAGATTTGCTTGTGAAGATCTCCTCAGAAAAGGTAATGATTTTGCTGCCGAGGATGTAGCTCGGTGGTAGAGTGTTTGCCTAGCATGTGTGAGGGCTGTGGGTTCAATCCTCCTCTCAAAAATTAGGTAATGCTTTTAGCCGGGTGTGGGGCACACCTGTGATCCCTTCTATTTGACAGGCTGAGGCAGAAGGATCCGAAGTTTGAGGCCAGCCTCGGGCAGCTTGCAATACTCTGTATAAAATTTTTAAAAAATGAAAAAGGATTGGGGATATAGGTTAGTGGCAGAGTGCCCCTAAGTTTGACCTGAGTATTGCAAAAAAATTAAAAAGAAAAAGTGGTACTGGGGATCAAATTTGGGACCTTGTGCTTGCAAGTCAGTCAGTGGCACCACTGAGCTAAAACCCTGGCCCCCCAAAACAAGATTTTGAGGACAACTGGTTTGCACACAGAATTTTTACTGCGTTCTTAGTAGGCCTAGTAATCCCACAGTAAATGTTTTATGAATTAATTTAGCACTTTATTGGGAATCAAAGTCCAGTCACAGATTGCTGAAGATTTGCACCTGATTTCTTCCTGTATCATCTTAGAATCAATGTTTCCAAAGCTTGCATGTTACATAGTGTTACTTGACATTTAACACATACAAAGTGTATATGAGTTGCTACAAAGAATATTTATATTACTGGTGGGGTTGAAGGCTGAGGCTCCCTGATCATCTCCCTTCAGTTAAATATTCTGCTGAGGTTTGAGGTTTTCACTTTCAGTGCATTTTGTTTACATTTAAACTTCTTTTTTTAGTAATTCCACTCTTCTCACCTCAGGCCTGAAAATTTATCCTTTGCCTTTGTTACATTTTTTTAATCTCAAATTTTCTTCAAAGTTCTTTCTTTCTGATACAATATTAAAGATGTTGGTGAACTGAGATTTCTTGGAGAAAAATACAGCTGATCATTTGTTACATACAGTATCATCTCCAGTATTATTCTTGCTGGAATTACAGGTGTGTTCCACCATGCCTGGGTTCACTTTTCTTTCTTTCTTTTCTTTTCCTTTTTTTTTTTTTTTTT
>NW_022900924.1:18428148-18457112 GCF_012274545.1 Fukomys damarensis
TTTTTTGAGACAGGGTCTCACTATGTAGTTGAGACTGACCTGGAACTCACTATGTAGCCCAGGCTGGTCTCGAACTCAGAGCAATCCTCCTGCCTCATCCTCCTGAGTGCTGGAAATACAGGCATGAGCCACCACGCCTGGCTAGTTTAACATTTTAAAAATGACGTTCTACATGTATTTAAAGAAACTGATAGGATCTTTAAAAAATATTTTTCTTTTTTTTTTTTTTGGTGTGTTGGGGATCAGAGTGTGGGCTGCATATTTGTTATACAGGGTCTACCATTGAGCTGCATCCCCAGGCCAACAAATCACCCCCCTCAAATCAGGGAATACTGAGTTCTATTCTCAGCCTTTTTTAGTTTTGTTTGCCTGTCTGTCTGTTTTTTGAGACAGGGTCTCACTATGTAGTTTAAAGGGCTGGGTTTTTGTTTTTTGTTTTTAATTTTTTTTTGTTTTAAATACTAGGTATCAGGGCTGGTGATTTAGCTCAGTAGTTCTGCTGCCTGCCTCATAAGTGTAAGGGCCTGAGTTCGATCCCCGGTACCAAAAATAAATACATACATACATACATACATAAATACATACTAGGGATCTTACTCGGGACCTTGCACTTGTGAGGAAGGCAGCAGAACCCCTGAGCTAAATCCCCAGCCTTACTTAGACTGCCCTAGAAGAGGCTGGTCTTGAACTCACATCTATCTTCCTGCCTCAGCCTCCAGACTGCTGGGATTACAGGCGTGTGCTACGATGCCTGGCTTTAGTTTTATTTTGAGATTAATTTTCACTAAATTGCTCAGATTGGCTTTGAATTTGTGATCCTACTGCCTCAGCCTTTTGAGTAGCTGGGATAACAGGTATGTACCAAAGTGCCCAGCAAGATAGCCTTTTTTATTCTTTTGGTGATAGTACTGGGGATTGAACCCAGAGCCTTCATACCTACTCCATTATTTTAAATTTTGAGACAGGGTCTCACTATGCTGCCAAGGCTGGGCTTGAACTTGTGATTTTCATGCTTAAGCTTCCCAGAGTACTGGGATCACAGATGTAAGCTACCATGCCTGGCTAGAAAAGCATTCTTTTTTTTTTTTTTTTTTTTTTTTTTTTTTTTTTTTGGTACGGGGGATTGAACTCAGGCCCTTGTGCTTGTGAGGTAGGCGGCAGAACCACTGAGCTAAATCCCCGGCCCTAGAAAATCATTCTTTATACAGATTTAAATTTGCATCCTTTTATTAGTCTATAGTGGTACTAACTTAGCATGAATTACAAAATTTTTGACTTTATCAGTATTGCAGATATATTGTATTTTTTGCCATTGTTTATTTGTTAAAGGCAAAAATTTAATGTATACTAAACATTCTGTAATGAGAAAATGACATATCTTAAATATGTATGTATTTACTTTTTTTCTGAGACCGTCTTTCTATGTAGTATAGGTTTTTCTTGTTTGTTTTTGTTTTGAGTCAGGGTCTCACTAAGTAGTTGAGACTGCTCTGGAACTCAGTGTGTAGCCCAGGCTGGTCTCAAACTCACAGCGATCCTCTTGCCTCAGCCTCCTGAGTTGTTGGGATTACAGGTGTGCACCACCACGCCCGGCTCTAGTCTAGTTTGGTTTTGAACTCTGTGTAGTCCAGGCTGACTTCCAACTCAATTCTCTTGCCTTAATGTATGAGTGCTGGAATTATAGGTGTGGGCCACTGTGCCCACTTCCTTTATTTTTTATATTACCAGGAACCTTAAACATGAGAGTAATCTAGTCCTCTCTTGACTTCTGAGAGTGGTCTATTGAAAAATAGTCCTGCAGGCTGGGGATTTAGTTTAGTGGCACTGTGCCTACATTGCAAGTGCGGTGTTCTTAGTTTAATCCCTTAGGTCAATTACAAACACACACACACACACACACACACACACACACACACACACAAAACCTGAAAAATAGTCGTTCATGTATATTGAGCTTTGAATTCAGTTAGGAGCTAAAATTCCATCTCTTAGTTTGCAGCATATACTCAATATGTGGTTTTAATTTTTTTTTCTTTTGTAGTACTGGGATTAAGCTATAGGACCTTTGCACTGAGCTGCATCTCCAGCCCTTTTTAAATATTTTAAAATTTGAGACAGGGTCTTATTTAACCAGTGAGTTATCCATGTTTCACTAGAACTTGTTATCCTCCTGCCTCAGCCTTCCAGAGTGCTGGGATCTGAGTTGTGAGCCACCACAACTTCATATTTTGAACATTGGCTGTGTTGATAGCTCTATGCTAGGTACTTGGACATAAGATGGCATATTATCCCTTCCTTTTAGGAATTTACCTTCAAGTTAGGCAGACAGAACATAAGCAACAAGAGAGCTGTGTGAGTCAGCATATGCTGAATGCCTCATGAATGGTACAGACAGCAAATGTAGGAACTCCAAGGATGGGGAGCTCATGTTGCTGTAGCAGTTTATGGGGCTCTTCCTAGTGCAGCTGTACTTGATTTGGGCATTTAGAGGAAGGGGAAGAGCTGAACGTGGTTGTGTGCACCTGGAATTCCAGCAACAACTCCGGAGGCTGGACAAGATGATCGCTTAAAAATAAAAGCTAGAACTTGGGGGATGTAGCTCAGTGTGAGCTCCTGAGATCAATCCCTGGTAGTGCAAAAGAAAAAAAAAAAAAGAAGAAAAAGGAGAGTGAGTAGAGCAGTTCAGGCAGAGAGAACAGCATCGGCAGATCCCTAGAGATAGCACAGTTCCTATTTTCCTTTTGGCAGTGCTTTTGTGTAACTTTCCCCTAGTCAAAGAAACAGAAAGAGTAGAAGAGAGGTCCAAATGTGGTGGAACTTTAAAGAATTGTACATCAAGACAGTAACCCTTGAAAAAGCATAAAGTGAAATGATGGGCTTATTTTGTTGGGGAAGAGTAAGAGCAGTTAACATTTACTAAGTGTGTGAAGGCTCTCTTCCAGACCTTCTGTGAACTAGTTCATTGGATTTCCACACAAGCAAGCATTGTAGATAATACTGTTAGGATCACTCCTGCTTTATAGGAAGGCTGCTGAGGCATTTGCCCAAGATCACTCACCCAGTAAGCGTTTGAGCTCTTTGCACAGTCAAGCTGGCTTTGGATTAGATGGGAAGTGTGGCCATGCCGGTGTTGGATTTCCCTGGGGCTTTACATCGCTGGTGTTAAGCAGATGCTGCTTTGTGCAGTATTTTCCTAGCGGGGCATGTGTCCTTCCGCTCACAGTTCACCACTACCCCGCTCTGGAGCGAAGCCATGGCCCTGAGACCTTGAGCCTGTTCATTTGTGTTAATGCCTGGCTCCTGCAACAGGAGATCAACCCTCTAGGAAACAAGGGAATCCCTTACATTTCCCTGTCCATCCTGGACTGTTTCCCTCCCTGCTCAGAACCATGGGTAAGTTTCAAATAAACCGTACAAAGACAAACTCAATGGCTAGTTAGGTGGAATGAGGGAAAAATGCCTTTCTGGATAAGTATTTAAATTGGATATTTGGGACCCTGAAATTTTTATACATTGTTAAATGTATAAAAATGTTTAAATACTGATGCTAATTTCCCTCCCACAGGCTTCATTAAATCCAAAGATTCAAGCATGTAGCTTGAGCGATGGCTTTATAATTGTAGCGGACCAATCCGTGATACTGCTCGACAGTATTTGTAAATTGCTTCAGTTGCATCTTATATTTGGTAAGGCTGATGTAATGAAATACATCAGAAATATATCTTGCTATCAATTTGTGATGGACTGCCGTTTCTCTACTCCATTATTTCTAATAAGATTAGACAAAGCTCCAGAAAATGTCTTTTTTTTTTTTGAGTTCTGAGGTAAGATCTCTCCAAATTAGGCTGGGCTTGAATTTTTGATCTTCCTGTCTTAACCTCCCAGAGTGCTGGGATTACAGGCACATGCCACCGTGCTTGTTTCATGTGTGGTTTTGGGGGTGTAGGGGAGCACTAGGATTCAAAGGATACTGCAGTAATCCATTCTCATATCTAAGGTGAGACATACTTGTAAAGCAGTAATTGAGTTTACTTGCCTGGTTTTACTAGAAAATTGAATATTTTAGCCTGTATGTGTTCAAGTTCTTATGCCTTTTTTTTGTTGTTGTTATTTTTTAAAAGTTTCTGAATCTTGTACATAGTTTCAATATGAATAGATACATGAATGCTTCTAGAATATATAGTGCTGTAAAATCTGTTTTTGTTTTTTTCTTTTTTGGGGGGGTTGCTGGGGGTCGAACTCAAGACCTTTTCCTTGCAAAGTAGGCGGCAGCACCACTGAGCTAAATCCCCATCCCTTTTGTTTGTTTCTTGAGTAGAAATTTTTTTTTTTTTTTTCTGGTACTGGGGATTGAACTTGGGTACTTGCGTTTGCAAGGCAGGCCACCGAACCGCTGAGCTAAATCTCCAGCCCCTTGAGTAGAAATTTTGTGGAAAAGATAAATGTGTTCAGTATTTGTGTATGAGCTTAGCCAAAAGAATCAGAAGGCACGCATTTGAGAACATGATCTTGATTACAATGTGGAGGCGGTAAACCCACGTTCGTGGGATATAATATTAACGTCCCTGTCCCTATCAGTGGCCACGATTCACAGTTTCTGCAGTGTTGTAGGGCCTGTGGTATCCTGTAATTTACTTATTTAAAGATAGTTGCTGCTAAACAACGTAGTTCATGTATCAGCTACACGTTACTGCTCTTATCTCTTGTTCTTTCCCCCAGCATCCACACCAGTCCCTGGTCTTCTTGTTGCTGTGTAAACACACAAGCTTGTCCTCCACCCAGTGACCCTACCCAAATTGCCCACTGTCTGGAACTACTCTTCCTCTTTGTTGATTTGGCTACTTCCTGATCTCCTTCAGCTCTCTCATGTGCTCTGATTAATACTATAAAATACATGGTTCTTCAAGGTCTCTTCTTACCCTGCTCTTCCTTTTTGTTTTTTCCAGAATGCTCACCACCTCTTCACACATCTTGCCATTTATTTTGTGAACCATTTTATCATCTATTTCTGTCTTAAAATATGAGGTCACTAAGCCTAGTGTGGTGGCACACACCTGTAGATTGTAATCCCAGCACTCAGGAGGCTGAGGCGGGAGGATCACTGGGAGTCCAAGGCCAACCTGAACTGCATAGTGAGACCTTGTCTCAAAAAAAAGAAAAGTTCGAGGTCACTGATGGTGGGAATGTCTTTATTCTCACCTATATGGAAAGGTCCCAGAACAATGTTCAGCGTGTTAACAAGTGTTTGGTGAACATTTGTTGACTTAGTTGAAGTTAGCAGTAGTACTTTACACTTTTGGTTTTTGCAATATTTACAAGTAGCTGAAATGGTAGATTTTTTTAGTGACCGTTTGCATTGTTTTTGGATCAAAAATAGACCTTTCAAAGAAAGATTGTAACCTTGCTTTCAAATTTTTAGATACTGAAGTGGATGTGGTTGGCCTGTGTCAAGAAGGGAAGTTTCTTTTGGTTGGGGAGAGAAATGGCAACTTGCACCTTATTCATGTGACATCGAAGCAGACACTTCTCACTAATGTAAGATCTGTTATTTTTCACTTTTACATAAAATCAAAATAATCTTTTAGATAACTAAAGCTCTTACAGACTATTACCTTGGGTTATAAATGAAAGAATAAGGTTTTTTTATATTTAATTTAAGAATCAACCTCAGAAACGTTTGAAGTAAATGCAAAATTTAAAAATTAATCTCTAAAGGTATTTAGTATGCTTGTCCAAAATAATTTTCCATTTTAAAACTAAAGTGTTTAGAATATAGGCAGAATTATTGCTAATGGTAAATAATAACCATGGTTTAAAGAATAGAATCACTCATTGTATTTTTCTAACCTTTTCTTTTTGTACGGGGAACCAGGCAGGCATTGCACCGCTGAGCTACATCCCCAGCCCTTTGTAACTTTAAAAAATTAATTTTATTGGTTCACAGTATTTTTCTAACTTTATCATTTGAAATTAATTTCCAATTAGGCTTTTGTTGAGAAAACTAATGATGAAAATCAACCTACTTACCGGAATCTTATTATTGAAAAAGATGGTTCAAAAGAAGGTAAATTTTCTAGAATTTTTTTTTCTTTTTGCATGGCTTCTGATAAATACCCAACAAAAAATCTAACATTTATATTTACTCAATGGTTTAAATTTCTTGTTAAACTATACATAAATTTTCCATTGATGCAAATATTGTTATAGAAGCAATTTTTTAAGTTTTAGATCTTTCCCGAAGATTGAATATGTTCTTGTCCTTTTTCTCATTTTGAGGCAGAGTCTTGCTATGTAGCCCAGTCTGGCTTCAAACTTCTGGGGGTCCTTTTGCCTAAGCCTCCCTAGTGCTGGGATTAAACACATGTGCCACCACTCCCAGTAGTTTTCCTAAATATAATATTCTAAATTTAGTTTTAAAGTGTAACTTTGTGGTTTTATTTATTTATTCTTGGTGGTATGGAGGATTGAACTGAGAGCCTCGCACTGAGCTATATTTTTAAACAGGCTCTCACTAAATTACTAAGTTACATAGGCTAGGTTTGAACTCTAAATCTTCCTGCCTCAGCTTCCTAGAGCGCTGGGAATACAGGTGCCACCATAACCAGCTGAGGAAACATTGTATTTTTGTTGGGGGGGGCATACTGGGGATCGAATTTGGGTCCTGTGCTTAAGAGGCAGTTGGTGGCAGTACTGAGCTACATCCCTGGTCCAGGAAACATTATATTCTTTTATAATGTTTTTCTAGCTGGGGGTGTATATCAGTGCTTACCTATCATGTGCAAGGCCCAGGAGTCAATCTCCAGTACCTCAAAAATTAATTAAATAAATGAATTTTTTAAAAACCTAGAACCAGGCCTTCAAATGCTAAAACTTAGGTTTCACCAAGAGTGCATTTTACAAAAAAATTTTTTGTGGGTTGCAGCGTACTTGTCATATTTTTATTTCAATAAATGTCAATTGGACAATAATTTACATACCTGAATTTTTTTTCTGATAAGGCAAGTTTGGTTTTCAAATGAAAGTTTCAAAGATTTTAACTTTTCTTGTTTTTGTGTTTTTGTTTTTTTGTTTTTTCGTTTTTTGAGACAGGGTCTCATTATGTAGTTGAGACTGCCCTGGAACTCACTGTGTAGCCCAGGCTGGTCTCAAACTCACAGCGACCCTCCTGCCTCAGCCTCCCACGTGCTGAGATTGCGCCACCACACCCAGCTTCCATTGTTTTTATTTAAAAAAACAATAAATTTTTGTAAATAAACTTTATCTATGTATTACAATATTATTTGATTAGAATTTAAGTGAGGAAATTGACATGTTTTTAAGATAGTTCAAGATACTGCTTTAAATTTTATGTCCATGTGCCTTTTATAGACTCATTTTAATATTATTTTAATAGGTACCTATTATATATTGCTTCTTACAAACAATGGATTTTTTTATATTACCAATCTTCAGCTTGTAAAAATTCAGCAAGGTAAGTAACATTTTCTTACCGATTTGCAGCAATATTTGTTAGTTTTTCAGTGACGTTTTAAATATTCTTTTTGAGAATATTGTAGTTTAATTGTGTACTGTGGTACTGGATATATATTCACATATCCAGAGTATACTTATTTCCTCTGATAGCTGCAGTAGAATCTCAAGAAATGTAAGTTGGTTACAGCTTCAGGTGTATGGAGCTTACTTGTGATGAGAAGACATAGGCTAGCCCAGGAACAGATGCTTCCTGGGGGAGTGAATGTAGAAATGACCGTATGGTGTTGGCAGTGCGGAGCCATATTCCATCTTAGCCAATAAGATTGAAGGATTGGATCGGGACAAGTATTTAAGAATTTTTTGTTGGTTTGTTTTGGCACTGGGATCGAACTAGTGAGGCAGGCAGCTGAACCACTGAGCTAAATCCCTGGCCCAACAAATGTTTTATTTTATTTTAGTTTCTTGGAATTTTTGTTAGTTTGTTTATTTATTTATTTATTTTTGCAATCATAAAGTAGCATTTATTTGGGGTTTAACATGAAATCATACAAAGAAAATTTGTATAAACACAAATCCACACTGTCATAACACATAGCAAAGGACAAAGTAAAAACAAAACTAATTGGCAGATATATGCAGTTGGACACAGTTGTGTCTTGTACACTAGAAAGTCTTTTACAGCCGGGCGTGGTGGCGAATGCCTGTAATCCCAGCACTCGGGAGGCTGAGGCAGGAGGATCTCTGTGAGTTCGAGACTAGCCTGGGCCACATAGTGAGTTCCAGGTCAGTCTCAACTACATAGTGAGACCCTGTCTCAAACAAACAAACAAACAAAGTCTTTTAAATAGTCATCAGAGCAACAGAAGATCAATCTTCAGTGTCGTCCTGCAAAATTTCTTTAGCGTCTCCTGTTTTCTCCAATGTCTTTCACTTTGGTATGGCTGGTAGTAATTTTGGTGATTGCCATCCCTTCAAGATGCCTTGCTGGAAGTGCCTTGTTGACCACTGTAGTCTGCATATCCCTGTCCATATCAATAGTTCCCATAGTTACACCCAGTATAATCATATCCATCACAGCTACTATAGTTTGTTTTTTAACCAGGGATCAAACTTGGGATCTTGCGCTTGTGAAGCAGACTACAGCACCACTGAGCAAAAACCCAGTCCAGTTACTGTAGTTTTGATCACTACCATAGGCACTACTGTAATTTCTATATCCTTGATCATAATAATTATTAAATCCTTGGTTTCAGTGTTGGCCCTGACCTCCTCAGCCACAACGCCCTAGTACTGCCTTGCCTTCCAGCTGCAGCACCTCTTCCTCCTTTTGGTTATTGCTGTTGCTGCTGAAATACCTCTCTGGGTTGGCAACTTTGATTTCACACTTTCCAGAATCAGTTTGATGGTATCTGCTTTCTAACAGTTTCTTGACTGGCTTTTCATCTGTATATGTGATAAAGATACAGTCCTCTCCTTTGATTTGTTTTGTATCCATGGGAAGTTCAATATTTTCAATCTCTCCAAAGGCTCCAGAATATTCTTTAACTTGTTCTTCAGAAGTATCTGAGCTCAATTCACCCACAAAGACCTTTTTAGGGGATTCTTGCCCTTTTAAAGCTTTGGCCCTTTTGAGGTTTATCAATTTCCCATCCAGTTTGTGTTCTTTTAGTTCCAGACCTTATCAGTGCTAACAGCGTCTTTGAAAAGCACAAGCCCAAATTCTCTTGATCTTCCAGTGGCTGGGTCTGTTTTAATTGTGTGGTCTACACCTTCCCCAAATTGAGACAACTTTCTTGCTCAAGCCTCCAATAAACATTTTACAGGGCAATCTCAAGTCAAGCCCACAGGACGATTTCCACAGTGCACAATGCAAACTCTAACAGGCCCACAGGGCTGGGGATTTAGCTCAGTGGTTCCAGTGCCTGCCTTGCAAACGCAAGGATCTGAGTTGGATCCCCAATACCAAAAAAATAAAAATAAATAGATAAAAAAGGCCAACAAGCTCTGGGAAAACCTGCCCACATTCCTTTGGATCAGAGAGCTAAACTTCCTAAACCAGCCCCTCCCACCTTTGGTCTCTCTCTTCTCTGCTGTTAAGCCAGTGATTCCCCTCAATGGCTGGTTGCAAAATGTTATGGGCCTTCCAGAAGTGCCCAAAACATGATTTCCCCCAAGTCTGGTTTGCACAATCATGCAGAGCAGCCAGGATACCTGATTTTTTATTTGTTTGTTTTTTGAGACAAGAGTCTTGCTTCGTAGTTCAGGCTGGCCCTGAACTTGCTGTGTAACCCAGGCTGGCCTCAAACTGATGACACTCCTACTGCCTCAGCCTCCCAAATGCTGGGATTACAAGTGTGAGCTACCAGACCCAGCAGTTTTTTGGATTTTTGAGACACTGTCTAGCTATGTAGTTCAGGACGGCCTCAAATCACCATGTAGCCCAGGCTGGCCTCAAACTTTGGGTGATCCTCTTGCCTCAGCTTCCTGACTGCTGGTATTATAGGCGTGCTTCAACATGCCCTGCACAACAAATGTTTGAAAACATCTGTGCTAGTTCTCAGCTAGGTTCTAATTATATGAGGAGATTTAAGATCCATAGGTGTTTGTAGTTTCACGAAGAAGCTAGATGAGTAATAAAGGAGCTATTCCAAAACAGTGAGAATTGATGATGCTTCACAGGTCAGACTTGAGAGCTTGAATAAGAGTAGAAGAAGTTGGACAAGAAGACCCCCTTGGCAGGCAGAAACATGGCTGAGGGAGGACACTGAGGGACTCTGGAGACACTCATGGTCTTGGCTGCTTCCCTGAATACGTGTACTGGAGTTTATAGCGTTAGTCAGTGCTGAAACTGAAAAGTCAGCACTACCTTATTTCTTCTGTTTTGTGTTTTTTAAGCTAAAATGCATTAATTTCACTTTGAAACAAAAAGAGTGACTTGAATTATTTTTTAGATTGATACTGTAAGTTTAACCTGCTTTCTTTTTTAATGCAGCAATTGAAAATGTAGATTTGGATGCAGCCAAAAAAGTAAGAAAGCAAAACTATATTATTGTCTTTCAACTTAAATTTAATATAAATGTAGAATGTTTCTATATGTAATTGACCTACTGGTTACTATTTTAGGAATTACTATGATATAACATTTTAATGACTTATTTAAAAGTATGTTCATAGATAATTGATTTAAGCTGATTCTTGTGCTTTTTGTGGGGCATAAAAATATATAATCTAATTTTAAAAATTTTGCAGTTACAGGGACAAATCAGATCCAGTTTTATTTCTACTGAAAATTATCATACTCTTGGTTGTCTCAGTTTTGTGGCTGGAGATTTAGCAAGTGAAACTCCTGTGATAATTGGGGTAATTCTTTCTGTAAAATTTCTTTTGTTATCTGAGTGTTTCTTTGATAGCATGTTATCTTTTTAGTTAAATTTCAGATTAATTTGTAACATGTAAGAAAAAGGAAACTATAAAATTAATTTAATAAAAATAAAAATTCAGTTAATAAAATTAATTTTTTAAAACCCAAATTTTCAAGCTGGGCATGGTGGCGCATGCCTGTAATCCCAGCACTCGGGAGGCTGAAGCAGGAGGATCGCTGTGAGTTCAAGGCCAGCCTGGGCTACACAGTGAGTTCCAGGTCAGTCTCAACAACATGTGAGACCCTGTCTCAAAAAAACCCAAATTTTCTATCTTGGAAGAATTTTATTTTCACTAGCCTCTCCCTGAAAGTTTAGCATTTCTTTTAAGTCTGATTATAGACAGAAACAAAAACAAAAAAACAGAGTCTTCTACAGTTACAGTAGTGCCCATGACTTTGTCACTAAATGGAAATCACAGATTTATTTGTTTGAGTTTTTTACAGTGCTGGGAATTAAACCCAACGTCTTAGATGTGGTAGGCAAGTGAGTGCTCTTCCACTAAGCTGAACTCCCAACCTGAAATAGCAGGTTGTTTTTTTAAATCGCATTATTTTTTAAAAAGATCACATTATTGTAGGTATTATAAAATATTTTTCTATATCACTACTTTAAAAGCATAGTGGATACAGGACATGGTGGCTCACGCCTATAATCCCAGCACTCCGGAGGCTGAGGCAGGAGGATTGTCATGAGTTTGAGGCCTGGGCTCCATAATGAGTTCAAGACCAGCCTGAACTACACATTAAGTGGTGCTGCCACATGCCTCACAAGAGCAAGGTTCTGAGTTCAATCCCTGGTACAAAAAAAAAAAAATCTTGGCTCTTCAGTGTCTCTGAGAAGATACATTTACTTTTGGTGACAAACTCAAAAGTTCTCTGGAGCCTACTGCTTTATTTTGGATTTTGCTTATGTTTGAAAGTAAAAGAAATGCTAAACTGAAGGTGATTTCTGCAAATGAATGTGTAAATATTTTTTTCCTATTCCGGTTTACATATCCTTGGAATCTTGAAATAAGCCAAGTTAAAAACCTGTATTTTAGAAATGGTCCTAGGGAATAAAAATCCCCATGCTTGCGAGTGGTTTTACTTTGTTCTCAGTCTTATCTAGCTGATCTACCTGCTTGCAAGTACTTGTTATTAGTAAATGAGAAAATGAGCAAATTACTGGAAAAATCTTAAAGTTCATAGTATGTCTTTTTCCGGCGCGATCCCTGAATATGCCTACTCCTTATTAAATATTATTCATGTGATCACATTAAATATCAACATTCAGTTCTTCTCATTCTTTCCTGAGATGAAGAGGAACTGGGAGATAAAAGCTAGTTGGGCTTGAATATGTAAATACGTAAAATGAGTAAAACACACAATGTTTATGATTTTACTTTGAGAGATATTCAGATCTTAGAACCAATTTTACAACTGTTATACTATTTTTGCTTTTTAGGGAACTGGTAATTATGCCCTCTCAAAATGGAAACCAGATTCTTCCAAAAAAGAAATGGCAATTAAGAACCTTGTTGATGCAGAAATTATTAAAGGTAAAATGAGTTAATAAAACTATTTTCTGTGATTATTAACAAGTTGTAATGTTCATGTTAATATACTTGGGCTGGTATATGGGTTTTTTACCAATCATTCTTTGAAACAAGCCACATTATTTTGATTATTGTCTGTAACATGACTGTTCTTGACATGTTGCAATTCTTACTTTGTTTTTGGAGGGCTTATTATTTATTTATTTACTTACTTATTTTTGATACCAGGAATTGAATTTGGGTCCTTGTGCTTGCAAGGCAGGTGGTGGAGAGAGTTTATATTTTTAATGGTCGTCCAAAAATATTAGAGGCAGGAGTTTTTTTTTTTCTTTCCATACTAGGGATCAAAGTTGGGACCTTGCACTTGCAAGACAGGAAGCAGAACCACTTAGCTAAATCCCAAGCCCAAACTCTTGATCTTTTTTTTTTTGGTGTTGGGGATTGAATTTACAACCTTGTGCTTGCAAGGCTAGTGCAGTGCCACTGAGCTAAATCCCCAGTGAAAATGGAAACTTCTGATTTAGATGCTCTGGGTGTTTCATAATGCAGAGTGACAGCTGGGAGCATCTGCTTGGCCAAATGGACATTCAGGTGATGGTCTGAGATGTCACTGCAAAGATAGGCACCAAGGAGATGGCCTAAACTATATGCAGATTCTCACCTTAGTGATTCAGAGCTTCCCACAGTGTATGTGAGATAACTCACCATATCTGACCAGATCTCTGGAAGACTTGATGATGTGAGTGTAGTCAGTTGGAGATCTGGGGAAAGCATCACGGTGCAGCCTGGGGTGGAAGAACTAGAAGGGGAAACAAGGCACCTGCCATGCAGAGGAGTTGAGCTTGCTCATAGTTTACATTGAAATCTGGAAAACCTTTTTTTTAAACCATTTTCTTAAGCCAAGAGACAACTAAATGGCTTTTTGCAAATAACTGCTATATGTAGACAGGTTTATATTGTAACGGGTGATTTTTTTTTGTTGGGTGGGGGGACTTGATCAGTTGCTTTCTTATTGTTTTTTTGTTTTTGTTTTGTAAGATAGGATCTTGCTATGTACTTTAGTCTGGGCTTGAGCTCACTATGTAGCCCAGGCTGCCCAGGAACTTTAGGTGATTCTCCTGCCTCAGTTTCCTGAGTGCTGGGATTACGGGCCTTTGCCACCATGCACATCTAGTATTCTGGATTATTAAACACTAAAGCTTTGGCAGTTCCTGCATATTATCACATCACATTTTTGTTTTTGTTTTTTGGAGATAGGGTCTCACTATGTAGTTTAGGCTAGGCTTCAACTCATTATGTACCCCAGGATGGCCTCATGCTGATCCTTCTGTCTCGGCGCCCATATGCCACCATACCCAGCCAACTGTCAGATATTTTTGTGAAGTCACTTTTTTCTTCTTCTTTTGTGCTAGTTGTTGTTTGATAACAGTTACTGTATAATTTTGTTACATTAGTAGTAAATCCTTCAATTATTGTTTACAAAGTAAATGTTTTGCCTTTCCATAAATGTTTTTAATTTTAATATGGCTATATGTAACATGGAAATAAAATTCTTAGACATCTTCCTTTCTCTTTTGTAGGTGCAGTGAAGTTTCAGCTGATAGACAATCTACTTTTCGTTCTTGATACTGATGTATGTTTCTGGTATTTCTCTGCCAGTGTTTTCACTTGATTATATTTTTTTGTTTATTTGTGTGTGGTGCAGGGAGTGGAACCCAGGATGTCATGCTTTACCACTGATCTGTATTTCTAGCTCCAATGTTATGTTGAAGACTGAAACTGTTGTCAAAGTTTCAAGAGCCGGGCGTGGTGGCCTACACCTGTAATTCTAGCACTCAGGAGGCTGAGGCAGGAGGATCACTGAGAGTTTGAGGCCAGCCTGGGCTACATAGTGAGTTAAGGCCAGCCCAAACTAGAAAGGGAGACCTTGCCTTGAAAAAGAAAAGAAAACAAAACAAATGGAACAGAACTTACAAGGACAAGGACTTTAGCTGGACTAGATTGTTGTCTTATGTACTTTCAGTATACATACTAAGGAATATATCCTGAAGTGTAAATTTGTAACCATTAGGATATATGAGTGCAGTGTCTCTTTTGCAGAACGTGCTGAGTTTGTGGGATGCTTACACTCTCGCTCCCATCTGGAACTGGCCATCTCCTCACATAGAGGACTTTCTTCTTACCACGGAAGCAGATTCTCCTTCATCAGTTTCCTGGTGCGTTGGAACTCTAGCTAGGGCAATGTCCCTTCTCTTAGCACCAGGTTTTGTGTCTGGCTTTGTTCAGATCATTTATTATGTTTTGTCTTCTAAACCACACTGTAAAACAGTGTAGTAGAAAAAGGACTATTTGCAGTTTGCCTTTTTCCATTGGGAACAAAAGGAATATGAACCTTCAAGAGTTTTTTGAGATAGAATATCAGTCTGGGCCATAAACATGGAGAAATAGAATCCAGTGTCCTCTCTTAAGTCCATTTTTAACATTTATGTACGAATATCACATTAACTAGGCTAATATCTGGCAATCAGTAAAGCTTGTTTGGTTTACTCACAGCTTCTTTTCTCTCTTAGGCAAGGGATTACAAATCTCAAGTTAGTAGCTCTGACAACTACAGCTAATACAAAGGTATTGGAAAATTTTACTTTATGTCCATATTATATGTTAAAAATAGCATTTATTAACACAAAAGTAGATAGTAGTGCTCACAGTACATTAGATCTTAGTTCACATATAATTGACAAATCAGAAATAATCTTTCAGAATTCTTTTATTTCAAAGAAGGGATATAAATCTTGGCTGCCTATTTTAGTTTATTTATTTATTTATTTTGTTTGTTTGCAGTACTGGGGATGGAACTCAACCTTGTGCTTGCGAGGCAGGTTCAGTGCCACTGAGCTCAATCCCCGGCTCTTGGCTGCGTATTTTAAACAGCATTTTAGGAACAAAAAAAGTTCCTAAAAAAGTGTTCATTAGGTTAATTATTGTAAAATTCTGGGAGTCAGAAATTACTTTCACCTTGAATACAAATTGTGGAGGGCCGGGGGATCTAGCTCAGTGGTTCCGCCTCCTGTCTTGCAATTGCAAGGATCCAAGTTCAATCCGGTACCAAAAAAAAGTACAAATAGTGGAGTGGACTTATATAAATTTTTATGCCATACATGTAGAAAGAATAGAGCATAAGTTTATCTGTAATATTTAAATTATACCGTAACAGGCTTGCTTGTAAAGGATTTTTTTACATTAGTTTTGTACATGAATATTTTGAATATGTAGTTGTGATTGTGAAGTGCTATTTTATGTGTGTAGGGTTATATTAACCTAGGTTATTTGCTTTTCTATTTCTCTTAGATGAAAAACCTTGTGGTTTATGCATTACCTACAATGGAGATATTATATTCCTTGGAAGTATCTAGGGTTTCTTCTCTTGTTCAAACAGGAATTAGCACAGTAAGTTTGTGCATATTTTAAAGTACTTTATAATGATCTTAAGAACAATTAATCTAAGTGGAGACTAGTGGAGCACCTGGATAGATCTCAGGTTTGTACCTGCATTCATTATTAACAGATCCTCAAATACAAGATCAATTTTCATACAAAAAAGGAAAAAGAAACCAGGTATGCTGGCACAGGCATGTAATCTCAGCCTTTTTGGGAGGCTGAGGCAACAAGATCACTATGGGTTTGAGGCTAGCCTGAGCTATGTAGTGAGTTCAAGTCTAGCCTCCTGGACTACATAGTGAGACCTTGTCTGAAAAAAAAAAAAAGAGTGAAAGAGTGAGAAAGAAAAGAAAATTGATTAAATAAAACATCACTCATCTATCCAATTTTCTTAAATATCTGAAGGAAATATAAATAATTAACTTTTAGGAGTTGTACATTTGTTTTTAAGTATTTTAATTGTTCAAATTCATGCAATACAGTGTATAAATAAAGTGTGTAAGGATCAAGTTAAAGTAGTTAATATTTCCATTTCCTTTATAATTTTAAAGTTTTTAGGGCCAGGGATTTAGCTCAATGGTTCCGCTGCCAGCCTTACAAGCACAAGGACCCGCGTTCGATCCCTGGTACCAAAACAAAAAGTTTTCGGATTAACATGTAATAATTGTATCTAATAATTTAGTGTGATATTTGTATTTATTTTACATTGGAATCTTTTTAAAAAAGATTTTACCATGTTTGTTTATTTTTTTATATATGTGCACACACACCTACATGTACATGCTCCCTTATTCCAAACCATTTAGTAATTATTTGTAGACTTCCTAACCTCTAAACATTTAAGCAAATGTCTTTTATTTTTAAATTAAAAAATTTTTTTTTGCTTTTTTTGCGGGGTACTGGGGATTCAACTCGGGTTGTTGTGCTTGTGAGGCAGGCAGCAGCACCATTGAGCGAAATCCCCAGACCCTTTTTTGGTTTTTTTGAGACAGGGTCTCATCATGTAGTCCAGGGTGACCTTAAACTCATTATGTAGCCCAGGCTGGCCTTGAACTCTCTCAGTAATCCTCCTACCTGGGATTACAGATGTACACCACCATGCCTGGCTGCAAATATCTTTTTTTGTTGTTTTGTTTTTTGTACTGGGATCAAACTCAGGACCTTGTACTTGTGAGTCAGGTGTGGCACCACTGAGCTAAATCCCCAGGCCTGCAAATACCTTTTAACAATAAGGGTATTCTGTAGTACATATTATCACAATCAGACAATTTAACACGAACATGATACAATTGTGAAATATAAATTCCAATTTTAAATTTTACCAATTATGCCATTTATTTGAAAGCTATTTTTTTTTCTTCATCCAGGATCTAATGGAGGCTGTCTTACCAAATTTAGTTATGTTGGTCAGGAGATAGTATAATCTAGAACACTTCTGAATCTTTCGTCTATTTTACAATATTGACATTTTTGAAGTCTCAGAGTATGGTTTTGTAAGTGTCCTTGTGTGTGAATTTGTCTAATTTTTCCATTACGATTAGACTTGTGTTAAACTCTTTTGGCACAAGTACTACATGGGTTAGTTTTATGTCCTGTGTGTCTTGGTTACTTTTCTTGTTGCTAAGACAGAATACCCAATATCCAAAGTTAAAGGAGGAAAGGTTTATTTGGGCTCACAGTTTGTAGAGGTTTCAGTCCGCAGTGCTGGCTCCAAGGCAGGATGGCATGGTAGAGGAGAAACGGTTCATGGCAGGCAGAAGGCACCAAGCAAGTGAGCTACAAGTTACAAGTGACAACAGTAGCACTTTCTGTCCCTTATATGCAGGCCACCTGTCGTAAGGGCCCCAGCCCTGGATTAATTTTAAAATCCATTGATGAGGGCTGGGGATGTAGCTCAGTGGTGTTGCACCTGCCTGGCAAGTGCAAGGTCCTGAGTTTGATTCCCAGTACTAGAAAAAAAAGTCCATTAGCCAGGCACAGTGGCACATGCCTGTAATCCCAGCACTCGGGAGGCAGAGGCAGGAGGATCACTGTGAGTTCGAGACCAGCCTGGGCGACATAGTGAGTTCCAGGTCAGCCTCAACTACATAGTGAGACCCTGTCTCAAAAACCAAACCAAACCAAACAAAAAATCCACCGATGATAATTCTTGATAGAACTGTTTGTTAGTCCAGTAATTATAAAATGAATTGCTTTTATATTTGAGTTTTAATCTTTTCTTTTTATTTGTAGGATACTATTTACCTTTTGGAAGGAATTTACAAAAGTGATCCAAAGTAGGTCATTTTTATTTTATCAGATAAATATCAGATAAGTTGTTAATAACAGCTTATCTAAGTTAAAATGTACTGAATGTGAGATGCCAAGCGCACTTACAGGGCTATCATTTTTCAGATTCTCTGAAGACTCCGTCTCAGTTTTAGTACTCAGGTATCTTACAGAAGCTTTACCAGAAAACAGGTAACATTCTCGCATTCTTTTGCTCCTTACCCTTTAATGAAAAACTCATATTTCCTGGTTAATAAACACTTAATGCAATTTCTTTTCCCACTTACCAGATTGAGTCGCTTACTTCACAAACACCGATTTGCGGAAGCTGAGAGCTTTGCCATTCAGTTTGGACTAGATGTTGAGGTAAGTAAGTGTGCATGTGTCCATTTGTCCCTAAAATAGGCATTTCTCGGTGGACTTGAGGCTGAGGAGATGCAGACATACACAGCATGAGCATTTAATGTGAGCCGCCTTGTGATTAAGACAAGACAGAGTAGGAAGGCCTTGGATACTTCCAGGAACTCCTAGTGGCTCAGGCCAGAGTGGGGTTCTGTGAGAAAGGGAGCGAAAGGAAGTGAACGGCCAGAGCCTGGAGCCTCATGTGCACCACAGAGGATGGAGGTTTCATCCTGCTGGTGATGGGGAAGTGACTTTTTTTTTTTGGTGCCAGGGATCAAACTCAGGACCGTGTGCTTTCGAGGCAGGTGCAGTGCCATTGAGCCAAATCCCATGGGGAAGTAATTTTAAGCCACAGAATGTCTTGGGTGGGCAGTTTGGAAAGATGGCGAGTTGTCTGGAAAAAGTTCGACCTAAAGGTTCTAATGTCAGGAGCTGAAGCTGCTTTCTGTGGGAGAGCCGAAGCTGTGCTGTGCGGTGGAGCTGTATGTGAAAGGGAGAGTGCGAGAGAGGTGAAAGAAGAATCAGCAGGGAGCAATGGTTAAAAACAGGGAGGGACAGAAGACTGGCAACTGGCTAGCAGGACTGGGCCCAGTGTGCACACTGGGTGGTGGTGGCCTTGCCTAAAACGAGGAATGTGCATGGAAGAACAGGTTCTGGTAACGAGATTAAGGGTTCTGCTTTGTAAACATTGGCTCTAAAGAAACTAGGGAACTAGGAGTGTCTGCTAGGAAACCAGGGGGTGACCTGAGCTGACAGGGGGTGTAGGGAAGCCCAGAGGAGAGGCTCAGCACCTGGGGACAGTGCACAGTAGGAAAGCGTGTGGAGTGGAGAGAGATCTGAGCAGGAGACTCTGGGCACTGGCCTGTGAGGGACAGAGGAGAAAGGATCCACAGTGTGGGGAGAAATACAGGAAGGAAAGCACAGGAATGCACCTGTCCAGAAGCCAAGGAGATAAATTTTAAGCTGAGTGGAGAATGATCATCAATTGCAGAGGCTACAGAGATGGTCAGATATCAAAACTGAAGATCTACTGATGTGTTTAGTGTATGGGCAGCCCCTGAATCCCTTGAAAAGTACATTTCCTGAGGAAGGATGAAGGAGACAGCCTGATTGTAGTTCATTAAAGATTTAATATTTACCCAATGGGTACTCAGTACCCATGTGGTGGTTGTTTTTAAAATACAGCATTTTAGTGCCAGGGATTTAGTTCAGTGGTTCCACCACCTGCCTTGCAGGAGCAAGGTCCCGAGTTTGGTCCCCAGTACCACCCCCACCAAAAAAAAAATATATATATGTATAAAACATTTTACACATGTAGAATAATTCTATGTGTGAATAAAGGAGTAAGTAAATCAAAGGAGTAATAACTACTAAGACCAGAAAAATAGATACTTCTGGTTGGGAGAAGAGAGACAATGTATTTGTGAAGAAGACTATTTTTTAGCTGTATTGAGATAGCTCCCTTTTTCTTTTCTTTTCTTTTTTCTTGAAACAGGGTCCTGCTTTGTAGCACAGGCTGACTTTGAACTTATTATGTAGCCCAGACTGGCCTCAAACTCCCAGAGATCCTCCTGCCTCAGCTTCCCGAGTGCTAGAATGACAGGCATACACTACCACACCCAGTTTATGCCCTATTTCTTTTAATTTTTTTGTACCAGGGATTGAACTCAGAAGCTTGTGCTTTTGATGCAGGCACGTTGCCACTGAGCTAAATCCCTGGCCCTATGCCTGTTTCTTAGGGTGATGAGCACATGAGTATTTGTTGTATTATTGCCTTTTTGAATATCTAAGAGATTTCATTTAAAGACTGAATAGAAATACCAGCTCTGTGAAGCTGAGGCAGGATAATTTTGAGCCCAGCCTGAGCAATTTAAGGAAATCTTTTTTCAAAATAAAAAAGGGTTGAGGATATAGCTTTGTGAGTGTCCTGGATTCAGTCTACAGTAGAAAGAAAAAGGAAATGGAGCAAAAAATTAAAGGACCTATGAAAGGAATGACAGAAGTAGAGAAACTACTGTTTGTTACCATTTTTAGCTTTCAGAACCAAAAATCTGTCAAAATTGCTATTCTGCACTTAGAAAATCCTGCAGTTTTGAATGTTTCTAAGCTAGCCACTGAAGAATCCTTGACAGAGTTAGAAAACAGGAGATGAACCGTAACTGTGGTCACGCTGGAAGACCAGCTCCAAACTGCACACAGTGGTGTGTTCCTTGGTCCCGGCTGTGGAGCGGCTAAGGCAGAGGGGTCTTCAGGGGTTTGAAGCCAACCTGCATGATGTAGTGAGACTCTCTTTTTCAAACAGTTCTGGTTCTGGGGACAGAATCCAATACCTTCATACTAAGCTACATCCCCAGCCCTATTTACTTATTTATTTTATTTCATTTTTTGGTACGGGGATCAAACTTGGGACCTCGCACTTGCGAGGCAGTTGGCGGCACCACTGAGCTAAATCCCCATCCACAGTGCTTTAGTAAGTGTTTACATTGTGCAGTGGTTAAATCAAGCTAATTAATATATCAGTTACCTTATGTACTTGTCATTTTTTGTGTGCTTAAAACATTTGGTATCTGTTAGTAATTTTAAAAAATATATAAGGCATTATTTTTTTTTTATGTGTGTGTGAAATAACAGGACTGAAACCAGGGCTTCACACTCAGCTTCACACCCCAGCCCTTTTGTATTTTGGGACAGGGTCTCACTAAGTCACTAAGTTGCCCAGCCTGGGTTTGAACTTATGATCATCCTGCTTCAGCCTCCCGAGTGCTGGGCTTATGGGTGTGCAGCACCACACCTGGCTCACTTTCTTTAATCTTTAATCCTGAGCAACATGAGGACTCATCTTTTTCATAACAGTGTATGTGACACAACTTGCTATGAGAATAAGTCATCCTCAGTCATTGCCATACTAAGTCCCTTCACGTGGCATGTTTATATTACAGCTTGTGTACAAGGTAAAAGCAAATGATATATTGGAAAAGCTAGCTTTGTGTTCTGTGGACACCAGCGAGCCGACCAAGTGGCAGCATCTGGTAGAAGAAGCAAAGGGAAATCTGCTTAAAATTCAGGTATGTGTTCCCAGCCAATCAGAAGCATAATCCCAGCACTGCTGAGTTGTGTTGGCCAGCGCTCAGTTGCCTTACTGTGTCTGCATTTGTGAGACAGGACGATGAGTTTGTGGTGAATTACTGCCTAGAGGCCCAGTGGATAACCTACGAGAGTACGCAGGAGATGCTCAACTATGCTAAAACCAGGGTAAGGGATCAATCTTTTCTTTTTTCCTTTCTTTCTGTCTTGGATGAATTTGTTTTTGTCACGCATCATTCTACCGCCTTAAGTACTGTGGGGGTTTGTTTTAAAACTTTTTTTTTTTTAGTTTTGAGATGAGGTCTTGCTCTGCATTTCAGGCTGGCCTTGTACTCACTTCATAGCCCAGGTTGATGACAGACTTGCAGCAATCCTCCTGCCTCAGCCTCCTGAGTGCTGGGATTACAGGCATGTGCCACTACGATTGGCTTTTTTTGTTTTTGTTTTTGTGGCGCTGGGACCTAAACTAAGGGCTTTCAAACTTAGCTATATTCCTAGCCCCCTTTTTTTGTTGTTTCTTCAGTACCAGGGATCAAACTCAAGACTTTGTGCTTGCCAGGCAGGCAATTTGCCACTGAGCTATATCCTTGACTCTCCTAGCCCATTTTTATTTTGAAAGAAGGTTTTGCCACATTGCCTAGGCTGGGCTTGAACTTGTGATCTGCCTCACCTTCCTAGAGTACTGGGATCGTATGTGTATGCTGCCATGCCTGGCCATAACTTTAAAACTATAGCTTTATTGAGATAATTAGCATCAAGTCATTTGCCCACTTAAAGTTCACTGACTTTTAGTTAGTATATTTACTGAATTTTTTTGTTCATTTGTTTTTTGAGACAGGGTGTTGCCATGTAGTCCAGGCTGTCTTGGAACGCACTTTGTAGCTTAAGGTACCCTCAAACTCACACAGATCCTTCTGCCTCAGCCTCCTGAGCGCTGGGATTGCAGGTGTGCACCATCACACCCAGCTAGTTACTGAATTTGTGCAGCAATTACCACCATCAACTTTAGATCATTTTCGTTGGCCCACATGCAAACCTCACACTGTAACAGCCACTCTTGATTTCACCCATCCCAACTCGGGCAACCAAAAATCTCTTTCCTGACTTTACTCAATATGCCTACTCAGGATGTTACAAATACCTAAGTGAAATACGTGGCGTTTATGACCAGCTTCTTTCACTTGGCCTGTTTTCAGGGCCCGTGCTGTTGAAGCGTGTGTCAGTACTACATCTGTTTGTGTTGCTGGATAATATTCATTGTATGTAGGTAGGCCACGCTTTGCTTTGCCATTAATGCAGCCTCTGATGGGCGCTTGAGTTCCACAGTTTTGCTGTTGTGAGAGGAATGCTGCTGTAAACATGGTTGTACAGGTGTCTCTTTGAGTTTTTGCTTTCGGTTCTTTTGAGCATCTACCCGTGTGTGGAATTGCTGGATTGTGTGTGAATTCCACATCTGAGTTTTGGAGGAGCTGCCGCCTTGTTTCCCTCATGGCTGCACCATCTCACATGCCCACCAGCAGTGCCAAGGGTTCCATTTTCCACAGCCTTTCCAGCTCATGTTGTTTTCTGCTTTGTGACATTCGCTGTCCTAATGGGTATGAAGTAGACAGTGAGTTTTTATAATGTTTGTACCTATGTGTGTTATGCAAAAAGAATATTTAAAAGTAGATTCTTTTTCTCTTGTAGACTTTTTTTGGTTTTTGATGTGTTTGTTTTTGAGGCAGGTTCTCACTGTGCAGTCCAGATTGGCTTTGAACTCACAGTGTAGGCCAGACTGGTCCTCAAACTCACAGTTATGTTCCTGCCTCAGCCTCCAGAGTGCTGGAGTTATACTCATGGGCCACCATTCCTGGCATCTTATAAATCTTTTTAAATATATACTTTCTGTTATTACTAATAGTGATATTTTTGTAGTAAAGTGTTCCTGTCAATGTCCTATGAGTACAGTTGCTGTTTATAGTTGTGTATAAAATCAAAATATAACATGGGCAAAACGTCATGGGCTGTTTTCATATTTTTTTAAATGTGATTTCCTTATTATTTACTGTTCATTTCAGAATTAAATGCAATTTATTTTCAAAGCTAATGTTTTCTATTCACAGAAAGTCAATCCTTTTTTAATGAAAAACGTAATATAACAAATGTTTTATCTTCATCCTTAGCTTTTGAAGAAAGAAGATAAAACTGTTCCCTTCTATTCTGATGGCTTGATAGAGGTAATTACATGAGATTGGTAGATTAATTTGGGGGTGAATGAGCCTTCACAATTTTTTCCCTTTCAACACAGGCTTGCATATCTTCAGGAGCAAGTTATCATTTTAATCTCAGCTTATTTGTTTTCAGAATGAGACTAGTAGTATCTTCCTTATAGGATCACTTAGAGATCATGGGAAATAACTCCTAAAAACCTTTTTACACAGATTCTGATATCTGCTAAATACTCAAATGTAAACTGATGATAATTATCGTGGTGCCCAAATACACGGGTACATGTTGGAGAGCATATATAAATGTAAACTCTCAAAGTGAAGTTTGGTATAATTTAGCTAAGTTTTACAATAAGGTTGCAGGTCATTGTGAAAAATTATTTTTTGAAGGACAGTATAATTGATATTTGTGTCCCTTTGTAATTAAATGTGATTGGAGATGTTTTCATTGTTCCATTTGGGATGCATATTAAATAAAGCTAGTCGCATTGATGGGATTCACCTGAAATGTGGGAATAAAATGAGAAGGTAAAACTTCTGAAATAGAATGATCCTAATTTTTGTGTTTTTTAATTTGATATCATTGCATACAACATTCACTTCTTTCTTGTTTAGGTCCTAAGGGCTCATGCAAAGTTGACTACTTTTTATGGAGCATTTGGACCAGAAAAATTCAGGTGTGTACATTCTGTTTTGAATTTTTAGAATATGAATTACAAATTTAGAATGTTATACAAAAATATAGCATTCTTTCAGATAAATTTCTCACTTGGAGAAGAAGAGCTGGGGTGTTGAAATGATGGAAAGTAGTATCTGTCTAGCAAAAAACAATAAAACAATTGGTTTAAGCACATTTGTCTTTTTTTTTTTTTTTTTTTTTTTTTTTTTTTTTTTTTTTTTTTTTTTTTTTGGTAGTGGGGATCCAGCTCGGGTCCTTGTGCTGGTGAGGCAGGCGGTGCAACCGCTAAGCTAAATCCCTGGTCCTTGTATTTGTTTTTTGACAGCCGGACTCTACGTAGCTCAGGCTGGCCTCAAACTCATGGTGATCCTCCCACCTCAGCCTTCCAAGTGCTGGGATTGCAGTCATGTGCCACCTTCTCCAGCTGTGTCATTTAAAAAATATGAATATTCATGTCTTTCTTGTAGTCATTCCCTTGTGGTATCTTCTACTGGTTCACTTCCTTTCATTAATTTATCCTGATGCACAGGGGTGTCTGTGTTAGTCAACTTTTTTTTTTTTTTTTTTTTATACCTGAACTCAAAGCTAAATCCCCAGCCCCTAGTCAACTTTTTATCACTAACAAAAACCACTTAAAATGCCGGGTGGGTGTGGTGGTGCACCCCTGAAATCCCAGCACTCCAGCACTGGGAGGCTGAGGCAGGAGGACCGCTGTGAGTTCGAGACCAACCTGGGGCTACATAGTAAGACCCTGTCTCAAAAAAACAACAAAAAAAACCCCACTTAAAGGAGAAGAGATTTGTTATGTCCCCTAGTTTTGGATTTCAGAACATGGTCACGTGGTTCCTTTGCTTCTGGGCTGGGGTTTGGCAGAGCATGGTGGCGGGGAGTGTGAGCTAGGGCCAGGCAGTTCACTTCCTGATGCTCATGGGCAGAGTGGAGAGCCAGAGCAGAAGGGGCCTGGGACAAGATGGAGTCCCTGAGGGAAACCCTGGAACCCACCCACTTCACCTGGGTCTCACGGCCTGTTTTCTTCATTTCCCAATAATGCCTCAAGTTGGAACTCTGTCAGTGGATGAATCCAGCATGGTTCAAGTCCTCCTTATCCTGTTATCTTGCACCCCAGGACATTGCTGCATTGGGGAATTGCCACAAGCCTTTGGGGACACTTCCTGTCTAACTGTAATAATAGCTTATATTTGAAAGTACTACTTCTGGGGAAAAAAAAGTACTATTTCTGGTGCCTGTATGAATTCACTTAAATTCAATTACTGCATATGCAGTCGTTGAGGCAAATGTATGTGCATCGGAGTTTGAGTAGAGTAGAAGAGTCCCTGCCCATTTTCTCATTCATTCCCCAAGAATTTGTCATAAAAGTTTCATTTTTGCTAATCTGATGTGTGAAAAAGTATTTCAAAATTATTGCTGCATTGCTTTCTTTTCTTCTTATTTTTCTTTTTTTGAGACAGGGTCTCACTATGTATTCTAGGTTGGCCTTGAACTTACTATGTAGCCCAGGCTGGCCTCCACCTGCCTCAGCCTTCCAAGTGCTGGGATTTGTTTTAAAAATTTATGAGGAAGGGCTGGGGATTTAGCTCAGTGGTTCTGCTGCCTGCCTCCTGAGCACAAGTCCTGAGTTCGGTCCCTGGTACCAAAAAAAAAAAAAAAAAGTTTATGAGGAAAAATTTAAAAAGAACAAACTGGGATCAGGGATTTAGTTCAGTAGGTCCGCAACCTGCCTCACAAGTGCAAGGTCCTGAATTCGATCTCTAGTACCAAAAAAAACCAAAACTCCACAAAAACAAAAGAACAAACTAGTTGATATGCACAATGATGCTCACTTGGAAAGTATAATAAGCTTAGTGGGTGTTTTGTGTCTTTTTTTTTTGTTTTTTTTTTTGTTACTGGGGATTGAGCTCGGGTCCTTGCGCTTTCGAGGCAGGCAGCGGAACCACTGAGCCAAATCCCTGGTCCCTTAGTGGGTTTTTTAAACTACTAAATTTTTCTCTTCTTTTTGACTTCGCAGTGGTAGTTCCTGGATTGAATTCCTGAATAATGAAGATGATCTTAAAGATATTTTGTTACAACTAAGAGAAGGAAATCTTGTCTGTGCACAGTATCTTTGGCTGAGACATCGGGTAATACATTTGGCTTTTTTTTCTCAAAAGCTTTGGAGCTCCTGAGATTTTGATCTGACTCATTTGTAAACTGACAGGGTGGCACATATGATTGGGTAATAGAATACTGTCAGATTGATCAGTTATGCCTGCCCCTCTGATGATTCTAAATCAGAGGAGGTACTATAAAGATACACTAGAACATTATTTTTACCTCATTGAGCCCAGATAGCTCCAAATCTTAGCTCAAGATACAACGTTTGGTATTGGGGATCGAACTTGGGACCTTGCAATTGCAAGGCAGGCAGCGGAACCACTGGGCTAAATCCCTGGCCTCAAGAAACAACGTTTTATTAAGCTATTTGCTGTTAGAAGCCCAGGTTGTGGTTCAGTAGGACCTATGGTTCCAGCTACTCGGGGCTGAAGCAGGAGGACCTCTTGAGCCCAGGAGTTGGAGCCAGCCTGGGCAACATAGTGAGACCCAGTCTCCTAAATAATAAAATCGTTCATTTGAATTCCCTTAATGTTAGCTAATGTTGATCTATGATGTTAGGACCCAAAAGTGTTGTGTTGTGATGCCATTAGTAGACACACTGCTTGTAAACATTTGTGCAATCATCTCTAGTTATATCTTCCTTAAAGCACTGCTACTTCCTGTGCTTCATAATTCACATATCGTTTGGCACTCGCTGATGGGAGAGTGTGTGGGTTGTTTGGCCCCCAATTTGAACCATTTGCATAGATAAATTACCTTTAACACTCATTAAATTAGTAGGATACGCCATGAGTTGACTTTCTAATAGAACAGGTTTTTGCTGTTGGGGAGGTTGTCAGTCTCAATTTGTTAGATAAGTCTTAATTTCTCACTCTGTAATATTTAGGCAAATCTTGAAAGCAGGTCTGATGTGAAAATGCTTGAGAACTTGTTGAACTCAATTTCTACACCAGTCTCTTTGCAAGATCTTTGTCTGTGGTTTAAAAATGAGGTGATCCCATTTGTGAGAAGGACTATACCTGAAGGACAGGTGAGTTCTTCCCAATAATTCTCTTTTTTTTGTTGTTGTTACCAGGAACCAAACTCAGGACCTTGTGCTTGTGAGACAGGCAGCAGCACCACTGAGCTAAATCCCCAGCCCACAATAGTTCTACTCTTAATGATTTTGTTTAATTTGTGTTACATCAGATCGTTGAAGATTAAGTTACAGTACCGGTTAGTCAGCTTTTTTAAGTGTCTTAAGGCTAGAGGTGTAGCTCGGTGGTAGAGCATTAGCCTAACATGTGTGAGACCCTGGCCTGGGTTCGACCCCCAGGGCTGCAACAATAAATAAACAATTTTTAAGAGATAATCATGGAGGAGTTCAGTTATTTTAGTGATTCTGTATTGAGAATTTTTAATGATATATGTTTCAGAAAATTCTTGCAAAATGGTTGGAACAAGCAGCCAGGAACCTTGAATTGACGGATAAGGTAATACCAGTATAATTAATGTGGAAAATTGGCACTGCCCCAAAACATAAAACACTGTTTTTTAATAGTCTGTAATGTTTTTTAAAGGCAAATTGGCCAGAAAATGGACTTCAACTGGCAGAGGTATTTTTCACAGCAGAAAGAACTGATGAGGCGGGACTGGCTTCCTCTTGGCGCTGGATTTCCTTGGTATGATTAGAGAATGGATTTTTAGCAATGAAATAATCACTTTATGTTAAATTTGTAACGTAAAGTTTATGTTAGAGTCTGCATGTATGTAGAGAAAGGTATCTGCAAATATATGTACTTCTTAAGGTTTCTGTTTTTATGTTTCCTTTTATTTGTACCTTTCAAATCCACAAAATCAAAACTTTCCTTTTTTCCTTTGTGATATTTCAGTTATACTTCAAGTTTGTTTTAATGCTCTTTTTCTCCATTGAACCAACTAAAAGGACACTCTCCTGAGTAGTGTAATTGGATATTGAACCATAGCAGCATTTCTCAATCCTAAAAGAACAAAACTTACTATTGCGTTAGGATTAGTAGAGTACAACCAGGATTTCTTCTGTTTAAACTAGTAGGCCATAGGAGGATCACCGAGAGTGAGGCCAGCCCGGACTACATAGTGCTTTCAAAGCCAGTCTGAACTACATAGCAAGACCCTGTCTCAAACAACGAAACAAAAAACTAATAGGCCTTTGCTTTATCTGACAGCATTTGCTAGGTATTCCATCAACAATTAGGCTAAAATATCAGAGCTTTTTTTTTTTTTTTTAAAGATCAAAGTGTAGGGCCGGGGATTTAGCTCAGTGGTTCCACTGCCTGCCTGGCAAGCACCAGAACCCAAGTTTGATCCCTAGTACAAAAAAAAAA
>NW_022900924.1:18457449-18464211 GCF_012274545.1 Fukomys damarensis
TAAAAAAAAAAAAAAAAAAAAAAAGAATACATGTGCTACAAAGTGTAAAATTCATGAGACTTTTCTGACAGTCTGCAAAAACAGCAGTGCTCTATCCACATAGCTTGCGGAGAGTCATTGCCTAGCATGAATGAGGCCTTGGGTTCAGTCTCCAGCACTGAAGACCAAACAAACAGCAGAAGAGGAGGAACTAAGATCAGAAATGTTGATTTTATACTTGAGGTTAATGAACTAAATTTATTATTTGTCTTGTAAATTTCTTCAGGTTAATTTTTTTGCCCTTTGGAGCTTTTAAATTTTTAAGAGTGTTCATTTTATTGGGGGACATAATGGAGATATCTGTAATCTTAGTTCCTAAGGAGACTGAGGCAGGAGGATTGCAACCTTAGGGCTAGCCTGGGCAATTAAGCAAGATGCTGTCTCAAAATAAAAATAAGAAGAGTGCTGGGTATGCAGCTCAGTAGTAGAGCACTGCCCCAGCTTGTATAAGCCCCTGGGTTCAATCCCCAGTACCGCAAAAAAAACAAACAACAAAAGTTTGTTGAGTGTCATAATTTAGTTTAGATTAATATGAGATATTATAATCTTACCTCTGAATTATTCTTCAGTACCAGAATGTGTGTGTGTGTGTGTGTGTGTGTATGTATGTGTGTGTATATACTTTTTTATATACTTTTCATATGTATGTATGTATGTACACACACACACACACACACACACACATTTTTTTTTTCTTTTCCCCTTCTGTACCTTGGATCAAACTCAGAACTTTGCATTTGTGAGGCAGGTGTGGTACCACTGGGCTAAATCCCCGCACCCTTAAAATATATTTTTAAATCACATTTCTCATGTTTTAGCTTTAAAACATAATGATACTTCTTTTATTACCTAACAAAAATAATCACTTGCTTTCTGATATAGAAAGTTTGTTGTTAATTATACCTAATGATTATATTCTTTTAAATGAGGATTTTATTCCTTCGTTTCAGTTTACTGATTGCTCATTATAATATGTTTTTTTTCCATAAAAGAGACCCCTGCTTTTGGTTTGGTTTTTTGAGACAGGCTCTTGCTATGTAAATTTCAGGCTACATAGTAGTAGTCCAGGCTTGTTCAGGCTGGCCTTGAACTCAGGGCGATTCTGCCTCAGCCTCCCGAGTGCTGAGCTTACAGGTGTGTGCCCCTAAGACCAGCTATTTTTCTTCCACTTGCTGTTGAATACTACTTTGTCTTTTCCCTTTTAGTTGCCTTTCACCAATATTAAAAATTCCCTTCATATATATAACTTTAGGAAATGTTAAAGCTCTATGTCTGGTCATAATCTATGTATAGATGGATAGGGTATTTGAGGAGCATATAAATGAAATATGTGTATACAAGTATACTATAGTTCTGAAGGAAATTGTGCTAATATTGTTTTTAAGAAAAAAATTTAAATTTCTAATCTTTAATATATACTTGATAATTTTAGTTAAAATTCTATACGATTCATTTTTTAAAAAACTTGTAAAAAATTTTTTAGAATTCTATAAATTTAAAGCATTAGTTGCTTCAAAATTGCAGGTTTCTTATGTACATAACCATGGTCCATTTTTTTTTTCTATTCTTTGAAGTAAGTTTGACTTTGTTTCCTTCTCACATTTTTACTTTATATCTTTAACCATTTTATTACTTTTGTTTTAGAAGGATTACCAAAACACCGAGGAAGTATGTCAGTTACGGACTTTGGTAAATAACTTGAGAGAGTTGATCACATTGTATAGGACATATAACTGCAGATTGGCCCTCTCTGATTTAGAGAAGGTAAAATTCTAGGCTCACCAACATTGTCATGCTCATTGTACCCAGTTGTGGCTGGAATCTGCATTTACGTCGACTTTCTTATCTATCACCCAGGAAAATACAACCACCATTGTGTTCCGAATGTTTGATAGAGTATCGGCCCCTGAACTTATTCCCTCCACCCTAGAGAAGTCTGTAAGAGTTTACATGAGAGAACATGACTTGCAGGAGGAGGACGTTCTCTTGCTGTACATAGAGGTAACGTCTTCTTTAGATCCAGCCTTATTTCCAGGAACTGTTCGGATACCATTGTATTACATGTTCAACTCTTTAAGGAATGTCATGCTGGGACTAAAACAGTATTTTGTATTGGTTAAGAGATGGATTATTCTGCTAGTAAGTGAGGACCTTGAACAAGACAAAAAAATAGGAGCTGAGCATGGTGATGAGCACCTGTGACTACAGCTCCTGGAGTGGCTGAGGAGGGAGGAACACTGAGCCCACATATTTGAGAAGAAAACCCTGTAGGGCCTTTTCCAAAGCACTGTGTGAGATAAAAGAAAAATGAACTCAGTAGATACTGCAGTTTTTTTCTTTTCTTTTGGCACTTTTTTTTGGGAGGGCATTGGTTATTAAACCCAAGGCTTTGTACATGCTAAGCACATACTTTAGCACCCCATCTCAGCGATTGTTTTTGTAGACACTATGCTGTAGTAATCTGATTTGTGGATCTTTCAAGAATTATTGCTTTATGAAAAAATAAAATTTCATAGTAAAATTATAAAAGAATAATAACAGTTAATATATTGTATCATTACCTGCAGAATACTTAGGGGCCGGGGATTTGGCTCAGGGGTTCCACTGCCTTCCTCACAAGTGCAAGGGCCAGAGTTCGATCCCTGGTACCAGAAAAAAGACTAATAACATACTCAGTACAGGACATAAACCAAAAGGATTCTTAGAATAAAGAAACAAATAATAGCACACACTTTATTTTCAATGAACTAAGATAAACTAGTAATATAATTGAAACACATTAGCATATATGTTGAAATATTTCTAAAACAGTGCAATATGTAATTTGGGAAAGTATATGAACCTCTCTATTCATATACTTTCTATTTATCTCCTATTTTGCTCTTTATTTGTGTGTATATGTATATATTTTGTGTTTCTTTTGTGTGTGTGCTTTTCTTTTCTTTTTTGGGCACCAGTCATCCATCTCAGGGCTTTGCGTTTGCCAGGCAGGCATTGTGCTGCTAAGCTACATCCTTGGCCCGTGTTTCTCATAGGAGAGAAACCATGCAGTATTTGAGCTTGTTTATCGGACTTCTTTCACTTAACATTATTTTTTCATGTTGCCTAAGGATTTTTTTTTTACGTTTTCTACACCTGTAAAATTGAGCACTAAAGTTTTGACAATTTCATTTTTTGTTTTTTTGAAATTGGTCTTGCTGTGTAGTCCAGGCTGGCCTTAAATTCACTGTGTGGCCCAGGCTGGCCTTGAACTCCTGGAAACTCTCTTGCCTCAGCCTCCCCTAAGTACTGGGATTATAAACATGCACCACCATACCCAGTTTAATTTTTTAAATTACTTTTCCACATTCATGACTAATTACGATTTTGTTTTTGTCATTTTATAAACCCATAAATGCTGTTTAAGTCTATATCTGTATTTGCATTTTTTAGTGAAAAATTTTAATATTTGAATATCTATCCATGCTTATCCCTTCTTAGGATTTACTAAAGAGACGTAGCTCCAAGTCCACATCCCTCTTCGACACAGCTTGGGAAGCAAAGGCCATGGCCGTGGTTGGATGCTTATCAGACACAGATGTGAGTGACATGAGTGGTTGTTGGATTTCCCTTGTGGGCCCTGGAACTTACAGATTTTTTTCTAATCATAAAAGTGACACTTCAAAAAAATTTTAAAAAGTGACACGTTTATGAAGAATTTACATGGTAAGAAAAAGGAATAAAAAGAAAATAAAAACTGCTTACGATTTTATTTTCTTTTATTTTTTAAAAAAAGTGGAAATGTTCTCATTTCCACCCCTAAAAGAACTGCTGTGGACAAGTAGGTGCAGACCTCTCCAGGGTTTCTGTGGTTGTTCAAATACAGAGACATGTTTTTGTTGCTGTTGTTTTGTTTTTTGGTACCAGGGATTGAACTTGGAACCTTGCACCTCGTGAGGCAGGTGATGGCATCATTGAGCTAAATCCCTGGCCCTAGAGACATGTTTTCAATGTGTTGCACTATTCCTTTAGTTTGATATTACGTTATTACTGCTTAGCATTATAAAATATGATGTAATATATTTTATAAAATATTATAAAATATCATGAAAACTATTTTTAAACTATTTTAAAGTCTCTGCCCATTGTAGAATGGCATAGACGATGCGATTCTGCCGTGTTTCAGCAGACGTAATACTTCTGTGAAGTTTCCTAATAAGAGTGTCTTTATGTGTGAAAATTGGAAGAAATTGTGCATTTGTGGTTGGAAGGGAAATAGTCCTAGACCGTGGTTGGTGCCAGCAGTGAAAGGTCCTGGGGAGCCGTCAGTGTTCTTGTTTGGTGTCTGCAGCTCATCTTTGACGCAGTGCTAAAGATCATGTACAAGGCCGTGGTTCCTTGGAGCGCAGCAGTGGAGCAACTGGTGAAGCAGCACCTGGAGATGGACCATCCCAAGTAAGGTTCCTGCCCTCACCCGGCGTCTGTGCTGCACTCGCATCCAGTTGTGGTATTCATTGATTCCATCCCATAGTATTCCATTAAAAAGATGATCTAGCCAGACGTGGTGGCGCATGCCTGTAATCTCAGCAGGGAGACTGAGGGAGGAGGATCACTGAGTTAGAGCCCAGCGTGGGCTGCATAGTGAGTTCAAAGCCAAGCTGGGCTTCATAGTGATCCCTGTTTCAAAAAAAAGAGACAATCCATGTTAACATCAATAAATTTACTTTCAGAGTCAAGTTATTACAGGAAAGTTACAAACTAATGGAGATGAAGAAACTTTTACGAGGCTATGGAATAAGAGAAGTAAATCTCTTAAACAATGAAATAATGGTAAGTTTGCTAGTTGAAGAATCTTTTTTCTACTTTTAGGGCAACACAGGAAATTTAAAGCATATTTTATATATAAAAAGTCAATAGAACTAGAGTCTCCACTGCTTTTCTTTTGTTAGGTCTATGTAAATAGGGTGTTTAGCTATTGATGAGAGTATTAAGGACAGCAAATTGTAGTTTAAGCTAAAAAGGAATGATAGGATTTGAGGCTGGGGATTTAGCTCAGTGGTACTGTGCCTGCCTCTCAAGTACAAGGTCCTGAGTCCAATTCCCAGTACTGGGAGCACCATGAGGAGAATAAAACAGTAAGAATGACAGGACTGCTGGGAATTTAGCTCAGTGGTTCTTGCTGCCTGCCTCACAAGCACAAGGACCCGAATTTGATCCCTGGTTAAAAAAAAAAAAAAAGAATGATAGGACTATCACAATCAGAATACATCATGTTTTAATCTTTCATCAAGTTTAGTTTTTTGCTGTATTATTTTAATTATATGGCTTTTGCCCTGATAAGCCAACTCCTGGCTTCTCTGGGATGTTCCATGATGAGCAAAGTGTGTATTGTCTCTGTTTCAGAGGGTAGTCAGATACATTCTCAAACAAGATGTCCCATCTTCCTTAGAAGATGCTTTAAAGGTGGCCCAAGGGTATAGGCTGTCTGATGATGAAATCTACAGTTTAAGAATTATTGACCTGATTGACAGAGAACAGGTATGAAATTTTGTTTCATGTGGCTCCTTTGTTAACTAAATCCTTGGAAACAGAAACAAATCAAATTATTCAAATTGACCTTTATAAAGTATAGCTATACCAATAAAACAGATTATTAAAGTGGCTGGTGTTTTTTTGTTTTTGTTTTTGTTTTTGTTTTCTTTTTGGATCCATTGGTTCTTAAAGGTAGTAATGCCAGGTTTTAGCTCAGTGGTTTCACCACCTGCCTTGCAAGTTCAAGGTCCCAAGTTTGATCCTTGCTACAAAAATAATAATAATAAAGGTAGTTAATGATTTTTTTCCAGTACTAGAAATTGAACCCAGGGTCTCTGCATTGAGCTGCATGCCTACCCTTTTCTTATTTTTCATTTTGTTACACAGTCTCTCTAAGTTGTTGAGTTGCAGAGTTGCCTAGTCTGGGCTCAATGTTGTAATTTTCTTGCCTCAGTCTCTCATAGTGCTGAAATTACACTTGTGCACCACAGCTTACTTTTTTGTGTTTTTTGTTTTTGGGGTTTTTTTTATAATTCTGTCATGAAAGGCATGCCTAATAGGTATACTAATCTTTAATACCTAAGGGTGTGTTTGAGATTTACTTTATGGCTTAGGGATGTAGCTCAGTGGTACAGCTGCCTGCCATGTGTGAGGCCTTCAGTTCCATCTGCAGTGCCACACCCCAAAACCCTAAACTGTAATCTCAAAATATCTTTTTACCTTTTTGTCTTTCTTTTATGGCAGTGCAGATCAAACCCAGGTCTCTTGCTTGCTAGGCAAGTAAGGTCAAGTTCTTTTTTTTATGTTTTTCTTGTCATCTTGAAGTAGAAGAGAACAAGGTAAGGCCAAGCTAATGTCCCTTTTCTCTTCCGGTTCATAGGGTGAAGACTGTCTCCTCCTGCTGAGGTCTCTGTCTCCTGAAGTAGCTGGGAAAACTGCAGAAAGAGTCATCATCTGGGCACGACTGGCCTTGCAGGAAGAGCCAGACAATTCTACAGAGGTGAGGTAGCGAAAAACCCAGTTCTTTTTTTTTTGTATCAGGAATCGAAGTCAGGACCTCACACTTGCCAGGCAGGCACTGTGCTGCTGAGCTACATCCCCAGCCCAAGAAACCCAGTTGTTACACATGTTACCCAGTGGGATGGAAGACAGAGGCTCCCATAAATGAACATTGGCCCTTCTTTTTCTTTTTTTTTTTTTTTTTTTTTTTTT
>NW_022900924.1:18464308-18467853 GCF_012274545.1 Fukomys damarensis
CCTTTTTTTTTTTTTTTTTTTTTTTTTTTTTTTGTATGAGCAGTTGAACTCAGATCCTTGTGCTTATGAGGCATGCAGTGGCACCACTGAGCCAAACCTCCAGCCCAACATCAGCCCTTCTAACTATAGCACTAGAGTTGCCTCAGCCAGTCACGGTGGTACACACTTGTGATCCCAGTATTTGCGAGGCTGAGGCAGGAGGATTGCTGTGAGGTCGAAGCCAGACCAGAAAACAAAAACTACCAGTTTGGAGTCCTCTGAAAATTTCTATATAAATTTGCTGCATAGGAGAAAAAAATTAACCAAATATGGCTACTTTTGAGCAGTTGATTTAGCTCACATGATAACCCAGGTTCGGTGACTTAGATGGATTAGCTGAAGTGACCATTGTACATGAAAGATTTTCCTTGGAAATACAAATAATATTCTGTGTTGTGTAGGACATAGGCATTTCTGTCAAATGCCAGTTTCTATCTACAGACCAATGTGAAAGTAAATCATCTTAGCTCAGTCTCAGAAATGGTCAAAGAGAGCCATTGCACTTTTTCAGGATAGTTGAGTTTTTAAGACACATGACTTTCCTGACAGTTTACGGAAGTGGTACAGCCTCAGCTCAATCTCCATCTCATCTGCTGTCTCTGCTGTGTGTGCTTGCGCCCGTGTGTGTGTGTGTGTGTGTGTGTGTGTGTGTGTGTGCACGTGTGGATGCACATGTGCTGGAGTGAGGGCTGCTCATCCACTGAGCCCATTCAGCCCCCACTTCTTGTCCTTTGATTCAGTCTTCCTTCTTTCCTTCTCCCCCCTCTCATTTATTTATTTGTTTGTTTGTTTATTTGTTTGTTTGTTTGTTTATTTTATTTATTTTTGTGCTCACGACCTTGTGCTTGAGAGGCAGGCACAGCACCACTGAGCTAAATCCCCAGCCCCTCTTTTCTCTCTTTAAAATCTTTGTAATAACCACTGGAAGTAACAGCTATTATTTATTAGACTTCTCTTTTTTTTTTTTTTTTGTGAGACAGGGTCTTGCTGTATATAGCCTAAGATGGCCTTGAACTTCTGGCCATCCTCCTGCCTCAGCCTTCCAAGTGGTGGGATTACAGGAGTGTACCACCATACCCAGCGAGATTATTGTTCCTTAAGCTTTTTTTTTTTAGACACCTGTTCTTTTTAACTTTTCCTGAGACTATTTCCAAATATTTAGAATAAATAATTCTATAAAAAAGAAGAGGATCTGTTCATCATATTACAGTTGTAAAGATGAAGGACCTGTGCATTTTCTGAGATTTCTAAATCAGATATTGAAGACCCATGCTAAGGCTTATCATGTCTATTCTATGTAAGATTCATTTACACTCCATTTTGTGGCCACCCACCTATTCCTAACATGGACCTCTCATTTTTCAACTTTCATTTTTTTTTCTGATTTCTTGGGATTTTGTTTTGTTTATCTGCGGTGCTGGTGGAACCCAGGGCCTCGCACATACTGGGCAGGTGTGGTAAGACCGAGCTGCAGCCTGGTTCATGACGCCAGGCTCATTCTGTGTTTGCCCGTGTCCTGCCGACGTGGTCAGGAAAGGAAGTGCATTTCATTTTGTATCTTTTCTTCCAGGACCAGGCCTGGAGAGTCTGTGTGGCTAAGACTTCAGTGGACATTATTAAAATACTGTGTGACACTCACAAAGGTATTTTCTGTCTCTTGTCTTCATTTTCTACCAAACCTCACCCTTTTCAGATAGGGCGTCAGTGATAGCTTTCAATGCACTTACAGTTTTCCTGCTTCTAGTTATCTGTACTGATTTTACCCATTTTTCTTCACTGAAAATCTTTCTTCCTTATTTATTTTATCAAAAGCTTAAGAACAAGGCTGAGCATGTTGCTCATTCTCGCTTTGTGTGCCTGACAAGTGCAAAGGTCCTGAGTTCAATCCCCAGTACCTCAAAAAAAAAGTTTAAGAACAGAAGCATATAAAATCAACTTATCTTTTGCTTGTACGTATGCTAGACTAGATTTTTTTTTTTTTTGGTACCTTGCTCATTTTTCTTATATATCAGTTGATTATGATTGAGGCTAAATTTTTTATTTTTTATTTTTGTATCTGGGATTGAACTCAGGACCTTGGGCTTGCGAGGCAGACAGCAGCACCTCTGAGCTAAATCCCCAGCTAGGCTAAATTTTAAATTTGAACTTGAAACAGTGAAGATAATCTCAGGCCAGGGTTTTAGCTCAGTGGCACCATACCTGCTTCATGATGCAAGGTCCTGAGTTCAATCCCAGTACACCCCCCCCAAAATGAAAGAATTCTCTTGGGGAAAAAACTACAATTTACTTTGAAATAATTGCCATTTTTCTTAAATTTCCCTTTTCTCTCCCCAGAGAGAATAGATTTCTTTTGTCAAATTAGATCTTAGAGCCGTCTTTGAACTTGCTGTCTTATATCAGCAACTGAAAATAACTGCTAAAGAACCAAAGCTAATTAATAGTTCAGCTTTTTAAAATTCTGATAATGTGGTGTTTTACATGTTTCCTATTACCATCACAAGTTCCTGAGCCTGGGTACAGACATTTGTAAGACTAGAAGTTTATTTAGCTCAGACTTCTGGGGGCTGGCTGGCCTCTGCAGAACATCTGGTGAGGGCTCCTCACTGCGTCAGAACAGCCCCAAGGGCAGCTTGGGTGGGACAGCGAGCTTGGTGCAGTGCCAGAGGGAGAAGGCTCCCAGACCAAGCCAGTCCTGCAGTAAACCATTAACTGCATGGCGCCCTCACAACCTGGTCACCTCCCGGGACCGTTACCACATGCGTGTATCTGGAGGCACGTTCACAACATGGCCTGTGGAATTTGATATGTGCTGTAACTTTTAAAATTTTAATTACAGACAATCTCCAGAAGAAGGATGAATATGAAGAAATCCTGAAACAATTTAAAGTGGTTGCCAGCCTACAGGTAAAGATGTTGAGATGTGTACCAATGTTATTATTATTTTTCCCCATGAAGTTTATTGGTACATTTAAAGCAAACATTAGTTACGTTTATCATTGGGATCTTGTACCTTTACATGATGTGTCTTGGTTGTGTACCAGTGTTATTAGCCATGCATCAGTGCTTTTAACAGATGTCCCCCCATAAAGTTTTCTGCACTCACCTTCAGAGACTTTTTATACTGATTCTCTTTATCTCTCTCTTTCTAACAATTGAGATATAATTCACATGTAATACATTTAACTAATTTTTTAAGTGTGCAATTTAGGACTCTTTGGCATCTTGCATTATTTGTTTTAAAAATTCTAGTACATGTGATACCTGCCTGTAATCCTGGTGGTCAGGAAGCTGAGGCAGGAGAATTAGCCAGCCTGGGTTACATGGTGAGTTGAAGGTCAGCCTAAACTACATGATGGGACCCTGTCTCAAAAAACAAGCAAAAATATTTTAATAAACTACATATAACAGTGCATTTTAACTATATTTCTACACTACTTATATTTACAACGGTGTCCAACCATCTCTTCTTTTTTTCTTTTCTTTTTTTTTTTTTTTTTTTTTTTTTT
>NW_022900924.1:18468947-18481097 GCF_012274545.1 Fukomys damarensis
TTTTTTTTTTTTTTTTTTTTTTTTTTTTTTTTTTTTTTTGTTTTCTGGTGGTGTTACAGATTGAATCGAGGGCTTTGGATATGCTAGGCAAGTGCTTTGTACCACTGAGCTGCATCGCCCCTTTTGTATTTTTACTTTGAGGCAGGATCTCACTAAGTTGCCCAGGGTGGGTTAGAACTTGAGATCCTTCTTTCCCAGCCTACTGAGTAGCTGCAATTATAGATCCATACCACTTTGCCTAGCTCTTCTCTTCTTTTTCAACATTCTGTGCAGAAACTTGTAGCAGTAATTCCTATCGCTCTCTTCCTCCAATTCCCTTTAATCTGCTCTCTGTCTCTGTGATTTGCCTACCCTCACAATTTCATGTAAACAGAATTATAGAACTAACAGTGTAATAAAGGAGTTCTGTGACCAAAAAGTTTGAGACCTGTTGCATTAAACAGTTGCTGTCTTTGTGCTAAAATTATCTGGAGTGTGACCATTCACTTCTCTAATTCTTTCTTCTTCTTTTGGCTTGTTTATTTGTTGAAACAGAATCTCACTGTGTAGTCCAGGCTGGACTCAAACTGTTGGTGATCCTCCTGTCTCAGCCTCCCAAGTCCTGACATTATAGGTGTGCCCCACCACACCTGGTTCATATCTTTTTTCCCTTTTTTAGTACTGGGGATTGAACTCTGGATCTTGCATTTGTGAAGCAGGTGGTAAAACCCCTGAGCTAAATCCGTGGCCCTGCTTCATGTCTTTTTTAAATTTGAAAGTTAGCAGTATTTCAAAGTTATGTTTCTTTGTTTTTAAGATCTAGTCAGTGTGTGTGTGTGTGTGTGTGTGTGTGTGTGGTGTGCAGCGCGTGTGCACACGCATGTGTGTGTCCATGTGATGTTGGCAATTCAAGCCTGAGCCTTAACATGCTAGGTAAGTTCTCTACCCTTGAACTATCCACCCTGTCCAAAGCTGTGAATCCTGTCTGAGTAAAGACATATCTGTTTGCCATGCTATCACTGCTCAAACATCTGTTGTTCCAAGTCTGAGTGACTGTACACCTCATGTCAGCCTGGGAGACCGCGGTGGTCTTCATTATGTAAAGGAGCCCACAGCTCCGCAACCCTAAGGAACTTGATTTACAGTCATTTACTGGAGTCCTAGGTGGCACCCATTCCTACTGACTCCCACACCCTTGCTTATTCTGCTGCTTATTGTCTCACTAGGTTCATCACTTAAGACAAGATGATTAACTTTTTGTTTTGTTTTGTTTGATACCTAGGATCAAATTCGGGTCCTTGTGCTTGTGAAGCAGGCAGTGGAACCACTGAGATAAATCCCTGGCCCAAGACCTTGTCTTTTAAAAAAATTATTATATTTATGAAGTGTCTAGTTGCAGGGAAAGGGAGGGGGGATTATATATTATTAATTGGAAAAGGTAATGTATGCAATCATACAATACAGCCATAAAATACTAATGAAAGATTGAAAGGAAAAAATAAAAAAAGAAAGATTGAAAAGAAATGCTGAAAAAATAGTCCATGTTTATTAAATTAAGCTTGTTCTCACTCTAGATGATATTTGGTAAGTTTGGAGTCATTTTTTTATTGTCGCAGCTGTTGGGAGGACCGTCATTTCCTGGGTAGAAGAGGCCAGAAATGCTGCGAGCAGTCCTGTAATACACACAGGACAGCCCCCACCCACAGCAAAGAACTATCCCTCTCCAAGGAGACGAGGAACCCCACTGTAAGATACAGCATCACTGTAAAGGGTTTCATTCAGCCCCATGACCTCTTGGTGTCTTCCTCTGTGCTTCAGTGGGATTTTTTTTTTTTGGTACTGGGGATCGAACTCAGGACCTCGCACATGTGAGGCAGGCGCAGTACCTCTGAACCAAATCCTCAGCCCCATTCAGTGGGATTTTTTTATTGAGTTGGGGAAATAAATCCTGAGTCTGGAATTAGCAGCCAACCAGAAGTTACAGAAAAGAGCAAAAATGTGTTTGTTAAGCCTCCAGAGTAGTCTTGCAGAAACCAAACGCTTAATCTCTCCGTCTTTCTTCTCAACTCCCCAGAACACAATTTATCTGGCCCGAAATGTCAGCACTGCTGACATTGAGTTGTGGTTAAGTCTTCCTGTTTTCCAAGCTTTTATTTATTGATTGGTAATGGGGATTGAACCCCCAGCTTCACACATAGGGACGCACACTGCCCCTGGGCTACATCTTCAGTCTGTCTGAGCTTTTGTAATATTGTTACTTTTGGTGAAAAAAGTTGTTACTTTTGTAACTTGAAATTAAAAGTCTAGCATTCTTAATTTACAAGGGACTAGTCTCTCAGGAATAGGTGATAAAGGAGAGTTCTGAAACGTAACGATGATTTTTAACAGTGGATAACCTGAACAGGATTTGGAACTTTGTCTTGCTTACATTTGCTGCAGGAGAACTTTGAGGTGTTTCTTTCATTTGACGATTATAGCAACAATGCCCTGCTAGTAGATCTGCGTGAGCAATACATTAACACTCATGACGGTGCCCAGAATAAGCCAGCCCTGAGCACCACTTCAAAGCTGCACAGACAGGCGCTGGCCCTGCAGGTGTCCCCGCAAGAGCTGGAGGCAGAGCTGGCCTGGAGAGCCTTAAGACATGAGAACATTGGAGCAGTACTGAACAAATGCAGGTGATGCCCAGATCCCAGCTTGAAGGAGCACTTGCTTTGTTTCTTTAATAATAAGTGCGGGGCTGGGGGCTGGTGATGCCTTTTTTTTTTTTTTTAAAGTAATTGGGTTTTCACCCAGGAGCCTACTTTGGGCTTCTGTGTCAGAAAATAGTAGCACAGAAGGCAAGTATCAAATACTGCAGAGTTAGGTAACTTAACCATTGAGTTTAGGCCACATTTTGACATGAGTTTGACGTGGTATTTCAGATAATTTGAAAATGAAACACATTGTACACCGTGAAAATATTTTAGAGATTTTATGTGCTGCCAATAGTGGTAATATACTAACTAATACAAGATAGGCAGATGCATTTGCTTTCCACATGAGTGTTCATTCTAGTTACCACTCTTCTTTCCTCCAAAGAGACTTGTTTAGGTATCATTGCAACCCTGATACGGGGAAATTCCTGTTTCTGATGTGCCAGAAGCTTTGTCAGATGTTTGCTAATGACGTCCCGGTGACAGCACCTGTGGGCCTAAATCTTCCTTCTGAGATACACAACCTAGCATGCCAAGCCGCTACCATCTGCACTCCAGGTGACAAGATTTCTAATGGTTTCTGTTGTCTCATTCATTGCACATTTGTCTCCCAAATGCTCTCTGTTAATAATTGGGTCTTCCTGTAGTAGATAAGAATGTCTTCTCATAAAGGGACAACTGTAGTTGACTTTGGGGATTATAGTTCTAAAATAATTCAGAATACCAGCAGTAGCATTTGGACTGTAGGAAATACTTACTTTTGATGGAGAATCCTCTTTTCCTGATCTTGTAAGCCAACGTTAATAAAAAACTTGACCCACATTTAGGGTAGTCAGAGCTTTGTAGCTGAGTGTGGTGGCACACACCTGTAATCCCAGCACTTGGGAGGCTGAAGCAGGAGGATTGCCACAAGTTTGAGCCCATCCTGTGCTACACAGTGAGCTCAAGGCCAGTCCGAACTATATAGCAAGACCCTGTCTCAAATAAAAAGAAGCTACGTAGGCACCTTTCTATCTACTTTGTGACCTTTGTTAGAATTGCTAGTGGGAACTTTGAGAAGGTTGTTTTTATTATTCTATAAATCTATACTAGAAGTCTGATGATTTTTTTTTCTACTTTCAGATTTTTTACTAGATGCTTTAGAACTATGTAAATATACTTTAATAGCGGTGGAGCTTTCCAGACAATGCCAAATGGATGACTGTGGAATCCTAATGAAAGTAAATTGCTAATGAATTTTTTCCTTTAACAAAAGCCCTATCAACCCATTATGCACTGCTATAAAATCATATGCACAATTTAGAAAAATACTGAATTTACCTCTTATATTTTCTTATTCTATACCAAAAGACTAAAGACATGAGACCATTTCTCTTTTCTAGTCATTTATTGGCTTTAGTATATACTATCTTTTGAAACATTAGACCTCAAAATAGGCCTTTCTTGACATTTTCCTTCAGTTAGAGTTAAAAAAAAATTTTTTTTTTAAGTACCTGGGATCGAACTTGGGACCTTGCCCTTGTCAGGCAGGCGGTAGAACCACTGAGCTAAATCCCTGGCTCCCTGTTAAAATTAAATTTAAAATGACATTTTTATAAGCCATATATCAGAAAAAAGAATACTGTCACCCCTGGATATACATGGGGGAAATTGGTTCCAGGACCCTCTTCCAGATACCAAAACTTAGAGATGCTCAGATCTCTTATACAAAGTTATGTAGTATTTCTTTTAGCTCGCACCCATGCTCTCATATGCTTCAATAATCTCTAGATTACCTGTGGTACCTATTTGGGGGAGACCAGCTCCCACTAGTCGAACAGTACCTGAAGGAGAGAGTGAGGATTGAAAAGGAAAGACACTGTAGGCAGAGTGGAGACACAAGACTGTCTGCTTTAGTTGAGGCAAACCTGGTTATTTATACACACATTATCAGCAAAATCTACAGAAGGAGCCTCTGCAGAAAGACACCACAAGAGAATGATTAGACACCATAGCATTTTACAATTCCTAAAGATCAAAAGGCATTCACATGCACTTTGGGCCGAATACTCTCTATCTGATCACAATTGTTTCTGTTGACATCAGCTTGATAGATCAACTCCTTGTTCTTAACCACTTCTAGTTTTCCGAATACTATTCTTAGGTGAGAGTTTCAGTTTCCCCACACCCAGTACTTTGTATGTGCTGTTTAAATAGTTGCCATACTGATTGTTTAGGAAATAATGACCAAAAAGTTTATTGTTTAGCAATCAGAGTTTTATTTTTCTGAATACTTTTGATCTGTACTTGGTTGAATTCGTAGCTCCACCTGCAGATAGAGAAGTGACTGTGCGTGGTTGTATTTAATCATTAAGGCTGCCAGGCTCTAAAATATCCGCTTTGGCATTCTGCTTGGTGAAGATGCTGTCTGTGGTTTTGCAGTGTACTTAACCTCTGGCTCTTCTGTATGACCCACTATTTAGACTTCTTTTGGAACTCACAAGGACCCGTATGAGGAGTGGTCTTACAGTGACTACTTCAATGAAGATGGAATTGTTCTTGAGTCACAGGTGGTGCTACCAGTGATTTATGAATTGATTTCATCACTTGTCCCTCTGGCAGGTAAATCTCACTATTTTCTACATATTTCTGCTTTATACAAATTTAAACCATAGAGGTTTGGACTAGAACTATGTAAAAAACATGGATGAATCTTACATGCAGAGTTGAACAAAAGGAGCCAGATACAAATGATTATATACTGTATGGTTTCATTTACATAAAATACAAAAACAGAGTGAAACTAAGCCGTGCTGTGGAGGTCAGGGTAGTGTTTACCTTAAGGGTGGGTTGTAACTGCAGAGGGGAATGAAGAGGCTGCTAGGTACTGGTAATGTTCTATGTTGTGATTTTTATGGTGCTAACATTCAGTTTGTGGAAATTTATCAGGTTGTATACTTTTCAGCATGTATTTTAAAAATATTGGGCCATGGATTTAGCTCAGTGGTTCCGCTGCCTGCCTTGTAAGCACAAGGTCCCGAGTTTGATCCCTGGTACCAAAAAAATAAATTAAGTAAGTAACTATTTAGTATATGTGCTGCCGAGGCGAGCACAAGTAAGTAAATATTTAAAGCAGTTTCCTTTAGAACGATTATTTGCTAACAGCACAATATTTTAAAACCTTGGCCTATGTGTTTTATATAGTTATTTTAGTGTTGCTTAACTTAACTATTCTCTTTTGTAGAAAGCAAAAGACACCCCCTGGATTCTACAAGTTTGCCCTACTGCTCCATTAGTGCAGGTATTTGACATCAGAAATGTATAGCATGTGTAGCATGGCTGACTGGTGACGTGTGCCTGCAATCCCAGAACTCTGGGAGGCTGAAGTAGGAGGACTGCAAGTTCAAACCCAGCCTGGGCAACATAGCAAGACCCTGTCTCAAAAATTTGAGGAAAAAAAAAATAATAATAATAAAAGAGGTTGGGGATGTAGCTCATAGTGAAGAGCTTGGGTTCAGTCCCCAGTACTAAATCCCTGGTCCCTGTATGATTATTTTATAAATATATAATACAGAAGTTCCTTGAAATTATGAGTATGAAGTCTTCATGTAATTACATGGTTATTTCATTATTATCCTTCCAAGAAATTACATGATTTGGCTTATAGTATTAACATGTATTGATCTGCCCATAAATTTTAGTTCTTCAATACAGAGAAATGGTTTTCATCCAAAGTATTTCATTATCTAATGGTCTTAGTTATTTTCTGGTTCAAATCCAGCATTATGTAAACTCTTATAATTAATTTTGAGAACAAATTCCACTGTACCTGAAGAAGTAGCATATCCCCAAAAGCAATAATCTTTTATCATTTAAAAAATATCTAAATGCTTGGGATTTTAGCTCAGTGGTCTGCATCTGCCTTGCAAGTGCAAGGTCCCAGGTTTGATACCCAGTACCAGAAAAAAATAAAATAAAAAATATCTGAATATTAAAATCCTTTTATCATTCTCCAGGGGACGACCTTATTTCACCCATTATCCGTTCCATCTCTGCCCTGCTGCAGAACCTTCAGGAATCCAGCCAGTGGGAGCTGGCCCTAAGATTTGTAGTCAGTTCCTTTGGTACCTGTCTCCAGCACTCTGTGTCAAACTTCATGAATGCCAGTCTGAGTGAAAAGGTATAGTTTCGAGAACAAGTACTTTGACTTTGGGTAAATAAGAATAGACAAAGGTATTGCCAAACAGGAATATAGAGTCCATGCTTTCCTGTTCAGCTCTATAGCAAGGGAGATGATTGTGTACCACGTGTAAGAAACGTTTGTTGAGCGTGTACTAAAATTCAGGTGCAGTTCAAGGTATTTGCACACATTTACTTTCTTGTCACTAAGACACAATACTCGACACCCACAAGTTAGAGGGGAGGGTTATTATGGCTCACAGTTCTTAGAGGTTTTAGTCCATGGTTGGCTGCTCCTAGGCAGGGCAGCATGGCTGAGGAGCACAGCCGAGGAGAATCAGCTCATGACCTGCAGTGGAGGCAGAGAGCCACCAAGTGGGGAGGAGGGATAGAGCCCCCTCCAGACCACACCCCCAGTGATGCACCTCCCAAATCACATCTAGCTGTAAGCTTACCAGTGAAGTAATCCACTGATGAGTATCACACTCCCGTGATCCAGTCTCTTCCCAAAGCTCCCCCCAATAAGCCCGTGAGGATTTGGGGGGGCCATTTAGACACAAACTAGAGTACACACATGTGCACACTTGCTCTTTATAGCAGCTTTGTGTGTGGAGACAGATTCTGCAAGGTGAAGCATCCACGGTTCTGGTTGGTTGGTAAGCCCTCACGCTCCCAGCTCGGTACAGTGTCCTCCTATTTGGCTGTTGTCCCACCGATTACTTCCAGATAGCATTACAGAAGAGATTTTGTGAGACAAGCTACCAGTTGAGAGCCTACTATGAAGCTGCCTCTTAGAGGGAATTGTCTTCATTCCCCCTACTCCACTGATACGTACTCAAGGCTGATTTTCTTTTTCTAAGCTATTTCATTGAGGTGTAGAAATTAAGATCCACATGCTTAAGTGCATCAACCAATACATTTACCTTATCACTAACATCTCCATCAAGAGATACAGAACTTTAAAAAATAACTTTGCACTCCTGCCCATGGAATCCCCCATACTAGGCTCTGCTTCTTGTATTATACATGAAATGCTAATCCTTTTGCATAAAATCATGAATTTTCAAAGTTTCTTAATATTTGAGACATGTTTTCAGAATAAATCACAGAAGTAGACCTAATGATTCTTTTCTTTGTTCTCTTCTAAAAGTTACTTGGAGAAACCACATTAGTTAACTCAAGGCATATTGTTCTAGAATTGAAAGAAAAATGCGTTATGTTTATCAGGGGAAATGTCACAACTCTGCTACACAAAGTAAGTACTTATCGCTTGTTTTTTTGTTGTGCCCTATTTGCTTTTGACTTCAGTCAGCAGTGCCTGTGATTCTGTTGCTTATGATTCAGTGCAGTTGTGTTTCACGTGAACCCTTCAGGACCTGTATTACAGCTGATCATTGCTGGTAATGCTTGGTTTTGCTTTTTAAATTATGGTAACTGACACTGTATTGAGCATTTATGAAATGGTAATGAAATCCCTTGATTTCAGTTATTTATTTAATGGACTAAAGCATCCCCATGATTCCTGCTGTAGTTTATTTCTGTCATGCTTTCCACTCCATACATTCTAATTTTCCTTTATTTGGAAAGAGATTTTAATAGGCTTTTGGTGATAAAATGATTTGGCTGAGCATTTAGTTTTTATCAGGTTACTCCCAATGCCCCTTTTTCAATACTAGTAATTGAATTCAGGACCTTGCTTTTGCAAGGCAGGTGTGATGCTACTGAGCTACACCCTTGCCCTTTATCAGATTACTTTTAAAAAAACTTTTTGTGACAGGGCTGGGGATTTAGCTCAGTGGTTCGGCGCCTGCCTCACAAGTGCAAGGGCCCGAGTTTGATCCCCGGTACCAAAAACATAATAATAATAATTTCTTCGATTCTCTGTCTCTATGAAGGTCTCCACTAGAGATTAACTCAAGTAAATGCAAGCATACAATATATTATTTTCTTGACTGGCTTATTTCACTTAACTTGATGTTACCAGTACATCAATTTTGTAGCTTATGCCAGGATTTCTTTCTGTCTTAAGGCTGAATAATATTCAGCTGTCTGAATACACCACATTTTGCTTATCCATTCATCTATTGATGGACATGTGGGCTGCTCCCACTTCTTGGTGGTGTGAGTGCTGCCACTATAAACATGGCTGTGCAAATGTCTTTTTTTTTTTTTTTGAGACAGGATCTCATTCTGTAGTCCTGGCTGGCCTTGAAGTCTCTATGTAGGCCAGGGTGGCCTCAAACTTGGGGTGATCCTGCTGCCTTAGCAAATATCTTTTGAGATTCTGCTCTTCAGTTATTTTGGGTGTACCCAGAAATGTAACTGCTTACTGCATCATATGGTTAACTCAATTTTTTATTTTTTTGAGGAACTTCCATACTCTTTTCCATAGCAGTTGCACCATTTTACCATCCCACTGACAATGCACAAGAGTTCTGGTTCCTTCACTGGTTATTTCCTTTTTTCATTTGTGTCTGTTTATGGTGTGCCACTGGGTACTCTGAGAGCACTGTGAGGTTACCACCACGTGGTCACCTTTGTGTTTGTGGTGAGAACACTTCCAATCTGCCCTCTCAGCAGGGGCAGGTATAAGGTATGGTATTGTTCCCTGTAGCCACCATGCTATGCATTTGACATCTAGAATATAATCCTTTTTGGAAGAGTCCTGTGGATTGAACATAGGACCTCACGAATGCTAGGCAAACACTTATCACTGGTACATTACCAGCCCTTTTTATTTTATTGTGAGTCAGAGTCTTGCTAAGTTTCCCAGACTGACCTTAAACTTGAGACTCTCCTGCCTCAGGCTTCCAGGTAGCTGGGATTATAGGTATGCCCCACCAATTCATTACGATTTCCTTTCATAAGGCTAGTTATTTTATTATATGTAAACACCATGTTTTCTTTTTCCATTTGGCTATTGATTTCTTTTTCCATTTGGCTATTGATGGATGAATATGTGGTTGTTTCCATTTCTTGGCTATTGTGAATAATCCTGCAGGAACATGGGTATGCAGGCACCTTGCCAAGATCCTGATTTCAATTCCTTTGATACATACCCAAAACTGGGATTGCTGGATCATATGATAATTCTATTTTTAATTTCTGAGGAACTTCTGTACTGTTTTCCCTAATGGTTGTAACCAATTTACATCTCACCAAAAGTGTATGATTTCCCTCTTCTCCACTTGTAATCCCAGTTACTTAGGAGGCTGAGGTAGGAGAATTTCATGAAACACTTATTTTTTTCACATGGTCTATAAGTCAGTTTGGTGATAGATGTGCCTATGATCCTTACTTACGTAGGATTGTGAAGAATTTGCTTCTTTTGATGCTTTTCTTCTTTAGGTATTTAATTGTCGCCTGGTGGATCTCGATCTGGCTTTGGGTTATTGTACTCTCCTACCTCAAAAAGATGTGTTTGAAAACCTCTGGAATCTTGTAGATAAAGCATGGCAAAATTATGACAAAATTCTGGTATGTTTTATGCAAGCACACCTTCCATTCTTGACATTGATGGTTTGGGGGAAGAAACTAAACTGACTTTACCTGCAAGCCTGAAATATTTAGAAGAAATATAACTAGCATGATTCCTACCAGCTTTAGCTTGACTGGTGACACACTGGTGAGCAGATATGCAAGTCACAGCATTGCTTAGCTCAACGAATTTAGATACTTTTTATTTCTCAAAATTTGTATGCAGCCTGAGAACCTCACGCCTTATACTTCAGTGAGTTTAAAACCGTAGGCCCTTGTAGCTGATTTTGTTTGTTTCTATGGGACAAGTTTCAGGGATAGAAAACTTTTTTGGGGAATTGTTTGTTTTAAAATTGACCTTGTATGTGGATTTTGCTTACAAGGTAACTAAAAATTTGACCTTACTTATAAAGGAAAGCCAGACTAAATTTATGGCATCATAAACCAAGCTGAGCTATCTAGATACTACGTAAGAATCGATGGCTGGGTACAAAGCAGTGTGTAGCACTTTACATTCTTATCACAGAAATGGCTATGCTGGGAGAGGGTACTGGGGTTTGGACCCAGGGCCTCACAAATCCTCAGCGTATGCTGTACACATCCTCAGCTCACCGTTACGATATTTGATGTTGAATTTCATCCAAAAGACATTAGAAGAACTTACTCTGTTTGCCGTGGACTTTTAATCCTATTTTAATTTTGTAGGCAATATCTCTGGTGGGTTCTCAGCTGGCCAGTCTCTATCAGGAACTGGAAATTGGTCTTCAGTTCCACGAGCTGACTACTGATGCCCAGTGGGGCGTTCGTCTCGGTAAACTCGGTGTAAGTATTTGTATTGCTGTGACGTTTCATCCATCCCCATAATTACCCAGTTGTGAAATTCAAAACAAAAATCTCATTTCCCTTTACCAACTCATCAAATTTAGTTGCATTAAGCACACAAAAAAATTAAGGACTTTTTGCTTCATTTCCTTCTTCATATATTTTTAAGGAAGTTAAAAGGAGCGTGACAGTTTCATCTTAGCTTTTTAAATCTATAGGTGTATGTATAACTAGTATTAATTGACATTTAGGCTCTTGCAAGCCTAGCCTTTAGTCCCATACTTTTGTTTTCTGCTGCTATATTTAGTTAAAGGTTTGTTTTTTGTTTTGTTTGATTTGTTTGTTTGTTTTCTTTTCTTCTTTGGTTCCAGAGATCGAATTTAGGACCTTGCACTAGCAAGGCAGGTGTGGTGCCACTGAGCTATATCCCTAGCCCCTTGTTTTGTTTTTTGAGACAGTCTTACATCATTCAGGCTGGTCTTGAACTTACTTTATAGTACATACTGGCCTCAAACTTGCAGCAGTCCTTCTGCCTTAGCCTCTCCAGTACCTGGGATTACAAGTATGTACAACACACCCAGCTTTTTTTTTGTTTTTTGAGATAGGAATTTACTGTTTCCCAAGCTGGTATGGAACTCCTCACACCTCTGCCTCCTAGTACTATAAGCATGTGCTATCATGCCTGGCTTGGTCAGAGAGACAGAGACACAGACACAGACAGAGACAGAGAGATTTCCCCTGCTTCTTTGCAGAACTGGGGATTGCAGCCAAGGCTGTGGCACTGAACTACATCCCCAGCCCTTTTTTTAGTTTTTATTTTGAGAGTGGGTCTTGCTAAGTTGCCCAAACTAGGCTCAAACTAGGGATCTTCCTGCCTCAGGCTCCCGGAGTGCTGGGATTACTGTTGTGTGCCACTATGCCCAGATGGTTAAAGATAAAATTAAAGAGTACATATAGGCAGTGATGTGCAAGGTCCTGAGTTCAATCCCCGGTACCAAAAAAAAAAAAAAAAAAAAAA
>NW_022900924.1:18481272-18509429 GCF_012274545.1 Fukomys damarensis
TTTTTTTTTTTTTTTTTTGGTACTTGGGACCTTGCCGCCTATGAGGCAGGCGGTGTAATCACTGAGCTAAATCCCTGGCTTTTTTTTTTTTTTTTTAATACTGGGGACTGAACTGAGGTCTTTATGCTTGTGAGTCAGGTGGTGGAACCACTGAGCTAAATCCCCAACCCAAAAAGATAAAATTTAAACTTTTTTTTATCAAAAATATACAACATTTTATTTGCAAGAAGTATATTTAGCAGGAAAGTAATCACTGCAGAAATGCAACTGTATGTGTTTTGAAACCAAATTCCTACACAGCAGTGGAGCTGGTGTTCCATTGACCTTAGCAGCTGCATCTTACCAATGCACAGGCAAGAGAGGCAAAGGCAGCTGAGGAGTTTTAGACCTACAGCTGATGTCAAGTACAGATCGATGGCTGCTTGGGTGGGTAGATGATAAAAATAAAAGTTGGAGAAGCTATAGGAATGCGTTGCCTTATTTAAATTTAAAAAGCTGAGTAAAAATGCAAGTCATAATATTACCCAGCTGTGAAACATTTCAGTTCAGAGAGGTCTTTTTCATTTTGCTCTTTTTATTTCTAGATTTCTTTTCAACCAGCTTTCAGGCAGAATTTTCTCACCAAGAAAGACCTCATTAAAGCTCTTGTGGAGAATATAGATATGGATACAAGCCTCATTCTGGAATATTGCAGGTAACTTGAAACGTCAGTGATGGTGCTGCTGTTAGCTAAACCAGCTGATAACCCTTACCTTGAGGACACGGAATTATCATCACACGTGGCCCACATGCTGGCACTCTGATGTTTTGTCAACTTTCAGTAAATTCAGTGCCAGATTAAATGCTCTCATGATGTCGCCTTTTAAATTCACTGCTTCATGTTTCCTAGACTTGCCTCATGATAAGAGGGCACTTCACTAAAAATACAGGACCTTTTTTTTTTAATTATATTCCTTTGGTACCGGTGATCAAACTCAGGACCTTGCACTTGTGAGGCACGCAGCAGCACCACTCAGCTAAGTCCCCAGCCTCACTTTTTAAAGGTGACAGTTAGCTCTGATGTTAGATGGTTTATCTGATTACAAAGGGGACCATAGGAGTGCTCATGTTCAGGCTGGGCGCACAGACCTGAGTTGTTTGGCCGAACCTTCACATGGAAATGGATGCATTTCTGGAGACCGGGATGTGACTGGCTGCCTCTTTTAGCACATTTCAGCTGGACTGTGATGCGGCGCTTCAACTATTCATTGAAACTCTGCTCCACAACACCAACATCAGCCAGAACCCTGGACATGCAAACCTGGCACCTGCAAAGCAGCAGCACTCCAAACTCTTGGCCAAAGCCATCGAAATGGTTCCCTTACTGACGAGCTCGAAAGATTTGGTCATCAGTCTTAGTGGAATACTACGCAAGGTGGGTGAACGGAGCCATGGCAAAGATCACTTCCACCTCAGTTCGTTACATGCATGCTGTTTCAGTCCTGTATTCTTATGAATGTTTTAAAATATCAAAATTTTGGAATTTGATGTTTTTTTTTGGTACCGGGGATCGAACTCAGGACCTTTTACTTGTGAGACAGGCAGCAAAACCACTGAGCTAAATCCCTGGCCTGGAATCTTATGGTTTTAATATAGTTTAATACAGCAGTTTTCTTATCTTGCCTTTTTAAAAAATGGAAATATCATTTCCTCCCCAGATTTTTAACAGCACATATTTGAAAAAGGGTCAAGCTAGAAAGAGAATTATAAATCGAAACAAATTTTCCCATAGTCTACTCTCTATTTTTTTTCTACTCTCTTTTTTATTTTAAAAAGTCTCTATTATTACATGTTTGCCGTACATAATGATTATATTCATTGTGAGGACTTGGTACATGTTTCTAATGCATCTTAATTCGTTTTTTCGCCTCCCCTTCTTACTTTCCCCCTTAAACTACCCTCTAGAATACATATTTTACCTTCCCAAGGATAAAATATTAATAGTTTGATTTAGTGACTGTTTCACACTAAATATACTGTCCTTTGGTGTGGTGACTATCCTATTTACATATTATTTCTGCCGTATGGCTAAACCATACTGCATTTAACCAGTCTATAGTGGGTGGAAATTTAATTGTAAATTTTATTACAATTTATGCTGTATTATGCATGTTTTCCTGTCCTTTTTATTTATTTATTTTTTTTGACAATGTCAAGGATTGAACCCAGGGTCTTCTCATTGAGCTACATCCTCGGTGCAGCCCCCTCTCACTTTTTTTTTTTTCTGAATTGCCCAGGCTGGGCTGGAACTTGTAATCCTCCAGCCTCAGCCTCCCAGAGTTCTGAGCTTACAGGAGTGTACCACCATTCTCTGATCCAGTTGGAATTTTTAAATCAAGAGATAATTTGATGGGAGAATGAAAGTGGATGACGGGAAATAAGATTATGGCTGTAAGAAAATTTTCAGTTTTGTATCATGCCTGTAACTCAGCCAAAAATTATATAGACATAAATTATATATAATACATATTACATAGCATTATATGCTCAAATTTTCTGGGTACAATAAATTATCTTCCCACTTTGTTTAATGTTATTCATGTAACTTTATTTGGTATTTCAAGAAATAGGAAAAAGTAATGGTGAGAAGGAGAAACAGAACAAAGGAACGCTCCCTTTCTCTAAGTAGTTATAGACAGCACCCAATTAATTCTTGTTTATAGCATATAGGTAGAGCTAAAACAATTCTTTGAGAAATTTCTGCATGAAGACCCACATTGTAGTTGTTTCCAAGAAAAAGTCGATTTCTGTTTTAATTTTCTCATCATAAATGGAAAAAATGGAGCTTTCGTTTTAAAATCTGACAAAATTATGATATTTTGACCATATTTATTTTTATGTGGTTAGTACCATAAAAGCATCTTTAGTAAAACAATATTGTCATATAGACATTTTAAGTGTATATGTTTATTATAGTGTAATTTAGAGATGAGAAATTTTATTTTTTTAAATAATATAATCTAAGTTGTAATGCACTGAGATTTTACACTTGTGATTTGTACCAAAGAACATTACTGAATAAAACTATCTGTGTGGCAATATCTTTTTAGGTTTTGATTATTTTTTTTGCAGTTGGATCCCTATGACTATGAAATGATTGAAGTCGTCCTGAAGGTTATACAAAGGGCTGATGAAAAGATAACCAATATTAATATTAATCAGGTATGACAGATATGTTAAAGATTTAAAAATCATCTTTATGCTTTTACTTATAAGTAATACAGTTATCCTGTAATATTACAGGATTATTCTTTTAGCTCCCCTTAAACTCTGCATCTAAAATAAACTCTGCATCTAAAGTTTTTTTTTCTTTGAGAAAATCTAATACTGAAAAGACTTTTGCGCTGTCCATATCTTATCCTTTATCTTTGTCCTGTTTTTTCTGTACTGAGGTAATTCAAATCTGTCAACCAAGAGTAAGAAGTCATCGAAGAACTAATTGAAGAATTAAGGCAATATTATTTGCCATCTAGCCAAAAAGGACATGAACTCAGAGTTAGATTTAGCTTTCTGTACTGATGGGTAGGTCTATGACACCCATTCTATCTAGTACTTTCATTTAACTTACTTTTTTTTTTTTTGGTACTGGAGATCAAACTTGGGTCCTTGTGCTTGCGGGGCAGGCGCAGAATCACTGAGCTAAATCCCCAGCCCCTTAACTGACTTTTTTATTTGTTTGTTTATTTATTTTTTTGAGACAGGATCTCAATATATAGTTCGGGCTCATCTTGAACTCTGAGCCGTCCTCCTGTGTCAGCCCCCCGCCAGTACTGGGATTATTGGCATATGCCATCACACCTGGCTTCATTAACTTTTCTTTTTGGTGGCAGTATTGGGATTGAGTTTCATTCCTAAAAATAAAAGAAAATGAGTTAATTCAAAAGATTTTTTTAAAAAAAGTTATACAAACCCCCAAATAGAAAATATAAACATAAAATGGATAAGAAATAGAGAATTAATTTTAGATTTATGGCCTCTATTTATTTAGTTTTTTGAGACAGGGTCTCACTATGTAGTTGAGACTGACCTGGAACTCACTCTGTAGTCCTGGCTGGTCTTGAACTCACAGTGATCCTCCTGTCTCAGCCTCCCAAGTGCTGGAATTACAGATGTGCACCACCACACCTGGCCACGCTATGGTTTAGAAGAATAACACTCCAAGGAAAATTAAGAAAGGTTTTGATAATCTTCATGAAAATGAAATAGTCTGAGGAATGGAATCGCATGAAAGGATAGAACAGGTGATTTTGCGACAGTATGGACAGAGTTACTTTTACCGAAAATACTTTAATGCAGGCATTGAGTCTTCTGAAACACCTGGAGTCATACAAAAGAATCTCCCCACCGGTGGACCTAGAATACCAGTATATGTTGGAGCATGTCATCACCCTGCCACCTGCAGCCCAGATGAGACTGCCCTTTCACTTAATACTGTTTGGCACAGCGCAGAACTTCTGGAAAATTCTCTGTATGTTCATTAACTTCTTAAGACTTGCTGAAGAGCCAGTCATTTTTTCCTCCTCAAAGTATACCCTTCCTGTTTCCTTTCCAGCTTCAGAGCTCAGTGAGGAGTCCCTCCCAACGCTGCTCTTAATCTCCAAATTAATGAAGGTAACAGATTCAGACTCTACAGGGCTTCTTTGTGCTGTCATCAGTCCCAACCCTGGGTAGGAGGACCTTACGCTGCTTTCTTTGTCTCTGAAGTTCTCTCTAGATACCCTCTACATTTCTACAGCCAAACATGTTTTTGAAAAAAAACTGAAGCCTAAGCTCCTGAAGTTAATACAAGCTAAGTCCTCAGCGCTGATGACCAAGGAGATAGCCAGGATCACGCAGACCATCGAGTCCTACTTGCTGTCCATTGTCAACCCGGAGTGGGCGGTGGCTATCGCGATCACTCTCACCCAGGAAATCCCTGAAGGTGTGCGGTCTTCCTTCCCCTGGGCCTCAGACTGTCTTTTTCATTTTGTTTTGTTTTAAAGTGGCCCTTTTTTTTTTTTTTTTTTTTTTTTCGGTTTTGGGCACAAACTCGGGACCTTATAGTTGCAAGGCAGGCAGTGGCACCGCTGAGGTAAATCCCTGGCTGTTTTGTTTTGTTTTTATGTTTACTCTTCTTTGTGGTACTAGAGATCAAGCCAGAGACTCACATTCTAGGCACGTGCTCCAACACTGACCTTCATGGTGCTCTGGCTGTATTGATTTTTGTTTGTCCTTTTTTTGTACATTTGAAGAGAAGCAGTGTTACACTCTTATAATCTGTGTATCCATCCTCTTCACTTGTTTGTTTTTGTTTTTTGGAGGGTTTTTTTGTACCAGGGATTGAACTCAGGACCTTGTGCTTGCAAGGCAGGTGGCGGAACCACTGAGCTAAATCCCCGGCCCTCCGCCATCTTCACTTGTGACATTGCTGGATTTTCCAGAACTCAAGGGGCTGAGGCAGGAGTGGGAGCATAGGTACTGTCCAGCTTGTGAGTAGGAATAGAAATTATGTGACTTTTAGGATCTAACTAAACTTAGAATGGTGAATCCTTAAATATCATCACTTACTCAAGAATACAGATACAGGCACTTACTACCACAGTTTTGGTTGTAGCAAAATTGAAAATAATTATCTTTTTTTTTTTTTGGTACCAGGGATTAAACTCCAGTCTTTGCACATATGAGGCTGGTGGCAGAACCACTGAGCTAAATCCCTGGCCCAATAATTATCTTTTTATAATGCTCATCAATCAAGAACTAGTTTTCTGCCTCTTTTTTTGGTACCAGGTATCGAGTTCAGGCCCTTGTGCTTGTGAGGCAGGCAGCGGAACCACTGAGCTAAATCCCCAGCCCGACTTTCTTCTTTATATCTTTTGTCCTGTTGAACTACTGTTTTACTGAGTATTCATTTTTATAATTTAAAAATATTTCCGAATTTGACTGACCAACATTGTCTTAGAAAGACTCGGTTGCTCACACATCTTCTCTTTATCTTTTCAGGCCCCTTCAAGATGTCTAGTTTGAAGTTCTGCCTGTATTTGGCCGAGAGGTGGCTACAGAACATCCCACCTCAGGTCTCCTCTCTCTTTTTTGTGTGGATGCTCTTGCTCAGCTCAGCTCCTCATCCTGCCCTGGTGTCAAGGAAGGGCAGGGAAGACTCTGGCTGAGAGTACAGCCAAGAGGGGAGGGCCCCTGACTGGTAAAGACAGGTCCTTAGCCTCTGCTCAGATTTGTCAAATAAGCCTTTCTTTTCACTTGGAATTGTTAAAAGGGTGAAACACGTGAAAAAGCCCAGGCTTTGTTGAAGAAGCTCCATCTCCAGTTCCGTCGCTCAGGCACAGAAGCTGTGCTCATAGCCCATAAGCTGAACACCACAGAGTACTTAAGAGGGATCGGAAAGCCAGCCCACCTCATCGTCAGCCTCTATGAACACCCCACCATCAACCAAAGAATGCAGAATTCACCTGGCAAAGATTATCCTGGTAAGGACAAGCCTTTTTTGGTACCAGGGATTGAACTCAGGTCCTTGCGCTTGCAAGGCAGGTGGCAGAACCACTGAGATAAATCCCTGGCCCAGTACAAGGCTATTTTTTATCCAAAAAGGACTATTGTTTTGATTTCACAGTTAGAAAATAGAGTTTTTCTTTTTTTTTTCTTTTTTTGAAGATTGGAGGAAGTTGAGATGGGATCTCACTATGTGGCCCAGGCTGGCCTTGATGCTCCTGTCTCAGCCTTCCAAAGTGTTGGGATTATAGGTGTGAATTATCACACCTGACTCAAGTTTTTATTTTCTTAAATTCTGTATCTTTGATATCTTAGATATTCATGCAGCAGCTAGAGAAATAGCTGAAATCAATGAAATTAATTTGGAAAAAATCTGGGAAATGTTGTTGGAAAAATGGCTGTGCCCTGAGACAGCACCTGGAGAGGTAGGTGCTCGCTGGCCCTGGTAGGGTGGCTGAGTAGGTCCAAGGGTTCTGATTCTCAGAGGCTGTGCTTGTCTCACATCTTACAACCCTGCCCTTGAGAACACAGAACACAGACTCTTCAGTGAAGAGAATTTTACTCAGCTTAATGCATTCTGTCGTCAGATGAGTAAAGAGATGATTTACTTTTTAAATACTGAGTTCATTGAAAAGCTGTTTTTACAATGCAGTTGATGGTTTAAGATTTTTTTGCTTTTGTAGGACTGCACATTGAACGCAGGGCCTTGCACATGCTAGGCAAGCACTCTACCTGAGAAACATCCTTGGCCATTTTTTTCAGCTTTGAGACAGGGTCTTGCTAAGTGACTTGGGCTGGGCTTGAACACTCAATCCTTGTGTCTCAGCCTCCCAAAAAGCCGAGGATGCATTTCAGCATTCCCTGGGTTCCATCCACAGTGGCACTTAAAAAAAAATGTTTTTGAATTGTATATTTTGAGTATGATACTGCATACATGATTATCCTGTCCTCTTAAGGACATGAATTTGAAGGCAAATCATATTTTTTTTTTCCTTGCAGCTGATAATAATTTAGATGCCTTGTAACGTGGCTCTGTAACTTTAGTTGCTTTTTTTTTTCCCCCTTTTGTAGTTGTTAGGGGAACTTTTTGAGACAATGCAACATCCTGTTTCTCTTCAAACTCCTGCACTACACACACACACACACACACACACACACACACACACACACACACACACACACACACACACACACACACACACACACACACACACACACACACACACACACATTGATTTAGCATCTACTGATGATTTCTCCTTGAATCTGTTTTCATTGATGAAACATTGAGAATTTGAAGGGTACAGGCCAGGTGGTTTGTAAAATGTTTTATTTTGGGTTTTCCTATGTTTCTTGATTCATTTTGGGCAAGAAAGCTTTGTAGGTGATATATTCTTTTCAGAGGATTGTACCAGGAGGCTCAAAATATCAATTTTTTTAGAATGAATTAAAATCTAAAATTTATGATAGGTTTCAGCAATCCACATCCAGAAATTTCCGCAGTGTCCTCTGAATTTTCATCTAGAGCTTGATGAGTAGATTCTATGATTCCTATATCTATCTGGGCAGATATCCTTAAAAAAATATCTAGTCAGCCAGAAGAGGCAGTAACACATCTGTAATCCCAGCTATTTGGGAGGTTGAGGCAGAAGGATTACAAATTTGAGATCAGCTGAGGGTAAATTAGAAAAACTCTGTGTGAAAATAGAATTTTAGCTGGGTATGGTGGCTCATGCCTGTAATCCCAGGACTCTGGGAGGATGAGGCACAAAGAACCTAATTTGGAATCCAGCTGGGCAACTTAACAACCTAACAAGACCCTATCTCAAAAAATAATTTTTTTAATTTAATTTTTTTTTAAGATAGGGTCTTGCTATATATATAGTTCAGGCTGTCTTTGAACTAACTCACTGTATAGCCCAGCTGGCCCTGCAGTAGTCCTTCTACCCAAGTCTTCTGAGTACTGGGATTACAGACATGTGCCACAATGCCTGGTGAAAAATGATTTTTAAAAGGACTGAGGATGTTAGTTCAGAGGTACAGCATGTGCCTGACATGTGTGAGGTCCTGGGTTCAGTCCCTAGTAACATGCACACATGCACACCCATACAATCTATTTGTAAACAAATATAACTCATATGACATTAGATTTTTATTTTTATTATTTTCTTGAGACATTGTTGCTCTGCTGCCTAACTTTCCCAGAGTCATTTCCTTTTAAAAGTTGACAACAATTTTAAGTTCCAGGGGAGGACTGGGAATGTTTGTTTTGTTTACTCAGGCTTTCTTCAGTTTTTGATTTTTTTTTCCTGTTTTCAAAGAAACCATCAGAATTATTTGAACTTCAAGAAGATGAAACACTACGAAGGTACACTTTTCCTGTACTTAGACTGGCCTTTACCTTCATGCTCAGTAGAAATCCTATCAGTAAACTTCTGAGGTTGAATTTTTCTTTGTCAAATCAGACTGGGATTAAAACTAGGATTTCACGCATATGAGGCAAGTGCTCTACCAATGAACCAAACCCCCGGCCCCATGGGTTGCATTTTAAAAGACCTCCTGGATATGATTTGAGTCAGAGTTGGTGAGAATTCATTGATCTACAGCTATGAGAATCTCCAGTGGGAAAAATCAGAGAGAGCCAGAATTTCTGAGCCCTCAGTGAGCACCTGGGAATGTCAGGGCTCCAAGGAAGCCTTTAGCAAAAGCTGACCTCACACAGAGGAAAATGCTCTTATCAGCTAGGACTTTGGTCCCAGCTCCCTGTGTGCTCTAACCTGCTAAGCCGGGTGGTTCAGATTCTGGCCACCAGACTCATCTATTCTATCCTTGGTTTTTTTGGGGGTTTTTTTTCATCCATCTTTCTAATCTAAGACTGAGACTAAGAAATGTGCCATGCTTTTATCAAATGTGCTAATTCTGGTTGCTCATGGTTTCTCTCTTGGGCAGACTGTATTTGAGCCCAAATCAGAAAGAATGTGCAGTCTATTGACATTGCTCAGCATGGCCATGGGAGAGGGCATGGTAGCAGGCATGCCAGCTTCTTCCCATTCCTAACCAAGATCCAGAAGTAGGCCAAGTGGCCTATGAGGCCCACACCCTGCCTCAGGCCTGGAAATCTGATAATGACAAAAGTCTTGTGTAGACAAACCTGAGAAAGTCATTTCTCCTAGTTTGGAGCACAGCTAGCCAGCCCCCTATTCCTTACCCTTCTCCCTGGGCCCCCCTCCTCCTTGCTTAGTCCTTTAAGGGTGGGGTGCACCTTTGTCTCAGCAGGAGACAGGTCCTAGCCAGCACACTGACACCTGCATGCCAGCTGCTCTGTCAGCTGAGGCAGAAGGATGGCCAGGGAGTTGTTTGCACCTAGGCCTTCGCACTGATCAGTAGCCCCAGATTTTTATTTATTTATTTTATCCTTTTTTTTTTTTTGAGACAGGGTCTCACTATGTAGTTTAGAATGACCTGGAACTCACTGTGTAGCCCAGGCTGGTCTTGAGCTCACAGTGATCCTCCTGCCTCAGTCTCCCAAGTGCTGGGATTATAGGCGTGCACCACCATGCCCGGCAGCCCCAGATTTTTTATATAATTTTGAAACAGGTTCTCCCTAAGTCACTAAGCTGCCCAGGGTGGGCTCGAATTTGTGATCCTCATGCCTCAGTTTTCCAGTGCTAGTGTTATAGGCACGTGCCACCATAACTGGCTGATGGCAAATTTTCAGGCAGCCCTGGACTACTCAGAACTTATCTCATATTAAAATTTAATAACAAAAATAAAAACATGAAAGAGTGGTGCTAAGGATATAGCTTAGTGCTTCCTGAGTTCAATCCCCAGTACTACGGGAGAGAGAGACAGACAGAAACAGGCAGAGAGAGATCGACTGATCCTGACATATGTTGCGAAACAAGGAATCCTAAAAAGCACACTTCTTTCAAAAATCTAACTTTCTGCTTTTTCCAGCTGAAAACTCCACTGACCCCTGTTCCATTCTACCTTGATCCCTCTTTCCCTTTCTGGAAAACCTCACCAGCCCTGAGGCATGAGGTTGAAATGTGCCACTTACCAAGGTCCTGGTGCTACTAAAGTGTAGAATTTCCCACGTGTAGAGAGGTTAGTGTGCTTTACAGCTATAGTTTGTGTCAATTTTTTAGATAGAATTCAAGTGATCAGATGTTGACTAGCTATTTTAGATTAGGAGACGGGGGCCTGGCATTTGTTGTATATATTATCCTCCTTTGCTGTCAAGAACTTGAGAAAAGGTCAAGGGTCCTTGAAAGGTGAAAGCAAAAGTGTCATTGACCTGCATCCTGGCCTGCATTTGGGATGTTTAATGACTTTTACTGTGGACAGTAACACGTATCTCTAAGCTTAAAAATAAAACACTGAGGCAGGAGGATCAGAGTTCTAGGCTACCCTGGACTACATAGTGAGTTCAAGCCCAGCCTGAACTACATAGTGAAGAGCCCTTCTCAAAAAACAAACAACCAGGGCCGGGGATTTAGCTCAGCGGTTCGACACCCTGCCTCGCAAGCACAAGGACCCAAGTTTGATCCCCAGTACCAAAACAAACAAACAAAAATAAATGTAATTAAAATTGTCTTTTTCCAGAGTCGTGTATCTCCTCCTGGCTCGCCCCATTGATTACAGTTCAAGAATGCTGTTCGTGTTTGCAACTTCAGCTACAAGTGTAAGCTCCCAGCACTTACGCAGAACCCTTGTGGGCATCTCAGCTGAGATGTTTGCCATGCTTGACTTTATGAACAGATGATTCTGGTAATGGTCACTTATATACTCATTCAGAGTCTGTCAACATGGATCATTGCCTCCTCCCACTCCATTTAGCACTGGCCTCTGTGACATCTGCTTGGCAGCCTCAGTGGCCCACCTGTTGACACTTCCCACAGAGTCAGTGCCTTGGTGATTGTTAACTCACTGCTCAGTCAACACCCTTAACGCCAGGGACTGAACAGGCTGGGCCTGCGCAACCTGTCCTATCGCTGTAATAACCACCAACATCCCACTACACTACAACACTTGCAGCTTTCCCTGAGGCAGCACAGCCTCCCTGTGTGGAATGACATTTGGTGAAAAGTGACTGGATAGCGCCCCAGTCAGCTGGGTGTCTTTGCTTCTGCTACCGTTTCCTTCATGTGTGTTTCCCATTTCATCACACGGAGTACTAGTACTTGTACCAAAATTAATACTGACATGCATTCACATGTGGGCTCCTCATAATGTGATCTGTATCCAGGCCTGAGGTTTAATAAAATTCATTTTTCCTACTTCATCCAGAACACACCTAAGTGAAAGCCACCTTTGGTTTCCATGCTGGGGGTGCAAGCCTATGAACACCGCAGGACAGTTGGGGGTCCCAGCTGATTCTGCCAGCAGTTTCACCCACCACTGCTTTTGCACATCAGTGGCAACATTAGCACAGAGTAAAAGGCAGAAAATATCTTGGTGTTATTATCCAAATGGTTTTGACTCTGTGCCTCCTGTAAGTCTCAGAAGTGTTCCCCCAAGGGTCTACACTCACGTGTTGAGAACTTTTCTTTGCTCTGCGTTCTTTTTTAATTCTTTTTTTTAAATAGTGTTGCTTTGTCGCCTAAGTTGAAGCTGATTTACCAACTACAGTGTGTAAGTGTGTAAATCTCTAGCCTGTTTTGGTTTTACAGACCCTGGGCATGCGTCAGTTAACTTTTGCCCACAAAACACGATCTCTTCAATGTCTTCTCTATTTGGCTGACAAGGAAACTATAGAATCTCTCTTCAAAAAACCCATTGAAGAAGTGAAGTAAGTAGAATTTGATTAATTGTATTAAGAATTAGGAATCAGGGCCGGGGATTTAGCTCAGCAGTTTGGTGACCTGCCTTGCAAGTGCAAGGACCCGAGTTCAATCCCTGGTACCAAAAAAAAAAAAAAAAATTAGGAATCAGATATTTCTTTTGGAAATGTAACTTGTAAGCCCCTTTAATTTATTAGATTGCCTTTGAATAGTTATGTAACTGTACTTCTGTTTCTTTGACTATCTGTGGCATTTTGGCCAAGAGGAAATAGGTCTTTGAGGCAAGAGGATCACTGAGAGTTTGAGGCCAGTCTGGGCTCCATAGTGGATTCAAGGCCAGCCTGAACTACATTGCAAGGCCCTGTCTCAAAAAACCAAAAAAGAGAATAATTCTTGTAAACACCTCTGTTTTTCAGATGTTATTTGAAATGTATAACTTTTCTGGCATCATTTGAGACGTTGAATATCCCCATCACCTATGAAATGTTTTGCCACAGTCCTAAAGAAGGAATGATTAAGGGCCTATGGAAAAACCACAGCCATGAGCCGATGGTAGGTAGAGTCCTCCAGGGTGGAGCCCCTGGCTTCACACTCAGGCATCTGCCACCCTTTGGGGCTCTGGGAGACCCTTTATCCCCACACAGCCCACTGCGCTGACAACCTTCACTGTTCTTTCATTAGGAAGATGGGGCCTTCATCAAAATGAGGTGCTAGACACTGGATTCTGTTTAGATTTTGTATTAGGCTGCCATATCTTTTGCAGAGGTTGTTGGATTTACTGTGTCTTGAAGTAAGATGATTATTATTTTATTCTTTTTTGGCTTCAGGCAGTAAGATTGGTGGCAGAGCTCTGTTTAGAATACAAAGTCTATGACCTGCAGCTTTGGAATGGACTCTTGCAAAAGCTTCTTGGCTTTAATATGGTGAGTGAGTCTGAGGATCTCTGGAAGTTGTGCTCAGATTGGAAGTGCACTTCTTGCTAAATAGGTGCACGCTGAAAATACCCACTGGCCCCAAGTTCCTGCCAGACCTGAGAGATCATGGTGTTAGGCCAGGGAAAGTGCAAACTGAAATAACCTATTTTGTGCTGGAAACAAATGGAACGTTTCCTTGCTTTTTGGGGGGGCATGGTTTTTTGAGACAGGGTCTCACTATGTAGTTGAGACTGACCTGGAACTCACTACGTAGCCCAGGCTGATCTCAAACTCACAGCAATCCTCCTGCCTCAAACTCCCCGAGGGCTAGGATTACAGTCAATGACTGTATTTTTTAAAACAAATATCCTGGGGCTTGAACCCAATGGTGTTCTACCACTGAGCGAGATCCCCACTCTTTTTATTTCAAGACAGCTTCACTAAGTTGCCTAGGCTGCCCTCAGACTTTCAGTCCTGCACTGGCCTTCCAAGTGCCTGGGGTTACCCTGCCACACCCAACTGGAGATGAACTTTTATAAATACTCCTTTTGAAATACTGAGGAATCTCATATTTTACCTTGAAAGTCCAATGTGGTGGCCTTCTAAACTTATTTATTCGTTTATTTTTACAGATTCCTTACCTAAGGAAAGTTTTAACAGCCATTTCTAGTATGCACTCATTATGGCAGGTATGTAGTTTTTTAAAGTAAATTCACTGAACTTAATTGTACACTCGCTGGCATTGTGACCCTAGATGAAGAGAGAAGAGCAGGCTGCATCAGCTGCAGGATGAGGTTCACATTCTGCCTCCTGGAAGCCACTGCTTTCTTGGGTTCTCCAGGCCTCACGAGTCTCATCTTCATTCCTGCTTTCAAAACACTTAATTATGCATTGGGCTGCCCCTCCTAGACCTGGGAGATCTCTAAAGTCAGAGCCCCTGTCTTATTCATCTTAGTTTTGCGAGTTGTGTGCTCAGGTAATCATTATGCACACACATGGTAATTTATTCCTATGGAAATTAGGCTGAGTAAATTTTCTTTTACTATTTCTCTTCATACTATCTCCCCAGGGGTAACTACTATTTACAGTTTCTTGCGTGTCCTTCTAGAGCTTTCCTGTCGTTACACAAGCATGTAGGTGTGTGTATATATGTACCTTGTTGTACACATAAATGCAATCACATTCTAGGCAAAGTACTGTTTGTGTGACCTGGGAGAGTGTTCTAGATGAGGACATCCATTTCTAGTTCTTTTATTTTTTATTTTTTGGTTAGGGTAAAATTCACGCTATCAAATAGTTTTTAGTATATTTGGAAAGTTGTGCAACTACAACCATTATCTAATACTAGAACACTTTCCTCAGCCCTGAAGGAAACTTCATAGCCATTGGCTGTCATCCCCTGCTCACCCTTCCCTGCGGGCGCTAGGAGCCCCTGCTTTCTCTGTATGGATTTACCTGCTCCACACATTTCCTGTCGATGGGATATCCAGCCTTTTATGTTCCCTTTCACTTAGCATAATGCTACACAGTAGCGTGTATTTGTGCTTCATTTCTTGTATTGACAAATAATATTCCACAGTTGACGCTTGATACTCGTGGGGGATTGGTTTTAGGGCTGTACCACCACCCTGCAGATACCAAAGCCCCCTGACGCCAGGTTCTAAGTATGACATGGCATAGTATTTGCATAGAACCCATGCACACCCCCCATATTTTAAATACCTTATACAATTTTGATGTTATGTCATTGTTGTGACATATATATCAATATATCTAAATATAGATATAGATATAGATATATTGTTTTTTGGTGGTGGTGTTGTTACCCTGTATTGTTTAGGATATAGTGACCCAAAAAGCTAGTATGCAGTAGGGGCATTTTTTTTTAATGTATATTCATGGATGCAGACCCTGAGGATACAGAGGGCCAACTACACCACATTTTTCATGTATTTATCCATTCAGCAGTTAATGGATATTTAGTTCATTTCCACTCTATGAATAATGATGCTATAAACATTTTTGGGCAAGTTTTTATATGGACATGTATTTTCATTGAGTCTGTTCCCAGGAATGGGATTGTTGGCTCTAAGGTATCTATCTATGTTTAGCTTCTTAAGATACCTCATTAGTTAATTAGTTTTATTTGTTTTGGCAGTGCTGGGCATTGAACCCAGGTTCTTGCACATACATGCTAGGCTGGTGCTCTATCACTGGACTACATCCCCAGCCCTTCTCATTTTTAATTCTGGATTCTCCATTTTTAATTCATTTGTTTGTTGTTTGGTACCGGGAATCGAACTTGGGACCTTATGCCTTGTGAGGCAAGTGACAGAACCAGTGAGCTAAATCCCCGGCCCCCCATTTTTAATTCTTAATTATTCCCCATAATATGGAGTGAAATATACCAGAAGTTACTGAACCACTCCTCTGTTGGTGTTCTTTTCAAACTAATTTTCTTGAAATTCTCCCATCTCCTTCCCCCTGCCCTATGCCTGGCATATAATCTGGCCCGTAATAGGCTTAGTGTGACCTCTGTTTTCTGAGTTGAGCTCTGGCACTTTTGTACCTAATGGAACAATAACAAACCAGTCAAGATTGTTTAAAAAGATCCTGAAGTGTATAATTATGCTGAAAATTTTCCGAGAATCTTAATCCTCTCAAATACGAAAACACCAATTTCTGATTTTGGTCTTAGCATCCAGAATATAAGTTTTAAATATACAGTTCTGTGAGTGCACAACAGGGTTTGTGATAGCCCAGACATGAATTCTCTAATGCGCTTGTTTCTACAGGTTCCGTACTTCAGCAAAGCTTGGCAGCATGTGATACAGATTCCACTCCTCTCAGGTATTTTCCTGTCCTCTGAAACACCAGCAGTAGTGTTTTGTAGCTGAGTGCCTATGTGTATCATTGTTTTTTCTTTTCAGCCTCTTGTCCTTTAAGGCCCAATCACTTAACAGATTGCTGTAAGAGTCTCATCGCTATCTTGGAGTAAGTAAAATGTTTGTTCTCCTACCTGGAAAGCAAAATTTGTTGCTTATGAAATCCTTCTGTGAGCACAGCAGAGCCCCCCACCCCACCCCAATCAGTGATGTTGCTTCTGTGGTATCCTGAGCTTTGAATGGCACACACTCTGAGTGCGTGATGAAGTCTGTGCCTTCGCCCCTCTGACCAGCACACCCAGGTCACCTGCACGGCCTGCCCCACAGCCATGCAGCTGCTCTCAGTTACCCACTCAGCTATTGCAGGGTCACAGTGCTCAAACACAGAGGTCTTGCTACACTCACTAACGGCTCCAAGGAGCAAGTGTGTGAGGCTGGCAGTTTTATTACAGTATATTGTTATAGCTGTTTTATTATTAGGTATTTCTGCTGATCTCTTGCTGTGTCTGATTTATAAATTAAACTTTATCATAAGTATATGTGGGCCAGGGATTTAGCTCAGTGGTTCCGCCACCCACCTTGCAAGCATAAGGTTCCGAGTTCGATCCTCAGTACCAAAAAAAAAGGAGTATGTGTATACAGGGGAAAACATAGTAAATATGGGGTTTGGTGCTATCCAAGTTTCAGGTATATAATGGGGGTCTTGGAATACACCCCACGGATGAAGGGGACCAGTGTGGTTCCTTCTTGTTGGGAAACATGCATCATACTTTTTTATTGGTTTGTGATACTGGAGATGGAACCCAGGGCCTTGCTCATGCCGGACAAGCACTCCACACGAGCTGTATCCTCAGCGCACCACTTTGTTTTTATAGCAAAATATTTGTGATTTTTACGTTGTCTGCTTTCCATGTGTGGTGCTTTCCAGTTTCCTAGGAAACTGATATTCACTAAGCAATCCCTTAACTTAGTACCTGATGTTAGTGTAAATGTAAAGTGCCTTTTGTGACTACCTAGCCTTGAAAATCCTACATCCTTGTCTTAGATTTTGAGCTTTCTAAGAATTGATCATATATGTCTGTAGGCTTCCAGATTTAATCACAGTAGCAGAGAGTAGTCTGCGTGCTGCAGGTAGATTTTTTGTTTTGGGGGCATTTTTGTTTTTGTTTTTGTTTTTGTACCAGGGATCGAACTCAGGATGTTGTGCTTGTAAGGCAGGCGATGGAACCACTGAGTTAAATCCCTGGCCCTGTAGGTAGATTGTTTTATTGCTGGTAGATGTCATCAAAGATCTGGGTTGCTCATTACTAAGCACTCTAATATTTAAAGTTACTGAAAGCCTGGACAGGTAGTGTCTGTGGAAAGCTAGAAAGGCCAATATAATGTAGTAAATCTGACAGGCTGTTAATAAATAACACATTTTCTCAAAGATGTCCAGTTTCAGATGATCTCGACCTGATGGGAGTCGCCAGGCAGTACGTCCAGTTAGAGCTCCCGGCTTTTGCATTAGCTTGTCTAATGCTCATGCCCCACTCAGAAAAGAGAAACCATCAAATTAAGGTATCTTGTACATTATTCCTTTGGGCTTGCCAAGGAAATAGAATCTCTCAGATTGCACATCCCTTGCAAAAGGTTGCATTTTCTGCTCACCAAACCTGTAAAGCATGAATACCTGAGTATGGGTGAGGTGGCAGGGTTAGTGGATATAAGATAGAGGAGCCAGACGGAGGTTCAGCAGAGGCGTGTCTTCAGAGAGGCGTGGACCTTACCTTTATCTATGGGGAACAATTGATTTCTTGGAAGAGTAAAGTGAAATGAAGGCCTCTCTTGGAAGTAGCAACCCATTCATTACCCTCGTAGGCTTGTTCAGAGGAGAGAGGCAGCAAGCAGGGAAAGTCCAGAAGCTGTCACAGACGCACAGAATGTCAGCTCGCTCACTCCATACACACAGCCACCCTGGGGGAACGAGTACCGGTGGGGCAGGCATGGGGAGGTGCCAGGCGAGCAGCCTGACTCACAGTTGCCATGTGATTTAAAGGAGAGTCAGATCTTATGTGTGGGTGTTAACTAAGAAGCTGTGAGCATTTTGAGAACAGAACTTTCAAAAGTCACTCTCCTTTCCATTAATACAACAGCAGATAGAACAAAGCATTTTAAATGTTGTATAGTTATTTCTTCCATGAGTATATAAGGACATAGAGATCTATATAAATGAATATGCATGTTTTTTATTGTCATTTAGTCTATTAATTGCATTTTCTCAAAAATCGTCTGTGCTTTTCTTTGATATATTTTCCTATTTTTATTATTCATAAACTTATTCCTTGCTTCTTTTCAACATTTCAGTATTTAAATAGATTCCTTTTGGCACTTAGGACAACAAATGCCTGACAAACCATTTTTGATGTTTGAATAAGTAGTTGTAAAATATTTTTTCCTCTTATTTTAGTAACATTTGTTGATAGAATTTTTTCCAATGTTAGAAATTCTTTTGACATATTTCAGAGTTTAAAATGAAAAACTTCCAGGTTGACGGAAATTAGTAATAATAACAGTTTTTTTAATTGTGCTTTAATTTTTTTTTCTAGAATTTTCTGGGCTCATGCAATCCTCAGATCATTTTACAGCAATTAGAAGAATACATGAATTCTGGACAGTTAGCAGGATTTTCACATCAAGTAAGACAATTTTGTCTCCTTTTTTCTATGTAGGATTGCTTTTCTGGAAGGTAATCACTTCTCTAAGATTTAGCTAGACTCTCGCCATTTTAATATGTAAAAATTATTTTGCTTTTATTAAAATCATAGTAGAATTTTTAAAGACAGGAATCCTGCCTGTCTTGTTTACTGCTCTGCTCAGTGGAAATTTTATATCCTTAAGTACTCCTAATTTACGGGGGGCTTGTTTGGTTGGTTTTGTTGTTTCCTTTTGTTTTGGATTTTGGAGACAGGATCTCACTGTGTAGTTTAGGCTGGTCTTGAACTCACTACATGGCCCAGGCTGGCTTTGAACTCACAGCGATCTTCCTGCCTCAGCCTCCTGAGTACTGGGGGTATAGGTGTGCCTCACCACTCCCAGCAAATGCTTTTAACTACAAACAGATCTTCCTCATAAAAAGTTCCAATGATCATAACTAAGTGGCTTTCCACCTCCTTACTTGATGCTACACTGAGCCAAAGCCTTTCCCTCCAGACAGGAGGCTCAGTGCTGATGCAGTGATAATTCAGCTTTTGGAATTTTCAGGATTGAGTAAAGGACTTGGAACTTGTTTCATGTTTAATATGACAGTACCTGTCATTCTATAGATTAGAAGTCTGATTCTGAATAATATCATAAAAAAGAAGGAATTCAGGATTTTGGCAAAGACAAAATACTTTCAAGTACTGAAATTGCACATGATAAATACCAACAACATCACTGAATTAGTCAACTACTTGGCAAGTGACTTAAGGTAAGTTAATTTGAAAAAAAAGAAACGCACTATAAAATATATCTTAAAATACAACTTTAAGGGGCCGGGGATTTAGCTCGGTGGTTTTGCCACCTGCCTCACAAATGTGAGGCCCTGAGTTCAATCCCTGGTGGGGGATACTCCCACACACACACACACACACACACACACACACACACACACACACACACACACATGTGTATATATATATATATATATATATAAAACTTTAAAATATGTCTTTATTTGGAGGATGCTATCAAACAATTGTAGACCTACAAGGTTGTAATTAAAAGTTCAAAATACTGCCAGATATGGTGACACACGCCTGTAATCCCAGCACTCAAAAGGCTGAGGCAGGATGATCACTGTTGAGTTGGAGACCAGCCTGGGCTACACAGTGAGTTCCAGGTCAGTCTCAACTACAGAGTGAGACCCTGTCTCAAAAAACAAAAAAGTAAACAAACAAACAAAAAAAAATTCAAAATACTAGCTACTACACATTCCCAGAAGTTAACCATCTTATACCCCGAAAATGTGGAACTTGAACTCAGAATGAGACACTTAAACAGGCTGTGTGAATCCCCACCAGGGTGTCTCACGATCTGCCCCAGACCCTGAGTCACAACCGGATTCCTTAGATGCTGCTCAGGCACTGCGAGCTTCTGTGACACATAATCTCTGCACAGCTTGCTTAGCTAATTTTCCGGCCCCCACAAATGTAGAAATGGTGAGCTTCTGAGGATGGAGCCGGGGCAGGTGTGAAACATGAAAAGCAATGGGCTGACACTGGGGAAGGGCTGAGTGCAGTCAGGAGGACGCGCTGAGGGTTCCGGCTCCGGTCCCACATCGGGTACGACTGTGCTGGTTGCATGAGAGGCTTCCATTTCTTGTCACCATCCCAGGGTTTCTTCCTGCTTGTTTTCTTTCTGATCAACCATCCCTGCGAATTGTCATTTGTGGGTATTATTTTTTGAGGTATAATTGAAATTTATGATAAGCCACACATATTGGAAATAGATGGTTGATGCATTTGACATCTGTGTACCCTGTGAAGCCAGCACTGCAGGAAAGAGAGCAAACATTTGTCACCCCAGGGGCATCTTCATGCTCCCTTTCCTTTCTGCCCCCACAGCATAGACGAAGCATCGGCCTTGATCAGTGAGTATTCAAAGCACTGCGGGAAGCTTGTGCCACCAGATGCAGCCCCTGGTGAAATCCTGAAGGTAAATCTGGCTGCCAGCTTCTTGGCTTCTAACCTGACTCTGCTATTTCTACATCCTGAAATTAACCCAATCTTTTCTGATGGCCTGGAGAGAAATCTGTTTTTGTGTGCATGTAGATAGTCATGGGCCACATTCTGAGAAATCTGTCATATGGACATCCGAGAGCCTGTGTGCACCATTCACACAAAACTGCGCAGCATAGGTCAATCAGTCATTGTGAAGCCCCAGCTACTCAGGAAGCTGAGGCAGGAGGATCCCCAGTTTGAGTCAGCCAGGGCAACTTAGACCCTGTCTCAAAATAAAAAAAAATAAAGAACTGGGGATATAGCTCAGTGGCAGACCATCCCTGGCTTCTACTCCCAGCACTACATGCATGCAGGAGTGAATAAAAAAGAAGGGGACACAGGAAATACGAGGTGTGTAACATGACAGACTCTTCTGTGGTGAGCTTTTGTTTTTAGGAACGCACTAAAATAGTGGCTAGAAGGTGTGTATAACAAGTCTATAAACACATTTACCACCAAGCACAATCATATGTGCTGCTCTTTTATACCGCTAGCAGCACAGTGGGTTTGTGTACCCAGGTGTGTGTGACACACTGTGCTAGCGACAGTACAATGGCTGTGACGTCACTGGGACAGGACCCTGAGATCACTATCATGTGCAGACTGTCACTGAATAGACTCATTGTTCATGGCCCTTTTTGTTGGGGAGCCCTGGAGCAGTGGCTCTGTTCTTAGCTGCCTTTTAGCCTGTGCTGCTGTAGTCTTTGGACCTGGGCCCCAGGCCCTCTCCAGTGCTTTCCCGAGTCATGATTCCTTACAAAGTCCAGTTTCCAATATTGAAACAAGTGAGAAAATAAATTTTAAGTATTTGTTGCTTTTATTTCTCTTTGTTGTGGGTCTGTGACAGGAATCGTGCTAAGCTACTGCTCTACCACTTTTTTTTTTTTTGGCAGACCTAGTAAATTTAAGTATTTTAGGGTCAGGGATTTAGCTCAGTGGTTCTGCTGCCTGCCTCACAAGCACAAGGTCCTGAGTTCAATCCCCGGTACCAAAAAATAAATAAATAAATTTAAGTTTTTTGGGTTTTTTCTCCCTGTGGTTCAGATCAGGAATATTAAAAGAAGTCTACTTAGCCAGGCACAGTGACACATGCCTATAATCCCAGTACTCAGGAGGCCATCATGGGTTGCATAATGAGTTCAACACCAGTCCAAACTGTGTAGTGAGACCCTGTCTTTAAAAAAAAGAGGGGGGCCAGGGACTTAGCTCAGTGGTTCTGCCACCTGCTTCAAAAGTGCAAGATCCCAAGTTCAATCCCCAGTACCAAAAAAAAAAAAGTCTGTTTGTAAAATTTAGAGAGATAACTTAAAATGTTTATTTCCAATCAGTTGTGCTGATTAGAAGATTATTGTTTTTGTTTTTTGGAATTTTTTTGTTTGGTTTGGTTTGCTTTGTGGTTTTTCTTTTTGGTTTTTTGAGACAGTGTCTCACTATGTAGTTGAGACTGACCTGGAACTCACTATGTAGTCCAGGCTGGTCTCGAACTCACAGTGATCATCCTGCCTCAGCCTCCCGAGTGCTAGGATTACAGGTACATGCCACCACGCGTGGCTTGGTTTTTGTTTTTGAGATAAGTTCTCACTGTGTAGTTCAAGCTGATCATTAACTCACTGTGTAGCCCAGGTGGCCTCACACAGCAATCCTGCCTCAGCCTTCTGAGTGCTGAGATTGCATGTGTGCGCCACTACACCTGACGGATTACTGTTTTGAAAAATAGAAAATATCCATGCAGGAGACAAATTCATAGCCTTCAAAATATGTTTCAGTCATATCTGTCTAAAATACCAACTAATTTTATACATAGATTTTATCATTACAGTTAATTCTTAAGTTGTATAGTTTATCTGACTATTTTCTGTTTTAAAAAACTGATACTCATAAAATGTTTCCTTGTTTTTTCCCATGTAGATGTTCCTTAATGGACTATAGTAAAGCATCAAACCCTTTTGTCAAAAACCACAAGAGGAAATTTGGAGTCCGCTACTAACTGACCATATTTATTATAGTTTATAAGTTGTGCGATCTATATGTAGTTGCTACGTTATTCACAAGAATAACTAAATGCTCGATATTAGTATAATTACCCAATAAAGAACGTGTATCCTGAGTTAATAATTTCATTGCCAGTTGCTTGTATGGTTTATAGACTCTCCGTTTTCTGTGCCCTACATGAGGGAAACAAAATGCAGACATAGTCTGCTCCCCCCCCTTAAGCAAACCAGCTGTGTACTTCAATCCTGTTTCTTCCAACGTTACCTCAGTCACTGTGCAACGCCAGCTGCACCACCAGAGGGGGAAGAAGAGAGGCGGGGTGGGCGCCAGTGTGCGAGGGTTTTCCAGCACCTTGGGCCCAAGCTTTGGAGAAGGCACAGTGACCATGCCCGCCCCTGACCCATAGATGGTTGAGCTTTTTAGATGGAAATAACAGTGAACGGGATGTTTTAGTAAAGCCAACTGGGCAACTGCTGGGGAGAAATGAGGCGCGTGAAAGGACGGGGCCTGGACGTGGAGTCTGCTTCATTTCCCTGGAGGACTGGCCAGGGAGCAGGAGGCTGGTCAGGGACAACTGCTACTGGAAACCGTGGGGTCTCAACTTCGGGGGCAAAGTAAAAGAGAAATCACAAAATGACATGATTTCGTTTTGGCTCTTTTTGGCCTTTTTAAGTACAAGCGCTCTTTTGAAGTACAGTTGGCTGGTTACTCATCCATTCATTTGTTACTAGAGATTTGTCTCTGATCCTAACTGATCCTTTGGGGACCTTAATGTGTTATGAACAACATCCTTTAAGAGAAGAAGTTAGGCCCAGGAGCTACTTGGGAGGCTGAAACAGGAGGATCCAAGTTCAAAGCTAGTCTGGGTTATTTTATTTTATTTTTTGAGATAGGATCTCACCTTCTAATTCAGAATGGCCTAAACTCACTATACAGCCCAGGCTGGCCTTGAACTCTGAGCCATACTCCTGCCTTAGCCTTCCAAGTGCCAGGATTACAGATGCGTACCACCATTTAGCCTGGGTAATTTAGCAAGACCCTGTCTCAAAAAAATTTTAGGGGCCAAGGATTTGGCTCAGTGGTTCCACCGCCTGTCTTGTAAGTGCAAGGGCCTGAGTTCAATCCCTGGTACAAAAATAAATAAATAAGGTGGGCCGGGGGTTTAGCTCCGTGGGCCCTGTCTGCCTCACAAGCACAAGGTCCTAAGTGATCCCTGGTTGGGCTGGGTGTGATTTTTTTTTTTTAAGGGCCTAGGAAGCTGGTCTAAAAAAAAAAAGGCAATTTGTGGTACATATATTCAATGTTTGTAAAAGTATGGCTTCGATCATGCACTTAGAGGCAGGACCCTAGGCAGGTGGTTATATCTTGGGGAATCAGCTGACTCACAGGCATTAGAAGCCGGGTTGCTGGGGGCGTGGCCTGGGCATGGCCCGCCTGGTTCCACCCTTCGGGGGCTTCCTGGCTTGCCATAACGTGAGCAACTTTCTTCCTCCAGGCCTCTGTCATCCAACCTCTACGCTGCATATGTCAGATATTTAGTTGCAGTGACGAAAAAAGTTACAAGACGATGAAAATGTTATGGAAGCAGATAGAGGTGATGACCCTGCAACACTGCAAATGTTCTAGACGAAAATCTTAATTATTTACTTTGAAATGGTTAATTTTATGTTGCAAATTTATTTATTTATTTATTTATTTATTTATTTATTTATTTTGTTGTTGTTGTTGTTGTTTTGAGACAGGACCTCACTATATAGTTGAGACTGACCTGGAACTCACTATGTAGCCCAGGCTGATCTCAAACTCACAACAATCTTCCTGCCTCAGCCTCTCAAGTTCTGGGATTACAGGTGTGCACCACCCTGCCCGGTTTATGTTGCAAATTTAACCTCAAAAACAAAAGGCAGAACTTGGGGATAGAATAGGTATATTCTTTGCTATTTCTCTTGCTAAGTACAACTATAAACCCTGCATATGGGAAGAAAGAAAGGTAGAGAAATTATGACGGCCAGCTCAGGACCCTAGGAACAGTACAAGCTTCCTGGGGTTTCTTTTTTTCTCCAGTAATCCAGACCTGGATCTCAAGAAGCTGGAAAGCTGTGAACCCTACAAAGGGCTCTCCAGCCAGGGCCCAGGCAAGTGGCAGGTTGGCAAGCAAGAACTGTCCTGCTTCAGCCACAGGAAGAACAGCAGCCCCTCCCCGACAGCACGGTGGTGCACTCTGCACTCCGGGAGGCCAAGGCAGAAGGATCCTAAGTGTGAGCCCAGCCTGGGCAGTTTAGCTAGAGCTTGTCTTAAAATTTAAAGAAGGCCTGAGGATATAGCTCAGTGCAAATGTCCTGGGCTCAGTATATGATCGGTACAAAACTTAGGTTCACAGTATACTTTTTAAGGGAAATTTTGAAAGAAAATATGTAAGATATATGGAAAATACAAATGCATGGGGCATAACTAATCCCTTGGGCAGATTGCATTTATTTATTTCTGTGCATCACTTTTTCCTTGGTTTTATAAAATCACAATCCTACTGCTTTCTTTTTTTTTTTTTTTTTTTTTTTTTTTTTTTTTTTTTGGTACCGGGGATTGAATTTAGAACCTTGCACCTGCGAGGCAGGTGGTGGCACCACTGAGCTAAATTCCCTGTGTGTGCAATTTTGTATTTAGTATCCTTTTCGCTGCTACTATAAAAAATTTTTTTTCAGTACTAGGGATGGAACTCAGGGCCTTATGCGTGCTAGGCAAGAGTTCTACTGCTGAGCTATACCCACTAAAAAGTATTGTTTTTGATGGTTGTGCTTTATGGTCATTCATACTGTAACACGACCCCAGATGTCAGTGCCAGGCAGGCATGGGCCACAGCTCTGCTTTCTGTTTAGGGTTCTGAGTTTCGCGGGATTAATCTCTGAGCCCATTTTCTTATCTATGACTGGGGGTGATGGGCCCTCTCCCATGTTCTCTATTCAGATTAGAAAGGTGGAGCACCCTCAAATCCCTCGGTCACTCCATTCTGGGTGTCCACTGTGTCCACTGTTAAGGACACCGGACCTCACTAATACTTTTCCACGAAGCCTTTCCCATGCTTGAATTGTTCCTTTAAGATGCATTCCCAGGAACAGATTTGGCAGGCCCAGTATAGGGTCAGGGATATTTTAAAGGCTGAGATATAGATGCAGATTGCCAAGCCACACGCCTTTTAGAAGGTCCCCTCACGAAGGCCACAAAAGCTCCCGAGCAGAGCCGAGCCTTGCTGAGCGCCCTCCGTTTAAACTCACCTTGCTACTCTGATAGCAGAGAGCGGTAGCCCACTCTTCTCATTGGTATTTCTTTGACATCTGTGTGGTTGAACCTTAGAGAAACCAAATATTAGGCTGAAATTGCAAGTGGATTCTGATTGTGTTCTTGGTCACAAACCCGCAAAGGGCAGAAGGGATCGAGTGGTGGCAGTAGAACCTCACAAATGGAATGCAATCTCCAGGCTTCGCTGACTGAGGCTAACCCAAAGGAGCTGTCACCGGATGAACGTTGCTTTCCTCCTGCAGAATGACATCCCTGCAGGACACAGAGTTTCCATGTGCCAGAGAAGTCAATTTGTTGAGACAGTCTGGCTATGTAGCCTAGGCTGGCCTCAAACTCACAGCAATCCTCCTGTCTTAGCCTCCCCAATGCTGGAATTACAGGCCCAGCCCAACTGAGAAGTTACTTTTTTGAAATACAATTATGAGCTTAAATGTGCAGGTGGCCAACATCCTTATTACTATATTTTATATTTGTATTATCTATGATCATTGTTTTTATTATTCCATTCTCATCTCAGGCAACCATTCTACTTACTGTTTTATTTTATAACAAATTTTTAGTAAAGAGCTTAGCTATTTTCTAATTGAATGTCCTTTCAATGGATTTTTTTTCCTAATAGAAATGAAATTTCATTTTACATCTGTAATTGGAAACAACATTCAAAATAGGGCTGTCCAAACAGGTCAAAACAAAAATCTGTATTGTTCATTCTCTACACTGCCGCCTTAATATATTCTCTCAACACCAAGCCAGGGCTCTCCACAAGCTCCCACTTGGCTTGGCCTAAAGTGCAGGTTGCCAACTGACGTAGGCCAGATGCGCAGTGTTCTCAGGAGCTGGATGTAAAAGGCTGTCCCCACTGTGGAAGGTCTGATTTTTCCCAAGCTCTGAAGCTCACTTCCGGCCCACTCCTACGGTGGCCCGGGAGGCCTGCATGACCTGGCAGCCCCTTTCCAGCCCCTCTCCTCTGATCAGGCTTCTCCAGCCTCCTCTCATTGCACACACAGCCCCACCGTAGCTGCTTGGTACCATGTTTCCTTCAGACACGATTCAAAGTGATCTCTCCTGCCGGGCGTGGTGGCTCACACCTGTAATCCCAGCACTTGGGAGGCCGAGGCAGGAGGATCACTGTGAGTTCGAGACCAGCCTGGGCTACATAGTGAGTTCCAGGTCAGTCTCAACTACATAGTGAGACCCTGTCCCAAAAAAAAAAAAAAAAAAAAAATCAACAAAGTGATCTTTCCTCACTTGTCTATTGACTGTGTCGCTGGGCCATGATTAAATTCCATTTAATCAAGCACTTTATGGGGTTCATTCCTTGTATCCCCAGACCCTAGAATAGAGTCAGGCATATAGCCAGCTCTTAAATATATTTATGAAATTAGCCAGGTATGGTGGTCCTCCCCTATAATCCCATTACTCTGTGAGGCTGAGGCAGGGGAATTGAAGATTCAAAACCGAAGAAAGAAAAGAAAATTCAAAACTGCCCTGGGCAATTTAGTAGTTTAATAAGACCTTGTCTCAAAAGTAAGAATTAGCACTAGGGAAGCAGGAGCATCACCATGAGTTTGAGGCCAGCCTATGTAACACAGTGAGTTCAAGACCAGCCAGGACTACATAGTGAGACCCTGTCAGAACAAACAAAAGAATGACTGAATGAATAAGTAAATAAATTTTTTGAAAGCTGGGGATGTAGCTCAGCATAAAGGTCCTGGGATCAATCCCTAGGACTGAGAAAAAAAAATTAGGAAATTAAAGAATTTTAGCTGCCCATTTGCAGGTAAAATTCCTCCTAGAATGTTTCACGATCACAGGAACAAGCGATAACACTTCATGATACAGAAAAACCGGGCAGAGTTAGCAACGCCTAAATAGGTGCAGCCTTACGGTGAATTTCCAGGGTTCGAGACTCATCGTCCTTCCGTCCTCTCTGCGTGGGACGAGGCAGCTCCATTTTCGTTCCTGTGACCACTGGAAGAGGGTTGCGCTGTGTGTGTGTGTGTGTGTGTGTGTGTGTGTGTG
>NW_022900924.1:18509444-18512266 GCF_012274545.1 Fukomys damarensis
CGCGCTGTGAGCCCGCTGGATCCCTGGGGGGGGGGCTTGATTGCCCCTGATGCATCTTCCTGAGGAGGAGGCCCACCCAGGATCCCGCGGAGTGGGCTCCCTCCGCGTTGCGTTAGAGCCCGAATGTGGAACGAAAGCTCCCCCAGGGGCAGCACTCACGTCCCTGGAACTCACACGAGTTTTAAGAACGTGTTGGGAACCAGGGACTAAGACCAAATATACATTTCTTTTTTGTTATTCTGGGGGGGGGGTTTCGGGTTTTTTTTTGGTATGGGGGGCTTTTGAACTCTGGATCTTGCACTTGCAAAGTAGGTGCGGAACCAATGAGCTAAATCCCCAGACCCAAATATACATTTCTTATATCACACTATCACATGGTTGTTTCCACCATTTGGTTATTGTGGAAAATGTTACTGTTCCTATAGCTCTTTAATCATCTTGGGTTTCTTTGGTTTAGTTTGATTTGGTTTTGCCGTTATTGGAGATTGAACCCAGTACCTTCACACTGAGCTACATCTGCAGCTGGTTTTTTTTGTTTTGTTTTGTTTTGTTTGTTGGGTTTGTTTTGTTTTTTGAGACAGGGTCTCACTATGTTTTTGAGACTGACCTGGAGCTCACTATGTAACCCAGGCTGGTCTCTAACTCATGGTGATCCTGATCCTCCTGCCTCAGCCTCCCGAGTATTGGGATTATAGGTGTGCGCCACCACACCTGGCTTGTTTTTTGTTGTTTTGTTTTTGTTTTTGTTTTTGTTTTTGACAAAGTCTCTCTAAATTGCCAAATTGCCCAAGTTGGCCTCAGACTTTTTTGATCCTCCTGCCTCAGCCTCTCAGAGTGCTGGGTTTATAGGTGCTCACCATCATGGCCAACACCACATTGATAGTTTGTTTTAGATTAACTTGTTCTTACTACTTATACATAAATTCATTCATTCTTAAAATGTCAACTGGCCAGTGACACAAGTCAGTAATCCCAACTTCTTGAGAAGCTGAGGCAGGAGGACCACAAATTCAAGGCCAGCCTGTGCAATTTAATAAGACCCTGTCACAAAAATATTTTAAAAATGCCTGGTCATGTATGTAGCTCAGGGATAGATCACAGTCAAGGCCCTGGGTTCAATCCCCAATTCTACAAAAGGAAAAAAATGTCAGTAGCAGTCGGGTCATGGTGAACACCTGTAATCCCAGATCTCTGAGAAGCTGAGGCAGGGGGATTACAAATTTGATCCCAGACGGGGCAATTTAAAACAGAAAAAAAGCTGGGGATTTGGCTCAGTGGTTCCACCTCCTGCCTCACAGTGCGAGGGCCGAGTTCTATCCCCAATACCAAAAAAAAGAATGTAAAAAAAAAGAAGAGGAGAAGGTTGGCCTGGGATATAGCTGTGTGAAAGCCCTGGGTTCAATCCCCAGAATGGAAACAAAAGAGATAAGCCCCTCTATGATCAGAATTTTTTCTACTTCCTGCCTATATCTGGATTTTCAAATCTTTATTCACAGTGTCTATTCACCTAGCTAACTCGCACACTTTGTGACATATTTACTTGTTGTCCAAGTGCCTAGACTCTCAGAAAGACTGCCTCATTTATAGGGACATGTTTATTCTGTGAATCCTGAGGGTGTTCTTTGTATCTAATGAGATGAACCAGGAAGAAGAGGTGTCATTTCAACACCAAGATAATTGCCAACTCATTCCTTCCCAGTGTTCTTCCTGTAGATATAGACTTGATTTTTTTTTAAGTCTTAAAAGGATACATTACTTAGAACCATACCATATTTCATTCCTGAAAAGGGGAAGTGGTAATTTTCAAAATTTCTCCTTCCTACCCGGTAAGGTCACGAGCCCTGAAGTTGTTGATGTTTTGGTAATATGGAGACCGAAGATCTAGGAAAGCTGTCATCATCCAGCCGTAGGAATGATTATGCTGGTATCTCCTCTTTTTTTTATTGACTCTGTGTGTGTGTGTGTGTGTGTGTGTGTGTGTGTGTGTGTGTGTATTAAACCTAGCACCTCTCAAACACCAGGTGAGCACTCTGCCACCAAGTTATATTTCCAGCCATTCTTTTTTAATTTTCTTATTTTATTCTGAGACAATTTCACTAAGTTGCTCAGGCTGGCTTAGAACTTGGGATCCTCCTGTCTCAGCCTTCTGAGTAGCTGGGGTCACCAGTGTGCACCACCACACTGGGCTTTTTAGTGACTCTTAACCAGCCACTATATGTACGGCATTGAAGGTGACAGTTCTATCACTTAGAAGTTTGCCACATAAAAACAGAAATTCTACATATTGGGTTAGGGAAGAAAGCACTTGCCTAGCATATTTGGGTTGTGGGTTTGATCCCGGGCACTGCAGGGGAAAAAAAACCATTCTGCTTCATAATGTATTGGTGAGTTGCCCTCTCAGGAAGATACATTATTTTGGTTAAATCACGACCACTGGTGGTCTTTCTGTTTTCATTTTTACTCCTGGGCTTTCAGAGGGAAGAAAGAAGCTAATAGTGAGGGTAAAATGAAAACATAAATGGTGAGGGTTGTGAGAAAATGAAAAGAGGCCAAGTGTGATGGCATACACCTATAGTTCTAGAACTTAGGAGGCTGAGGCAGAAGGATTGCTCCAAGTTCTAGGCCAGCTTGGGCTACATGGTGAGTTCAAGATCAGCCAGGACTACATGATGAGACCTTGTCTCAAAAAGAAGAAAAAACAGGGCCAGGGATTTAGCTCAGTGGCTCTACCACCTGCCTCGTAAGTGCAAGGTCCTGAGTTCAATCCCCAGTACCAAAAAAAAAAAAAAAAAAAAAAAAAAAAAAAAAAAAAAAAAAAAAAA
>NW_022900924.1:18512428-18526882 GCF_012274545.1 Fukomys damarensis
AAAAAAAAAAAAAAAAAAAAAAAAAAAAAAAGAAAGAAAGAAGAAGAAAACAAAGCCGGTGACCAAGCCAAGCCCATCCCAGTAATCCCTGTGGGCTCCCTGGTTAAGTCTCCTGGTTGTTTTCTCTCCCTCTGTTTGCTCAGTATTTCTGTACTTATTTTCCAGGGCCAGCACTCTGGGAGGCTGAGGCGGGTGGATCCCAAGTTTAAGACCAGCCTGGGCAATTTAGCAACTTAGCAATACCCTGTTTCAAAATGAAGGTCTACGGATGCAGCTCATGGGAAGGCCCTGGGTTCCATGCCCAGTACAGCAAAAGAAAGACGTGTATAATTGGGTGGCCTTAAATACATTCACTTTGCTGTGCTGCTGTCGAATCAGCTCCAGCGCTGCCTTATGTTTCCATATCCTCTGCACACTTAGCTCCCCACTCACTCTCCCCTGACCCGGGTCAGTCACCGTCCGCTCCGCTTCTGTCTCTGGGCCCGACGGCCGGAAGTACTTCGGAGACGCGTACTTCAGAAACCAAACAGTAGCTGTCTTCTTATGCCTGGCTTTACTTCCCTTGGCGTGATGTCCTCAGTGCCGGTCTGTGTTTCCGCCGTGAGTCAGAATTTTCTTCCTTGTCAACACTGGGTGACATTTTGAAAGGCTGTCACACCCTCCTTTGCCAAGTCTTTTTAAAAAATCTCTGATTGTGGTGATACAGGAGAAACAGACCTCCCAACCTGCGGGGTGCCAGATGTGGCGCGTTCGTGTCCCCTGAAGTGGAGGAATGAATTCCAGAGGACAAAGGAGGTGACGAGCAGGAAAGGTTTATTGGGGAATAGGAATAGCTCCTGAGAGAGGAGGGGTCCCGGGAGGAGTGGGTGATTTGTACAGCGAGGTCACAGCGTGGGTACCACGTGGGTCAGACTACCATCGGCCTATAGGGTCACGAGCACAGCCGCTTAGCTAACTCTGGGGAAGTGGGTCCAGGGAAAGGACAAAGGCGTGTTTGGGCCAGGTCCAGAATCTCTGGTCTCCCACCTGGGCGACTGAGGCCGAGCTGGACTTCCGGACCAGCTGGTGCTAGTGACAGCATAATTCCAGGTCGCTGCTTGTCCCTGGGGAAGCTGCAGGCCTGGTCCCTGCGCCTCTGTCTTCAGGCCTCAGCTTCACATGTGCCTCCAGCCACAAATCTGATGTCTTCATTTTTTCTGCCTACTTCCTTGAGAGCCAGTCCCTCTCTGCCTGTGTATTAATTTCTAACTTCACTGCCTATAATAGTTATAAGCAATGGATGTTTCCTTAGTGTTTTCCTCCTGATTATAGAGTTGAGGTTTCAGATTGTTTTTGTTTTCGACTGCTGGAGACTGAACTCAGGGCTTTGTGTAGGCTAGGCAAGCCCTCTACCACTGAGCTATACCCACAGCCCTTTCAGATTTTTCTTTACAGTCTCTCAAAAAAAAAAGAGAGAGGGGTGCTCAGTAAATTGCCCAGTCTGGACTCAACTTTCAATCCTCCCTGCCTCTGCCTCCTGAAAACTGAGATTACAGGCATGCACTACCACAATGGGCAGTTTTTCGGGTTTTTAAACCACAGTCTAACCCTATTTCAGATCCTATGGATTGAGCTATGTGAACCATACATTGTTCGTTTGTTTGTTTTCAGACAGGTCTCACTATGTAATTCAGGCTGACCTTGAACTCTCAGAGATCCCCCTGCCTCAGCCTCCTGAGTGCTGGGATTACAGGTGCGCAGCACCACACCCAGCTTCGCATACACATAATTGTCCCATTTCATCTATTGAAAAGCTGTGGGTTTGACAGGTTTGTGTGGATAAGGGCTTTCGGGGAGCTGGGTATTAGGGCCCGCAGGCCCTGGCAGAGGTTCCCATTTAGTTCAGAGTCCTCTCTGCTCAGCAGGAGTTTGTATTTTGTTTCTTTTTATTTCTGCACACTCACCCATTGTTTTGGAAATATCTTACATTCCTGGTTATTTAAGGCTCTTTAAATAAACGACTCACCTCTTTCTAGATAAGACTCATTGAATATATAAACTCCCAAGAGAAACAAATCCCAGGCCAGACACTGAGATGGAGAGGAAGGTAATTAATTCCCTGCTGTTACAGACTCTCAGAGGATGATGTTTTCATTCATTTCATCACAGCTGAATTCCTGCCACCCTTAAAACGCACAGGGCACCTTTATCAGTACCACCTATTTCTCTTCATTCATCAGCTGTAAAACAGGTTTTTACTGTGGGCGACTTCAGGCATTGCTTTCAGTTTACACAATGATTCCGTCTGAGTGCCAGGGAATCTGAAAAGATCAAACCCAGCAGTGCTGCCGCATTAGCCCCTTGTCCAGCCTTTGAATGCCCTCAGCAAGCCCACCATTGGCCAGGCGTGGTGGAGGATCACCCCAAGTTAGTGGCCGACCTTAGCTACTTAATAAGTTCAAGGACAGCCTGAACCTAAGGACCCTGTCTCAACAAACAACTGAAGGGCTGGGGGTTTAGCACAGTGGTGCCACTGCCTGCCTCACAAGCGCAAAGATGTCCTGAGTTCGGTCCCCAGTACCATAAATAAATAACAAAACTAAAGAAAGCCACCCAGATTCCTGTCTCTGAAACTTTTCTATGGGAGCAGAGCATATGGGCAGCCCTGTCAGGTGTCCCAGAGCCCAGAGGGCAGGGAAAGCCTGGAGCTGTGCTACTCTGGTCACACGCGAGAGAGGCAGAAGAGCAACTTGACTTTTTAAAAGGAGCTTCTCACCTCACTGGCCGGAAGCGGCCCCTCACACACAGGAAGCGCAAGGCCTTTGGGAGGCTGGGCCGAGTTCGCAGGCTGGGTCCTTGCAGAGGGAGATGCAGGGTCAAAACCCCCAAGGATGGGCTGGGGATTTAGCTCAGTGGTTCTGCCGGTGCCTCTCAAGCACAAGGACTGGAGTTCGATCTCCGGTACCAAAAAAAAACAAAAACAAAAAACCCAAGGGTGTTGCCTGAGGTTATACCTTCCCTGTAGCACCCGGAGCCAACAGCTCTGTCATTATTTCAGCCTAAAGCCCATCCATCAGATCCAGGCTGTGAGCAAGGCATGGAGTGCACGCCTGTCATTCCAGCACTCTGGGAGGCTGAGGCAGGAAGAGCCACAGTTTTCTGAAACAGTTAAACTGGTTAGCGACCAGGAATGTGAGCACTCATCTTGGGGACCTCTCTTTCCCTAACACTGAGATTTAACTGCCTTCAGATTATTGTTTTCAGTGCTTGGAATTGAACCCAAGGCCTTCACGCTGAGCTACAACCCCAGCCCTTTTTTTATTTTTGAGACAAGATCTCACTAAGTTGCCCAGGCTGGGCTCAAACTTGCAATCCTCCTTCCTCAGCCTCCCAGAGTTGTGGGATTACAGGTGGTGCCACCATGCCTGGCAAGAATTCTTTATCACTAGTTGTTTACCTACAAGCTAGAAAGGCTGCTCCTTTCGCTGTGGCTGACAGCTGCTGTCTCTGCCCCCAGTGAGGGGCACAGGCGTGTGAAGAAGGATTCTGCTGCTGCCCTCGGGACTCTTGTTCCTGTTTGGAGAAAACAAAAGCCTTTGCCCTGATGTTTCAGACCCATGACATCTGCACCCATGAGAGCCCCTTTGGCTGTGCACAATAAAAACCCCAACTAGGTACTCACCTGTCATCCCAGCACTCTAGGAGGCTGAGGCAGGGGGATCCAAAGTTTAAGACCAGCCTGGGCAACTCAGTGAGACTCTGCCTCAAAAAGGAGAGATGTGAAGGTATAAGATCCCGATGATGAATGTAACTGTACTGTATACCTGAAAAGTACCAGTAAACTCAACGAGAAAAAAAAAGAGAGAGAGAAGTGGGGGCTCGGTACGAAGACCCTGGGATCAATCCCAGTACTGTCAAAAAAAAACTAGAAATGGCTCTAAGCCTCTGTCATCTTGCATAGCCGGAGGCGCAGAGACGAGGAGTTCCTAGAACAATGGCGCCGTCCAGAACTTGGTTCTCTCCTCAGTTCTGCTCATTTTTGCTCCCTGCTGTCCTCCAGTTTCCACTTTGCCCCAGCTTTTTGCCTCGTGACACAGTAAGGCCTCAACTGCTCTAGACATTACATCCTTGCAGGATTTTCCACACATCCTTTTTTCCCACTGGAGTGAAATTCTGGCACACGCCTGTAATCTTAGCACTTGGGCAGCTGAGGCCGGAGGATTGAGTTCAGGGCAGTCCTAACGGTATAGTGAGTTCAAGGTTGGCCTGGAATATATAGCGGGACCAATACTCAAAAAAAAAAAAATGTGAAATGCATATAACATAAAATTAACCATTCTAAAATTCACAGTGGCATTGAACACCTCAGTGCGGTGCTGTGGGCCTACCATTCATATCCAGTTCTATGATGTTCCCATTGCCCTCCAGGGAAGCCTAGGAAATTCCTGTTCCCCAAGCATTTTATAGGTTTTCTTTTGTTTTTTTGAAACAGGGTTTTTTATCCCAGTCTGGCCTTGAACTCCAGGCAATCCTCCTGCCTCAGCCTCCCCAGTGCTGGGATTGCAGGAGTGCACCACAACAGCTGGACCAAAAGTCCTTTCTAAAAGTGAGGGATTTTTCTGCCCACCCACCACACCCCGGGAGACCCTCCGACAAGGGGCTGGCCGGCCTGTGTCTCAGTGGTGAGGCCACCAGGGCCAGTGTGAGCTCCTCAGGGCTCTCCCTGCAGCAGTGCTGAAACCAGGAGGAGCCAGGTCTCATTGTCACGGGGGCAGGCGCCCTTCCTGCCATAACTGTCCTTAAAGCCCTTTGGGTCCAGAGCCAGGGTTGGGTTTGCCTGTCCAGCTGTCTCCCAGCATTTCCTCTGGGGCCCCCTGTGCTTGCTCTGCAAGCATCTGGATACGGAGGGGGCCGGGGTGGAGCTGGCCTGGGAGGTCGCTCAGGGGACGCCATCCCGAGCCCCTGCAGAGACCCGAAATGCGTCTCCCTCTGGGTTCTGCTGTGTGCCCTCTGGGTCTGCTCCCACCGCCGGACCAGACACTAGGAATTGGCGGGAAGGGCGAAATGACAGCCAAGTGCCTTACTTCCCGGGCAGGAAATTCACAGAGGTGTGGGAGACCCTCAGCCATTTCTTTATTCATTTACTGCAGTGCTGAGGATGAAGAACCCAGAGCATCTTGTGTGGCAGACAAGCGCTCTACCGTTGAGGCACATCCCCAGCCCCGTGATTGGTGACAAATAGAAATTATGTGGCTGGGGACTTATCTCATTGGTGCCGCCGCCTGCCTCGCAAGTGCAAGGGCCCCAGTTCGATCCCTAGTACCAAAAAAAATAAAAAAGTAAATAGTTGTTTAACATCGTGAAGGATAAAAGCACACTTGCTCCCCAATACACTCAAAGCATCAGTTCTAGGACTCCTGTTGACCCCAAAATCCTTTGATGCTCAAGTATCTAATATGAATCATATAATGCAGCTGGGTGTGGTGGCACACACTGGTGATCTCATCACTTGGAAGGCTGAGGCAGGAGGATTGCCTCTAGATCAAGGCCAGCCTGGGCTGCACAGTGAGTGCAAGGCCAGCTGGACCACAAAGCAAGTCTCTGTCTCAAAAAAACAACAAAAAACCCAAAATAAATAAAGTTTTCATGTAACATACAGTTCTCTTAATGTTTTTTAATTGGCGTTAGTACATCATGCCGTATACGATGATTATATTCACTGTGGGGAGTTCGTACACTCCCATCTCCTGAGTACTCTATAAATCATCCCTGGGTTGCCTGTCTGTGCGGTCCAGTGTAAATTCCATGTCCTCAGTCATTACTCTGTATGGTTTAGAGGAGATGAGAAAAAAAATTCTGTACATGTTCAGCACGGACACAGTGTTTTTCATGCTGTGGATTGAACCCACAGACTTCTCCCTGAGCTACAGCCTCCGCCCTTTTATGTTTTTCCTTTTTTTTTTAAATTTTGAAATAGGATCTTCCTGAGTCACAAAATTTCCCAGATGGGCTTCAACCTGTGATCCTCCTGCCTCAGCCTCCCACAGTGCTGGGATTACAGATACACAAAACAACACTTGGGGGCCGGGGATGTAGCTCAGTGGGGCTGTGCCCACCTGGCAAGTACAAGGTCCTGAGTTCAATTACCAATATAAGAAAAAACATGCACTCGGCCTTTTTATGGAAGTTTAAACTGGTGACACATAAGACAGAAAATGTGCAGCAGTCCTGAGACCCAGAGAGAAGCCGGTCGGCAGAGGTTTTGAGGAAGCCGGTCAGAGGGCAGTAGAAAGCCCCGGTGCAGTGCTGTGACACGGCGGTGACAGTTCTCAGACAGCAGTGATCTTCTCAGGCCAGCCACCGAATTTCGTCAGATGCGATTTTGAAGATGCGAAGATGCCTCCGGGTTTGGGCCCTGTGTAGTGAGTGTGACCTCGGATCGTGTTCTGATTGCCGCTTCGGGTGGGGACATCGGACCATAGCGTGTAGCACCTGCCAGGACAGTGATGAGCTGGCCAGCCCGGCCCAAAGCTCTGCTCCCTGGCAGCAGAACCGACCTGAGCTGGCTTCCCACCCTTTCTCTGCCCATTGTAGCTGTGGGGCCCTGCGGGGTACCTCCTCACCATAGTTCACTGGCACCTTCTCACTTCAAAATGTCTTAATCCACTGATAAAAACTACACAAACTGCGACTGAAAAGAGTGTGGCTGGGGGTGAGCCGGGCATCGTGGCACACGCCTGTAATCCCAGCACTCGGGAGGCTGAGGCAGGAGGATGGCTGCAAGTTTGAGGCCAGCCTGGGCTATAGAGTGACAGGGCAATCTGAACTATATAGTGAGACCCTGTCTCCAAAAACCTTTTAAAAAGAAAAACAAAACCAAAGAGAAAAACAGTGACTGTTTAAATATTTTTCATGTACTACAGTACCGTACAGTGCCGTGAATCCTGTCCAGGATTCCGCTCCTTGCTTCAGTACTCTCTGCCTAGCGTCCTTCCCACTTCCTGAAGCTGCTCTGGAGTCCTCTTTCCTGAGCGCCATTAGTTCACTGTCATGGTTGCCTCAATGTCCTGAATGGATTCAGAATGTTCACCTTTCGTGGTCTCTTTGACTTTGGGGAAGAGCCGGGAGTCACACCGGGCGGAGGCAGTGAGTGAGGTGGGTGAGGGCGCAGCACGCTGTCTATGAGCAGCAGAATTCGCCACATGTTTATCAAACCTTGTGAAGACACTTACGAAGAAGGACTTCTAGAACTGCTTCAGAAACCGGCACTAAAGACAGGCTAAGTGTTCAAGTCGAGGGGAGGATTTTGAGGAAAGCTAGTTATCCCAGGTGACCTCTGTGTGTTCTGAGTTCACTGAACCCCTAAGGTCCAAATGCCACAGGAAAAAAGGCAGGCGAGGGCTGGGGAGACAGCGCAGGGGTGCTGCTGCCTGCTCGCAAGCATAAGATCCTGAGTTTGATCCCTGGTACAAAAAAGAAAAGAAAAAAGGCAGGTGAGAAAATTGGGCTGAGGGCAGGCCTGTGCCTGTAATCCCAGCCCTCCAGGAGGCTGAGGCAAGAGGACTGCAAATTCAAGCTCAGTCTGAGGAATGTAGCAACTTAGCAATACTTTGTCTCAAAACTTAAAAGAAAATTTAAGAGCTGGGGATGCCAATTAATTATGAAGGCCCTGGGTTCAATCTCCAGTACAAAAATAATAATAACTATTTAGGTTTTGGCTTTTGTTTGTTTTTTGGAGTCAGGGTCTCACTGTGTAGCCCAGGCTGGTCTTGAATTCACAGCAGTCCTCATGCCTGAGCCTCCCAAGTGCTGGAGGCATAGGTCTCCACACCCCACAATAATAATGAAACTTTTAAAGTGACATCAAGAACTCTCACTGACTTGTGCAGCCCTCAAACCACTGTCTGGTTCCAGAGCTTTTTGTAACCCTAGAAGGAAAGCCTGCTTTCACTGTCAGCCACTCCTCACATGCCTTCTGCTTTCTGTCTGCCTCTTCTGGGCTGTTTCTGTAAATGGAATCACGCAGTACACAGCTTTTGTGTGGCCTCTTTCACTCAGCATTGTGCTATAGGTTCATCCATGTACACTGTGTCTGCTGTGTTCCTTTTTAGGCCTGAATAATGTTCCATTGTGTGACTGGAGCTTCTTTGTTTACTGAGAAACATTTCCGATGTTTCTGCTTTTTTTTTTTTTTTTTTTTTGAGACAGAGTGCCTTGTAGTTCAGGCCACCCTTGGACTCATGACTCACTATGTAGCCCAGGTTTTGAACTCAGTGCTCCTCCTGTCTCAGCCTCCTGAGTTCTGGGATTATACACCCTGCGCTTTGTTTTTTGTCGCTTGTGAGTAGCACTGCTGTGGGCATTTGCTTTCGAGTTTCTGTTTGAATACCTATTGAGAATTCTTCTGAACTAACTGTTCCTAGAAGGAGACCTGTTGGGTCATATGGTAATTCTGGGTTTAACGTACTGTTCTTCCCACCTGCTTGCTGACAGCCTTCTCCCGGAAGCTCCGATTCTTTTATTTATTTATCTTTTGTTTGTTTTTTTGAGACAGGGTCTCACTATGTAGTTGAGTTGAGTATGACCTGGAACTCACTATGTAGCCCAGGCTGGTCTTGAACTCACAGCGATCCTCCTGCCTCAGCCTCCCGAGCGCTAGAATTATAGGTGTGCACCACCATGCCTGGCCCGGAAGCTCCGATTCTGCAGCTCCCCTGGTATCTGTCTGCATGCGGAGACTTTGTGTCTACTGGAAATATTTGCAGGGTGGCAGACACAGCACCCACAGGAATTTGTCAAACACCACTTCCTCACAGACCACCCGGCTGCCGGCCCTTGGGGACAGTGGGCTATTATGCTGCTATCCGGTTGATCTATGGACTTGACTTGTATCTGGTGCATGGATGTGTCCTTGTGGTTTTGTTGGAGAAGAACCCAGGCAGAGTTGAGCTCTGCCCCTTTCCATCTGCTGTATTCTAGCCCGGGGTGCTGTCCAGACTCTAGCCCCAGACCAACCCTGAGCCAGAAAGCAGGGCCAGACCCCAGTGTGCGGACTACAGCAAGGCCGCAGCTCTTGGCTCTTGTGAGGGAGGCTGGGTGCTGAGAGTGCCAGTGCTTCTTAAATTGGTAGTGGTAGCCTCTCCCTTGCCCTGGCCCTCTGAACAGCTGCGTGCTAATAAACCTTTATTGGTAAAGGGCAGGTGGCAGGCGGGGTTGGGCTGTGGGCTATAATTTGCCACCTGACCTCTCTTTCTCCAGGTCCTCGCTCCTTGACCACACTGGTCGCTGAATCTTTCCCTCCAAGTAACACATTAGCAGCCAGTTTGTGTTGTCTATAAGAATGAGAGATAGGCCAGGTGAAATAGCACACGGCTGTGATCCCAGCACTCAGGAGGCCGAACCAGGAGGATCACTGTGAGCTTGAGGCCAGCCTGGGCCACACAGTGAGACCCTGTCTGGAAAAAAGTAAAGGAGGGGCCGGGGATTTAGCTCAGCAGTTCCGTCGCCTGCCTTGCAGGCACAGGGTCCTGAGCTTGATCCCCGGAACCAAAGAAAAAAGAAAAGAAAAGGGGATGGGGAGCTAACATCCAAATGATTTTTCCCATCGTGTTTCTGACACATCACAATAATTTGTGGAAATACTGCTAGTCAGAGGTGTTAATTACTTTTCTTTCCTATTTATTTATTTATTTTGTTGCGAGGGGTTGAGCCCCGGCCCTTCATGCAGAGCTACATCACCAAGTCATTGTTAGTTTTTATTTTGAGAAATAAAGTCTTGCTAAGTTCCAGGGTAGGCTGGAACCGGAGATCCCCCTGCCTCAGCTTTCCCAAGTGCTGGGGATACAGAGGAGCTCATTCTTTAAGTGACGTAAGACATTCTGCAGCATGGATGTAACATAATGCCTTCAGTTTCTGCCCTTTTCCTTATGCTGGGTAGTCACTTAAGGAAAAAAGTTTTAAAACCTCCAATAAACATCCTTGTCTTTAAATTTTGGCATTTTTATGTCACTGGGGCAGATTCCCAGGAGTGGGATTAGCAGGTCCAAGGTCAAGTTTAGCTTTAGTCTTAACAGATGTCCCAGGGTTGCTTTCCCAAGTGGCCTGTGTGACCCGGAGCGGGGCCTGTCACCCACATCCCTCCAGCAGCGGCCACAGCCCCTGCCCTGGCCCTGGGTCCCTCTGATGTCCATGCAGGGCAGCCCCTGCCTCCTTGGTTTGCATCGTTCTGACTGCATCCAAGGTGAGTTTCTCTTCCTGCTCTCGCTCTGCTTCTGCCCCTTGCAGCCCATCTGTTTATAGTGCGGGCCTAGCTGGGCGATTGTCATTGTCGTCTGTTGGCGAAAGCTCTTCCTTTCCAACGTTTGGCTCAGTCGCTCTGCTGAGCCGCCACTGCTTGACTCTGGCCGTGGGACCTTGTGGGTTATTTAACCCCATCGTGCCTCGGTTTACCCCTCTATTCATTCGTGATCGTCAGCCTGGTCCCGACTCCTCCTTGGGGCCACTGTTAGAGATAAACAGTGAATTCACTCCAAGCGATGGTCAATAGAAGTCAGGCGTCTTATTTACATTGCAAATATTTTTCCTGCTCCATCATTTGAATTGGCTTTATTTCTGGTATCTTTTTCACACAGAGCACTTGGATGTTTGTGCAGTCAGACAGGCCCATCTTCTCCCGCATAGCTCTGGAGTTCCCATGCCCTGCATCACAGATGTCCCCGCTCGGAGGCTGTCGCCTGCTCCCCACCCAGAAGCCCACTGTACTCTGGTCTCCTCCGTCCGGTTCCTCCTTAAAGGCGATGCGCACATTTTATACACAGGGTGCTTCTCACACGAGTGCGTGGGCTTCTTCCACGCGAGCAGCCCCCCAGTTCTGTAGGTGCCCACCAGGTGTCCCCCACACCCCGCCATCTGGGTTCTTATGAGGCTTTGCCTCCAGCATGAGAGACCCCATCATTGGCCATCGATGACCCCGTCGTCCCCAGGCCCTTGTCCCTCCTGGAGCAGGTGCTAAGCGCCCCACCTCCAGTCCCCCCGGGGACCCAGCCCATCCTCGGGCCACCACCCACCCCATCAGCAGCAGAAACACAAGGCCGGCCTGACACAGACCTCGGGTCCTCAAAGCGCGTGTGTTGGGAAGCAGTGACCGAGTCCGAATGCTGTCGCCCCAGTGCGCAGGAAGTTCAAGTTTGGAAGCGGCTGTCAGCAGCCCGGGTCACGCTTCCTTCCTGCTCACCCCAATAAGATGAGACCTTGGGGACACTTTCACTTCCCTGCTCGCTTCCTTCGTTGGCCTCCCCCGATGAGACCCATAAAACTCATTTGCTCCCCACCTCCACCCCTGAGCTGCTGCCCCAGTGATCTCATGGTTCTCACACTTTCCCTTCAGAGTCCCTCCTTTTATTTTATTTATTTACTTATTTTTTTGGTACCTGGGATCAAACTTGGGACCTTGTGCTTGAGAAGCAGGCAGCAGAACCACTGAGCTAGATCCCCCGGCCCTCAGAGTCTCTTTTTTTACATGAGGCCTGTACCGTTTGAGAATGTCCTATGTGTATGTGTTGTTAGCTCTGTATTTTCCCTCTTTTGCCCTCTTTCTTGGATTTTCTTTTCAGGTACATTTGTGACTACCCTCCAACAGTTTTGTCAGGCGTGGTGGGACACACCTGTAATCCCAGCACTCAGTAGGCTGAGGCAGCAGGATCTTACATTTCAAACCAGTCTGGATTATATAGTTGAGACCCTGTCTCAAAAATTTAAAAAAAAGAAAGAAAGAGAAGATGTTGTATGTTCATGCACCAACGACCATGACGAATGTGATCATTATGTACTACAAACATGCCCTAACAAAAAATATTTTAATTAAATAAAAATAAAAACGTGAGATGTTCATAAAGGTTTTGTTAAGTATAAAGAATGAAATTGCAGCTAGGCATGGTGGCGCATGCCTGTAATCCCAGCACTTGGGAGGCTGAGGCAGGAGGATCCCTGCAACTTCGAGACCAGCCTGGGCTACATAGTGAGTTCCAGGTTAGTCTCAACTACATAGTGAGACCCTGTCTCAAAAAAAAAAAAAAAAAAAAAAAAAAAGAATGAAATTGCTATGCTTTGCTTCTGTGGGAACCAGCGAGTGGTTTAATTTTTTCTCATGCTGTTTTCTGAGAGGGTGCATGCTGCTGAATTTTATGATTTTATAATGTTTCCATCAGTAAACTGAGGAAGTCGGGGAGATGGCGGCGTGTGTTGGCTGATGGAAAGTCAGCCTGCACTCCGTGTTATTCTGTCCTTTCTAAAGCCGAATTCCTCTGCCGTGTGACACAGCAGGCCTGCGTGAGGCTCCGCTAGGCTCTGTAGGAGTGAAGTGGTTTTTAAATAAACATACACGGTGCTCCCGCCCAGCTCTGGATCCTCGTGGACCAGACGCCACCGTCACAAAGCATGCCGTCCTGGCAGCTTCAACAGCAGGCTTGTATTTTCTCCACCTTCTAGAGGCCAGAGGTCTGAGAACAAGGTGCGGACAGGGTTGTTTTCTTCTTTTTTATTTTCATGGTACTGGGGATTGAACCCAGTGCCTTCACCCTGAGCCATTTAATTTTTATTGGAGACAGACTCTCACTAAGGTGCTCGGGTTGAGCTCTAACTTGCAGTTCTCCTGCCTCAGCCTCCCAGAGTGCTGGGGCGACAGGCGTGGGTCCCTGGGTCAAGTCCTCCAAGCCACCTGTCCCTGTCTTCCCCGGTGTTCAGTGTCTTCCCTCCCGACAGCCTCCTCTGCTCAGGACGTGGTGCTGTGGGATTCAGACCCATCCACACTAGGGGCGGTGCGTGACAGTCTGCTCTGTGAAGGCCCAAGCGCAAATGCAGTCTCTGAGGTGCTGGGGCTACTTTACCCCAGCAGCTTTATCACTGCAGGAAAGTTGCATGGGGACAGGGATGGAGCCCTCTGGTAGAGTGCTTGCCTGGCCTGAAGTTGCATTCCCAGCACCAGAAACAAACATGCCTGAGATTCCAGTTCTGGGAGGCTGAGGCAGGAGGGCATTTGCTCCTTCTCCCGATGCCCCAGGAGTAACCTGCGTCCTACAGTTAATCGGGGTCTTTCTCATCCATAACTTTAGGTTGTAACGTATTAACGTTTCCAAAAACAATGTATTGTTTTGTTCCGCGTATTTCAAACATGTACCTAGATGTTACCGAATTGTACACATCTCTGACTGATGGATGATTGATTGACTGACTGAACCCAGGTCCTTACTTCTGCTCTGCTCCCAAGCTACATTCCCAGCCCCACTTCTTTGATTTTTCATTTGTGACAGGGTCTCAATAAGTTGCCCAAGCGGATTCTGAGCTTGCAGTCCTCCTGCCTCAGCCTCTCATGACGGCACTCCTGGCTCTCATATTTTGCTGATTTTCTTTTCGCTATAAGTTTTATGTTCAAGATTTGGTCTTGCAGATATCAGTAGCCCCGGTTTACTTTTCTTCACTGCTGTGTAGTACTCCATTGGGGGCCTGTATCGATGGCTATTTATCTAGTCCCCTACTGATGGACACCTAGGTTGCTTCCTGTGCTTCAGTTCTACGGTCAGTGTCGCAGTGAACATCCTTGAGCTGCCTCCTTTTGAAGCAGTCGTGACTTACTTAGAAAGACAAGGAGAACCTTTGGCAAAGAAGGAGGAATTCACAGAGCATCTCCTAAGGTCCAGGCACCACAGCCAGGATCTTGGCTGGGTCTAGGAGGGGCCTACGTACTGAAAGGCCCAGCCGTTTGGGAAGCTCTGGAAGTACTGACTCCAAACAGGCCAGGCTGTCACCCTGCTTTTCCCGGTTCCTGTTGTCCATCTCTCACATTTCGTGTCCTTGGAACCTTTTTTTTTTTTTTGGTACCGGAGATCGAACTCAGGTCCTTGAACTTGTGCGGTGTTCTTGGAACTTTAAGAGCAAGGATTCTGGAGTCAGTCTGCTAGGGCTTGTTTTCTCAGTTCATCACTTACCAGTTATATGGCCTTCCACAGCTACCCATGATGCTAGGCCTGGTGACACACACCTGTAATTTCAGCAGTCAGGAGGCTGAGGCAGGAGGATCATGAGCTCAAGATCAGCCTGGGCTACACAGTGAACTCCTGTCCCCAGGGGGAAAAAAAAGCATAATATTTGCATATAACATGCAGATCCTCCCATGTAATTTAAAGCATCTCTAGTTTCCTTATTCTTAATACAGTATAAATTCTATGTAAATAATTGTTATACAGTATTGTTTAGGGAATAATGGCAAGAAAGTCTGTGTATATTCAGTACAGATTAATTTTTTTAAAGTATTTTCAGCTAGACATGGTGGCTTGTTATCCCAACACTCTGGGAAACTGAGTCAGGAGAATCCCAAGTTCAAGTTTAGCCTGGGCAATTTAATGACTTAGTGGGATCCTCTCTCCAAAAAAAAAAAAAAAAAAAAAAAAAAAAGCGTGGGGGAGAAACCCCAAAAAAGGC
>NW_022900924.1:18527011-18538060 GCF_012274545.1 Fukomys damarensis
TTTGTTTTTGAGACAGGGTCTCACTATGTAGGAGAGACTGACCTGGAACTCACTGTGCAGCTCAGGCTGGTCTCGAACTCACAGTGATCCTCCTGCCTCAGCCTCCCGAGTGCTGGGATTACAGGAGTGAGCCACGACAGCATGCCTGGCATGATGTGCGAATTTTAAAAGAGAGCTGAGCTCCTGCTGTGTTTTGGAACACTTCTCTAGTTAAAGGTGATCTGTAGGCTGGAGATTTAGCTCAGTGGTTCTGCCACCTGCTTCACAAGCGCAAGGACCCAAGTTTGATCCCTGGTACCAAAAAAAAAAAAAAGGGATCTTGTTTCCCAAGACTGTCATTTTTCATTGTTTTCATAGGACAGAGTTTTATACCTCTCCATGTGGCTGGTCTCACATCATTGGGCTGGACACACTGGCCTCTTCTCTGTCCCTCATTGTGGAAGGCTGAATTGTAGCCACCAAAATGCATGTTCACTCCAAATCTCAGAGTGTGACCTTACCGGGGATAAGTAAGGTGTGGTTAAGATGTAGTTCCTGGGTCAGGGTGACCCTAACCAGTGACAAGTGTCCATAGAGACAGAGGAGGAGACAGAGACACCAAGAGAAGTGAGGATGGAGGATGGGACAACCTGTTCACGGGCCAAGAAACCCCAGCAATCCCAGCGATCCCACTCGAGGAAGCGCAGGAAAGATCCAGAAGGCCAGGTGCGGTGCTGCACACCCTCACCCCAGCACCCTGGGAGGCTGAGGATCAAGTTTGAGCGAGCCCTCCCAATTTAGCAACTCAGAGAGACTCTGTCTCAAAATAGAAGGTATAGAAGGCTGGGGATTTGGATCAATGCAAAAGCCCTGGGTTCAGTCCCTAGTACTGGAAAAACAAAAAACTCCAGAAGGAACCAAGCCTTCCAATAATTTGCTTTTGGACTTCTGGCCTCCAGAACAGCGAGGGTCTTAATTTCTATTGTCTTATGCCATCCAGTGTATGGTGCGCCGTTAAGGTGACCAGTGGAAACCCCACACATCCGACTGATTTCACCCCCCCTCGCTCTGCTTGGACCGCTCCTCCCAGACTTTTCCACGGTTTGCTCTGACTTGTCTCTCTGGGCTGAGCTCAGAGTCACCTCCTCATCCAGCTCCCTGTCCCTGTCACCCTGCTTTATGTCTCTACCTCGCCCCTCGCTGGCCCGCTGCCTGGAACGTGAGGACTTTGCCATCCTTGCCCCTGCCCTGCCTCTGCCCCGCAGAACAGTGCTTAGCACCTCATCGCTGCCCAGTCCGTAAAACCGGGTGAACCCCCGAATCAAAGAGCAAAGGGGAGCGCCCAGCTGCACCCCGCACCCCGAGAGTTGAGGTGTCCTGCAGGTTCCCACTGACTCAGGCCTGAGGCTGGGGAAACCCCGGGCTCATCTCCTCTCTCTCTTCCGTGAGAAGGGGCCCCGGCTTCCTCCTTGCCACCTCTAGGAGCTGCGTGGGGATCCAGACAGGCGAACTCCTCGGAACAGGAGAAACTTCATTTATCACCACGCACCGGCTGGAGGCGGAGGACCCAAATCCTTATCTGTATCTGCCGCGTCGGGAGGCGGCAGCAAGCCCCATCTTGCTCAGATCAGGATTGACAGTGGATGGAAATGAAATCGTAACAGAAACTTGGACCGATCACAGCCTCAAACCAGTACATCTTCTTTCCATGTCGGAACCAGGAACTGAAACCTCCACAGGAAGCTCTTCCTCCTGCTGTGGGAAGATCCCACTCTGGTCTGATCCCCCTTTTAATACACAAATGCTAAGAGCCGTGCTCCCCGCGCTCCTAAGTAAAACGGACATTCTTCTTGCAAGCCTGCCTGTCCCACCCTTCTGAATTTTCCTTATTTAGTCTCAGCACTTTCCTGTCCCTACACGTGTCATTTTTGCTTGCCGTCTCATGACTTAACTCACTTTGCAGGGCACAGGGTTTTCCCACCAGGACAGAGTTGACAGCCCCTAACAGTCTCCGCTTGAGTAAGACGTGCACTCTGTGAACCCTCACCCACTGAGATGCCACACCACACTGTGTCTCCTTTCAAAATTTATTGAAATAGTAGATTTAAGAGCAAAACACAAGCAAATGACCCAGGAGGAACTGGTCCCCTCCAGCCACCGCTGGAGCACATTTCAGGGCAGCAGCACATTTCTCATTAGTGATAAAAGCAAACAGGCGGGAAGTGACTCGCCTCCCTGAGGCCTTTCACCTGCTCAGCCCTCGGCTGAGTGTGAACAAGGGTGGGATGGATCAGTCACCGGTTGTAGCACTAGGGCCACTGCTGTCCCTTAACACTGGTCAGCTCCATCCCTCCTAGGGCTCACCCCCTTCTCACCACCCCTGGGAACTCAGGTACCACTAGGAGCTTCCGGACGTCTGCCTTGTCCGTTTCTGCCAATGCGGGGCCGGGAGTGAATTGGGCTGTGGGACCCGGGTGATGACTGGCTTCTTAGGGCTGCCTGGGCCCCCTCCAGAACCGCAAGATTCTCCCCCAGTCTCTCGACTCTCTCTGTCCCTGCTGGGGTGCACAAAAGCTTGAGATCACCCTGGGAGCTGAGGGTCATCCAAGTCTCAGGCAGGGGGAGGACGGAGCCGTGCAGCGCAGGCGCTGAAGGGTGGGACTGAAGCTGTGCGGACAGAAACGTGGGTGCTCTGTCCGTCTTCAGGTGCCAGAGCTGAGGCAGAAGTTTCAACTGTCTCAGAGCCTAGTTCTCTGTTCCCCAAAACTTTCTGTGGTCATAGTTTGCAGTCGAGTCTCCCACACTCGGCCGCACGGTCTAAATATGCTTCTCTGAATCTGGAAGGTCCAGGAAACCGCAGGCCGAGTCTATCGATGTCACCATGTGTCCCTGCAGTGGGCTTGACGCTTGGTGAGTCTCTCCGCAGCCCCGTTATTTAACGTGAGCTGGGGGCCAGAGAAGAGGGGCTCCAGGGCTCGCTGGGGTTGGCCATCAGCGCGTCTGGGGCGCCTCTGCCGCTGCTGGGGTCCCCAGTGAGCTCCACGCTGGTGCTGCGGTTGTTTTCTGGCTCCCGCAGCGTCCTCCGGAGACAGCGGTTGAGGAGCGAGGAGAAGAAGTTGGGAAAGGAGGGGCTGGAGAAGTAGTACACCACGGGGTCCAGCATGCTGTTCATGTAGGTGAAGCTGAGCGTGATGAAGAACGCCAGGTCGACCGAGCGGTACATCTCGCAGTCCTGCGTGCCCGAGGTGTGCAGGAGCCATAAGACGCGGATCCGCACGGCCACGCTGGGCAGGAAGCAGATGACGAAGACGATGGCCACCACCAGGATGAAGTTGATGGCTCGCCTGATCTTGGCGTGCCTGTCCATCTGTCTCTGCCGCAGGCTCCAGATGATCCGGAAGGAGCAGAACAGGATGATGGCCAGGGGCAGGAAGAACTCCAGGAGGAACATGGCATCATGCCACTGGAAAGTGTGGCAGATGCTGAAGCTGCTGCACAGCTTGGCGGGGCCGTTCTGGGTGAGCATGGAGTTGCGCAGGAGGTGAACCGTCAGGCCGATGGTGACGGCCCACAGCAGGCAGGAGACCACGGCCGCCGTGCGGTTCGAGATCTTGTTGAGCGCGTGGTGGGGGTGCACCACGCGGAAGTACCGGTCCACGGCCACCACCGTGAGGAAGATGATGCTGCCCTGCCGGTTCATGGCCAGCATGAAGAGCATCAGCCGGCAGGGGACGTCCCCGAACTTCCAGTCCCATTTCTTCACGTAGTTGTCCGTCAGGAAGGGCAAACAGATGATCAGGAGAAAGTCAGCCACGGCCAGGTTGAACAGGAAGATCCGGCTGGATTTCCAGGATTTGAGGTGGAAGCAGAAAATCCACAGGGCCAGGCCGTTGCCCAGGAGCCCAAACACGAACTCCAGCCCCACCACGGGCGCCAGCACCTTGGCGATGCATTCGTCTCGGAAGACGCAGCAGTTCTTGCCGTGGATGACCAGAAAGTGGTCCTGGACGCTCATGAGTGGGCCGGGCCGGGCCGCGGCAGGGCGCAGCGCTCCCTCGCTCGCCAGTGCCCGGGAGAGGCCGGCTGTGGCAACCGTGTGGCTCAGCCCTCGACTTTATGTCACGGGGGTGTTGAAATAGATGACTGAATGGTTACCAGGAAACTACGAAATCACTTGAAAAAAAAAAAGCTGGCAAGGCTCTTATGCAACCTGCTGTTTGCATAAACAAGTAATAAAATCCCCTGAGCAGACAGGAACTCACCGCATTTTCTCAACGTAAAGGATAAGTTTGGGCAAGCCGGCTGGCATTTCGGAATTACTAAGATCCGGGGGACATCCCTTGGGGGGCTGTGCTGTGCTCAGGATGAAGCACCTAGTGCGGGAGGGTTAAGCTCACCGTCACTTGCATGAGTGACATCCACCGTGGCAGCCATAACAGTGCTCCATTCCACGGCATGGCTTTCCAGAAACTCCAAGGAGCAGCGTGGAACGTTCGCATGAGTCAGATACGAGGACAGAGCAGCACACCTGTGATTCGCCTTTGCAGGGGTGAAGCACAGAGCCCTTGCTCATTTTAAGAAGAGATGTGATGAACCTGAGCCCTTTTCCTCAGCCACATCTCTGTGCAAACATGGGTTGCTTTTCTACACTGAGCTCTGCAATCAGTCTCTAGTTAGAAAAGAATGCTGGGCTGGGGGGCTGGATGCCAGGTGTGGTGGTGCATGCACTCAGGAGGCTGAAGCAGGAGGATCCCTGTGATTTCAAAGCCAGCCTAGGCTGCATAAGACCTTGTCTCACAAAAACCAATTTTTTTCTTAGTCCATGTTTGCAATATATACTGATTACATTAATTGCAGGCTACATGATTTTTGTTGTTGTTGTTTATTTTTGGTATGGGGGAATCAAACTTAGGACCTTGAGCCTGCCTTGCACTTGTGAGGAACGCGGTAGAACCACTGAGCTAAATCCCTGGCCCCACATGGAATTTTTTTAAAGGCCCTATTTTTTTAAAAAGCCCCCATTTCTATAAACTGAGAGCTGCAGGACCTAGAAGGACACTAAGCTTGGCCTTGAAGGGTATCAGGTTTTAGAATTTTTTTAGTGTAATGGAGGTCATCCTGTAGAACATTCTATAGTTTAATATTTTACTCTCATGAGTTTTTTCTTTTTTATTTATCTATTTCTTTATTTTTAAGACTGAATCTTGTTATGCAGTCCAGGCTGGCCCTGAACTTTATATTTAGCCCAGGTTGGCCTTAAACTTGTGATGCTCCTGCCTCAGCCTCCCAAGTAGCTGGGATTACATGCATGACATTTCTAATTATATTGTTGTACTTTGAGTTAGAAATTGGAAATGTAGAGCCAGGGATTTGGTTTAGTGGCTTCGCCGCCTGCCTCACACGCACAAGAGCCCGAGTTTGATCCCCGGTACAAAAAAAAGAAAAAAATTGGAAATGTATTCCCTTAGTTGTGTGCCTAAATTCAGTAACTGGGTGATGATGAAGATGAAGACCATTAAAGCACCTGCATTACAGAGAGTTTCCAGTGTGTGGAACCCCGTGCCTCAAGCTTTAAATGTGTTATCTTATTGTGCCCTCTGGACTGTCACCTACGAGGGAAGGACTAGCACTGATCTTATTTCTTTTCTTTTTTGTGTTTGTTTCTTTCTTTGTTTTTTGAGACAGGGTCTCACTACATATTCCAGGCTGGCCTCTAACTCACAGCGATCCTCCTGCCTCAGCCTCCAAGTGTTGGGATTACAGGTGCGCGCGACCACACCCAGCAGGTCCGATTTCAAAATGAGTAAAGTGAAACTCAGAGCAGCTGATAATATGTTCAAGTCACCCAACTAATGAATGAAAAGCATAGATTTGAATCTGTCATTGACTTTCAGACCTGTGTCCCTAACCACTACACCACCCTGCCTCTTAGTGCATCTTGCCTGGCCAATTGTGTTGCACTGGATGGAGGTCATATGGAGCACTTGTGCTACTGAAATGCTTGCCATTTGTTTCTGCCCTTATTTCCTTGAGCACCGAGCTTTCTTCCTGGATAAATGTGGACTTGTCACCAACATCCCCAGAGTAATCCTAATGGGCTTTATTAACTGAGAGTCCAGAAAACTATGGATGTAGTTATTTCTGGCAGCTAGAATTTGCGAGGGATCTTCCTTCCTCACTTTTACCATTTTATATTTTTTACAGCAGTGCAGGTGCATAAAATTAGGAAACAGATTGCAAAAGGAGACAAGCTGGGTTTTGTTGTAGCTCTGTCGTTAATGAGCTGCCCAGCCTCAGCCCGACGGCTTCCTCTTTGGGAAACCAAGGAAGTCGGCGATCTCTGAGTTCCTTACTTCGGTGTCTAGCGGTCTGATTCCAAACCAAGGTTCCCAACCGCCCAGGAGCCCTCAGTTCCGCACCTCCCTGGACCTGGGTGTTATGGAATTTCCAGTCTTCCCACTGCAAGGCGGGCAGGTTTTGTCTTGCTTGGGTCCTTCTTTTATGCAGCTATTTTTTTTTTCTTACTAGTGTGTGAGCTGTACAGAAACCTGTTTTTGTGAATCATTCCAAAGACTAAGGCAGTGATTCCTGGAGTTTGGTAGAAACTCCACTCAACATTTGTGACTCTCACAAGGACCTTATTCTCTATGCTTGGTTTCCTTGACAGGCAGAAGGTGTGCCGAAGGACTAGAGTGAGCTATTTTTTGAGAAAGGGTCTATCTTGAGCAGGTTGACCTCAAATTCTGGACTCAAGAGATCCTCCTGCCTCAGCCTGCAAAGCAGGTGGGACTATAGGTACATGACACAAATTGCATATATTCAATACTGAACTGCCACTGGGGGAGTAGTTCAGTGGTAGAGAGCTTGCCTAGTGTGCCCAGCACCAGACACACACACACACACACACACACACACACACACACCACAGCTGTCTTTCACCAGCCGTTTGCTATGTGTAGCCTCAATCAGTCTTTGTACAAGCCCTGTGGGAGTGGTGCTGTTGTTATTATCATTCCCATTTCACAGATTGAACAACTGAGCCTTGGAAATGTAAAGTACTTAGCTATTTCCTGTCTTTGACCAACCAGGGATTCCTGTTTTAGTTTTCCATTACTGTGTAACAAACCACAGACCCTAGTGGCTTCAGATAACCACACCTCAGACAACCAAGTACGATCATTTATGGTCCTTTGGGTTGTCTGGGCTCAGCTGACTGTTTCTCACTTGGGGCCCTTGATGGCAGCTGGGCTAAAGTCACAAGGATGGGTAAGCAGGACAGTAGCTCCTCTCCCTCTTCATGGAATCTTGAGCTTCTCTATGTGGCTCTTCTGTGTGACTTTTTTTCTTCCTTTCTTTTTAACTCCAGGGCCTTTGCATGGAGCTATACCCCAGCTCTTTTAAAATTTTTATTTTGAGGGGCTGGGGATTTAGTTCAGTGATTCTACTGCCTGCCTCGCAAGAGCAAGGACCCAAGTTTGATCCCCAGGACCAAAAAAAAATTTTTTTAATTTTGAGCAAGGCCTCCCTAAATTGCCTGGTTGGCTTGAACTTGCGATTCTCCTGTCTCAGCCTCCAGAGTAGCTGAGATGACAGGTGTGCATCACCATGCCTGGCTCCATGTGGCTTTTTCCATTGGCCTTTCTATGTTGTCTCACTGTGTGGCACCAAAACACAGCTTCTGTCCATGTTCTGTGCAAGGGGAGGCTAGATACCATACGTGGTCCGCTTGGGGCTTCCAGGAGCCATAGGTGCCCTGCTTAATGCCTGACCATCATCCTTACCACAATGAACTGGTGAAAGTAGGTTGTAGGGCCAGTCCTTGTCCCAGCAGAGACACGCAGAGTGGGAGTAGCAGAGAGCATATATCACCAGAGCCATGGTCTCAGGAACGGAATTCAGTGATTAAACAGGGAGGGCCTGGAGCCGGGCACGGTGGCACACATCCATAATCCCAGCACTTGGGAGGCTGAGGCAGGAGGATCACTGCAAGTTTGAGGCCACCCTGGGCTACATAGTGAGTTCAGAGTCGGCCTGAACTACAAAGGGAGACCCAACCTCAAAAAACCCAAAACAAACAAAGACAGAAGGAAGGCCTATAGAGGGGACACTGAACATAGATTACACCCACATGTGAGCCCACCTATTTCTCTCGATTTAGAGCCAGACTCATGGATGTGCTAGGTTCATGCCCAGTTGATACCCTCTCCAAATCCGGAATAGTTTTCCAATAAGGGCCCCACCCTTCCTGTCTGCATCCAGCCCTGCAGATGATGCCACGGGTCCTGTGGGGCTCTCTGTAGCCTTGTGTCGGGGTTTTGAGCCGCAGTGGAGCCTGCTGTGGCTCAGGAGGCCCAGAGCAGGCAGTTGGGACCTGCATCACAGCAGGGCTGGGTCCCACCTCACCTGGCCTTCTCGTAATCCTGGCAACTGTTTCCCCCTCTGGCCCTGAGATCCAACCCTCTCCAGGGTGCTCTGCCACTGCAGACACCTTAACCTTTCAGGTGTGGATTTGTTTTGTTTACCTTCTAGGTTTTAATTAATCAAGGGAAAAAAAAAAAAACATCCTGAACAGACCAGCACTTAAACTTTTACCACTGTCAGCACCAATAAAAGGTTCTGGTTCCCACAATGGACCCATAGAACAGCTGACCAGTACCCCCTCGGCTCCCCTGTGACTTTTACTAAACAACTGGGAGGGAGGGAGGGAGGCCTTCCCACTAGATCTGTTCCTTTCCTGTTCCAGGTAGCTGCAAAGGAGCCTCATCACCTACGCTCCACACCTTATGAACAAAAATGCTTCTTGGTAAGATTTGTGTCACATCCTGCGAGTATAAAAAAGGAAGCGAGCTGAGAATCGAGACTTTGTTTGAGGTTTTGCTTTCTCTTCCTTTTGATTTGTTCTTGCTGCTTTAGTGCACACCTCTGTCCACAGCTCTGCCTGAGCTTCCGGACCACGAGGGCTGTGCTTTCCTTGTGGGGGCAAAGTCGCAGAAGTCTTCCAAGCCAGTCACACACAAGACACGCACGTTCTTTCAAAATCTGTGTTTATTAAGTTGAAGCAACGGAATGGCTGAGGAAACAACTGTAACTAAGAATAGATCAAAAGCAGAAGCACGGATTTTCACAAATTACTATTAGGAGGACACGTGGTCCCTTGATGCTCGCAGAATCCTTGGCTTCACCCCCTGGGTAGCTGGGGAACAAGGGAATCCAGGTCTTGTAATGAAGCAGCTACTTAGGGTCCCTGCACCATAAAAAAAAACTACTTTTTTCCCTCGGTGGGGTTTATTTGTTTCTTTTTAGTTTTTTGAGACAGGGTCTCACTATGCAGTTGAGACTGACCTGGAACTCACTATGTAGCCCAGCCTGGTCTCGAACTCACAGCGATCCTCCTACCTCAGCCTCCCGAGTGCTGGGATCACAGGTGTGCGCCACCACGCCCGGCCGTGCTTCAGTTTCTTGATGTGTAAAATGTGTTAATGTAATAATAAGTCATAATATCGAGGGCTTACTTCCAAACACAGCTTCCGGTTTTACATGCACTAACTCTTGCATTCATTCAGTCAGCAAGTCTTTACTGAGCATTTGCTATATGCAGGTATTTTTCTAGGCACCAGGGACATAATGGTAAACAAAGACCTTTAAGCTTCAGGACTCTACCTTCCTTGAATCTGGGAAGTCAGTATTTCTGGTACCCCTGTTTGACGTGAGAAAACTAAAACAGAAAGTGGGTAAATAAAATCTGCCCCAGGATCACACATGTCATCCTGGCTGAGCTGGGATTCAGATTGGATCTACCTTAACTTCTGCGAGCCACACTTCATCACCAGGCTGGGCCAAGCCTCTGAAAAAGGAATAGGCAGAGACAGCCTACAGGGTGTTTTGAGGCAAAGGAATGAAAAGTTGGCAAGATTCAGTGTGGAGAGAGTACCCTGGGGATTTGAGAAGAGGAAATAAAGGAGGAAAGAGTAACTTTCACTGCTTTGCAGTTGGAGAATGGAGCCAGGTTTAGGGTGGAACAATTTCCCCAAATTCAGGCAGGAGCAGCCTGTCGTCTCATGGAGTCATCTGGATTTGAGAGTTCCAGAGCAGGTTTGGGAAATGCTCATGCATAAGGGGGTCCCTGCCGTGAGGGGAACCCCACAGTACACACAGACCAAGTCTAGAAACTGTCTTCAGTGAAAGTGCAAAGGCCTTAAACATCTCTGCCACCCGCAAAGCTACTGTCGCACAAAGATGGCCAACCGTCCTCCAGGCAAAAAGGATTGTGCCTGGCGCCCAACAATGAAGTCAGCAAATACTTGGAAAATGAGTGAACGAGACCCGTCCACACTCACATAAAAAGCAGCCAGAAGCAGTGAGGCTGGACTTGGCGTATCTCAAAGGTCAACAAGGATTGCTGCTCTCGACTCCCCTGAGAAACCAGGGCAGGAAAACATAACCCTCAGCACCTTCTTTGAAATGTAAGGATCTGCAGAAAAATGTGGACACTCCGAGGTCAGAGCAAGATCGTTTTGTTGTGGTTCCCGGGCTACCTGGCAGTCACGACATGGGCAGTGAAATGAACAGAGGGGCACCAGGAGGATGGGCAACCGCAACCGGAGATGACCCAGTCCAGACGGCCCGCTCAGCCAAAAGCCAAGCATGGACTTGGTCCAGTTTCTGTTTCCCAAGATTAGTACTGCGGGCCAGAGGATAAGAAGTACCGAGGAGTCATTCAGCTCACTCATCCCCACTGAGCAAGGCACACTAACTAGTTCCCCAGCCACTACAGGTGACACAGGAGCCCAGCAGTTCCCAAGCAACGCACCCATCCTCCGGGTCACACGCTGTCCCGTCACTGCGATCAGAGCACAGAGACCAAACGAACTCACATCATCGGGCTGGAACCTTCCACAGTTAGAGGGACGTGGCTTTCAGTTCCCACAGAGGCAGGTGGACACTGCGAGAAAGGGTGGTGGCATTTTCCAGTCCTCCGTGCGGAGCGCGGGGCCGCTCGGAGGGGCCCGTGTGTCCTGGAGCCGCTCAACTCTGCAGGTCCCGCCGGGTGTCCGGTGGGCTCTGGCCGCC
>NW_022900924.1:18538538-18552840 GCF_012274545.1 Fukomys damarensis
ATCCGCGCCTGGCGGGCCAGCTGCCGCCGCCGCCTCAGGCGCCACACGACCTTGGCGGAGCAGAACAGGACGACGCCCAGGGGCAGGAAGAACTCCAGCTGGAACATGACGTCGTGCCAGCCGTTGGCCGACTCCATGATGAAGCTCTCGCAGGAGACGGCCTCCTCCCGCGCGCACAGGTGGCTTTCCAGCAGGAGGTACAGGGTCCCCAGGATGACCAGGGTCCAGAGGGCACAGGCGGCGCCCACCGCGGTGCGGTTGGAGATGGCATTGAGCGCGTGGTGAGGGTGGACGACCTTGAAGTACCGGTCCACGGCCACCACGGTGAGGAACACGATGCTCCCGGCCCGGTTCGTGGCCAGCATGAAGAGCACCAGCCGGCAGGGGACGTCCTCGAAGCCCCAGTGTCTGTGCCGGCGGTAGTAGTCGGTCCGGAAGGGCAGGCAGATCATGAGGAGGAAATCGGCCACGGCCAAGTTGAAAAGGTAAACAGTGCTGGGCTTCCAGGTCTTGACGTGAAAGCAGAAGCCGCACAGGGCGATGCCGTTGCCCAGGGCGCCCAGCACAAAGGCCAGGATGAGCAGCGGGGGCATCACCTTGGAGATGGGGTCCCCCTCCAGGAGGCAGCACGACCCGTTGTCCATGGTGGAGGCGGCAGGTGCCCGCGAGCCGAGCGGCCCCTGGAGTCCCCGAGAGGCCACTGACGCTTATCTGGTGGCTTCCACTTTGGCGCCCAGGGGTGCAGCCAGGGCACACGGGCGAGAGCAGTCACCGTCCCGCAGGGGAGCTGAAGCTGCAGCCTGCAGAGGAAAGGCCCCCGGAGGTCCTTGCTCCGGAGCCCGAGTCACCAGCTGCCTGCCTCCCCGGGAAGCACAGCCCACGGCCCAGCCGGGCTCCGGGATGTACCACTTCCACACTTTGTACCAGTGTCGCATGAAGTGCTGGATCTCTGGGAAGCGTCCGCCGGAGGAGATTCGTGCCGTGGAGGAGTTGCCTGGACCCGGGATAACCTGTAGTTTCTCTTCCTTCAGACTCGCTCTGCTCTGCTCTGCTCGGCTGCTGGAGAGTGCGCACAGCTGCCCAGCACGCAGGGAGAAAGCTTGTTTGTCCTCCCTCCTGGTGGAGAAATACAAACATTTCCTGGAGCCGCTTTCCTCCCCTAACCTTCGCCTGACTGCCCTGACCTCTCTCCATCCCGTGGGGCGCTCCCTGTGCCAGAGAGGGGAGGCTCAGCCTGCAGCCTGAAGCCCAGGGCCACTTCCAGAGCCCAAAAGCTGAGCACTTGAAATTAGGAGGTCTGCAGGGAGAAGCGGCTCTAAGCCCATCTGTTGGGTGTTAGACAAATTCTTTGACAGCACGCAGGAGGCTGAGGCAGGAAGATCCGTAGAGTTTGAGTCCAGCCTGGGCCACATAATGAGACCGGGCTCCAAAAAAGAAAATTTCTTTGAAGATGTCACCCTTCCTCCCCTCCATTCCACCTCCCTACCCTTTGCTTCCTCTGGACTCAGGTGACCAGCTGTACAAACAGCAAAGCCCGCTCGCTCGTCTGCCTCCTGCTCTTGTCTGCCTCCTGGGGAGCCAGCCCTGCTGGGAAGAGAGCCTAAGACTTTTGCAAAAGAGCCTTCAGCTCTGAGTTTTCCATTGGCTGCTCCAAGGAGCTGAGCACATGGTAGGTGTGAGTGTTTTGTTTTGTGGTGGTGGTGCTGCTGGGAATTGAACCCAGTCTTTGCACTGAGGGTGAACCTCAGCCCTCCTGCCTCAGCCTCCCAGAGTGCTGGGTGTACAGGCACCGCCACAGCTGGCGAGGATGCGTTTGTCTTACATCTCAGTCATTGCTGGGCTCATCGGTGGAGGTGGGTGAAGATCTCAGGAGCTGCTGAAGGAGTCTGTCTAAAGAAGTAACGGGTAAAATTAGACTGCATGAAAAGCTGGAGTTTTTGCTACAATTTCCTGTCCTTTGGCTTTAGAGATTATGTGTCTGCCCTAGGCCTTTCAGCTATCAATTTAGGAAAGGAGCTTGGGGGAGGGCACAGTGAAAGAATGCAAACGCCTTCTTCTGCTTGCTGATTAAAATCAATTTTGAGTGCTGGGTCCCAAATCAGTCAATTACATTCCCCACAGGAGGAATTCCTTTTTTATTTAAAAGCCTCCACTAGTACTTTCCAGTCTGTCTGTCACAGTGGCAGATTGTGGTGGCCTGTGGGTCATATCTGATTCAGACTCCTCTTTGGTCTGGCCAACATGTTTTGAAAATCTGGAACAGCCCTATGGAAACCTGACTTCTGTCTTCTTTTAGAAGTTTAGGAGATCTGATGGGTACCATGAGTGGCACACGCCTGTAACGGCAGCCACTCAGGAGGCTGAGACAGGAGGATCGCCAGTTTGAGGCAAGGCTGGGCAATTTAGAACCGGCCCTACTCTAGAAAAGGCTGAGCACATAGCTCACACTGCTCCCTCTGTTTAGTTCCCTGAACTCAAAGACGAGAGAGAGAGAGAGAGAGAGAGAGAGAGAGAGAGAGAGGAAAGAAAGGAAAGAACATAGGAGCTGTGCCACACTGGGTGGAGGTTGTTGTCCCTAGGACCCCACAGGCCCTTGCTCCCCAGTTGGCTCCCTGTCTTCGGTCCCTGTGGGCTTTGGAGTTTGTCAGCTCTGCTCCGGGTTTCAGGTCACCTTCCTTGGGCTGAGACACAAGGGGCTGCAGGCTTCTCCGCCTCCGCCTTTCCAGTGTCACCAGCTGCCACTGTCCTGCTCACACTGTTGTTGGTCTCCTAACTTCTGAGTGGCAGCATCAGCAGCCCCGCATCCAGTTCCCTGTGAGGACAAATCCCAGCTCTTGGCGGGAAAGGCACAGAATCAGGGCCTGCAAATGGTTACCACCCCCCATGCCCAGGATCAAACCTGGGGCACTGCGCCTGCAGGTAAGACTTCTAGCACGGAGCTACACACCGGGCACAAATGGTAAGAAATCCTTTTTGTTTTGTTTTTTGAGACAGAGTCTCGATAGCCTCGAACTCACAGTGACCCTACTGTGCGCTGGGAGCACAGGCGTGCGCCACAGCTGGGCTAAATGGCAAGTGCTCTGTGCTCACGGTTAGCAGAGAGGGTCAGGGATCCTCGTAAACACAAGTGCGTACAAGGACTAACTTTCTGCTCCACATCCTCTGTCTGTCACATCGCTCCCCTCTCCCTTTTGGACTGCAGGGGTGGCCCAGAGGCGGAGGCCTACAGAAAACAGATCAGTTTCTCTTCTAAATCCACAGGTTTCACAATCATGGGCTGATCTCGTTCTGCCCCAGGACTTCACAGAGCTGGGATCTCTTCAGGCCATGCTGCGTGCCTGCTTTCTTTGTGTCAGAATAGAACCTGCCCTGAAATTTACTCCAGACGGACCTAAGGCCTACACGCCATAGCTAAAGCTATAAAACTCTGAACACAAGGCACGCAGGAGAGCCCGTGACAGCACATCTGCCAGTGCTTCCTCCACATGATGCCAAAAGGACAGGCAACAACAACAAAAAAGGAGGTAAATTGGGTTTTCTCAAAATTAAACATTTTTATACATCAAAGGATGCCAGGCCAGCCATGGTGGCCCACGCCTGTAATCCCAGCACTCGGGAAGCTGAGGCAGGAAGATCACTTAGAGTTCAAGGCCAGCCTGGGCTACATAGTGAGTAAGGCCCTGTCTCAAAGAAGGAAAGAGAAAGATTGATTAAAAGTATGGTTACCATATGGTCCATCAATTCCAGTTCTCCGTATACACCTAAAAGAACTGAAAGCAGGGCCTCGGACAGGCATGTGTTTGAACATTCGAGTGCACAGCGGCATCATTTACAATAACCACAAGGTAGAAGCTACCCAGGCATCCATCAGCTGATGAGTGGATCAGCAGTGTATGTTGCATACTCACTGGGGAACACTATTCAGCACTGAAAAGGAAAGGTAACCCTGAAACACACTGCGTGCGACGCGTGGAGGAACCTGGAGGACTTTATACCGAGTGAAATTAGCCAGTCGCAGAGGGACAGAACTCTCTTACTCCATTTATACAAGGTACGTAGAGTAGTCAAATTCATAGAGATAGAAAGTGGAAGAGTGGTTAGCAGGGGAGAGAGGCGAGTGGGGAGAATTATTGTCTGATAAGGATGGAGTTTAAGTTTGGGAAGATTAAGAATCCTTCAGGGGGGAGGACTGCAGTGAGCTCGAGGCCAACCGGGACTACAAAGTGAGACCCTGTCTCAAAAAAAAAATCCTTCAGGGGAATGGTAATGGTAGTTGCACAATAGTATGAATGTGAAAAACCACTCAGAAGTGGTTAAAATGAGCTGGGGAGAGATTTTTTTTTTAAGTACTTAAAATGAGGGCCGGGGATTTAGCTCAGTGGTTTGGTGGCCTGCCTTGCAAGCGCAAGGACCCGACTTCAATCCCCCGTACCAAAAAAAAAAAAAGTACTTAAAATGAGGGCCGGGGATTTAGCTCAGTGGTTTGGTGGCCTGCCTTGCAAGCGCAAGGACCCGACTTCAATCCCCCGTACCAAAAAAAAAAAAAGTACTTAAAATGAGCTAGGCAGGTTGGTCCAGGCCTTGAATCCCAACACACTGGGAGGCTGAGGCGGGAGAATCACAAGTTTGAGTCCAGCCTAAGCAATATAGAAATTTAGTGAGACCCTGCCTCAAAAAACAATTTTTTTTTTGTTTTGTTTTGTGAGACAGGATCTCACTATGTAGTTGAGACTGACCTGGAACTCACTGTGTAGCCCAGGCTGTTCTCGAACTCACAGCGATCCTCCTGCCTCAGCCTCCCGAGTGCTGGGATTACAGGCATGAGCCACCACGTCTGGCTGACTCAAAAATTTTAAAAAGCTGGCACTGTAGCTTAGTGCCAAGGCCCTGGATTCAATCCCCACCACGAAATAAAAGAAAAAGATGAATACAGAAAAACACAAATGGAAGATAAAATCTACCTTGAGCTTCCATTTGCTACAACTGACTTTCCTTTCCTCCTCAGGATCCCGGTGTCTGATGATTCTTTGTCATTCCGTTCTTCTTATGATTTTAGTTCTCTGAAATCTCTTGTCTCTTCTCAGTCACTACATGCTTTTTGCTCCCCCTGCTCAACCACTCTGGGGAAAATGAATCCCTTCCAGCAAAAAGAATGACCCAAAGATGACTCCACCACCTTCTCCCGGAGTAGACTCAGAGTCTGACCAGGACTAGTCCTCCAGCTCCACCTTCCCCGCCCTCTGCCCCATGGCCCCTCTCTCAGGGGCTAGAAATGTAGCGTCTCAGACCTTGGACCAGGCCTTTGGGTCGGAAACTGCCCGAAGCTGTCAGCTGCCTGCTTCTGTGCAGCGGAGTCTAGTGGGCTGAGGGCGTCCAGGGAGCGCTGGGTGTGGCCACAGGCGGGGCAGGTCCAGGCCGAAGCTCTGGTCCTCAGCGGTCAGGGCCCCTCAGCCCCACGGTATGCAGTAGCTGCGGGCTGCACACAGGCAGCACCCTGCTCGGGTTTTGGCCTCTTAAGACTGAGCCAGACAAACCTGCTTACTTTATAAAGTACCCAGCTTCTAGCATTTTGTTGTAGAAATACAAAAGTAGGCTAAGTCAATTAGGTTTCTGCTGTTGTCATTGAGACAGTCTCGCTATGTAGCCCAGGCTGGCCTCAAATTTGTGCTGGTCCTCCTGCCTGGGCCTCCCAAGTGCTAGGATTACAGGCTAAAACAATTAGTTTGTTGTTTTTTGTTTTGTTTTTTGAGACAGGGTCTCACTATGTAGTTGAGATTGACCTAGAACTCACTATGTAGCCCAGGCTGAACTCACAGCAAGCCTCCTGCCTCAGCCTCCCGAGTGCTGGGATTACAGGTGTGTGCCACCATGCCCTGATTGAGACAATTAGTTTTGATTAAAAAACAAAAACAAAACATGAAACAAATTAGACTTTTTGAGGTGGCGCCTTTTTTTTTTTTTTTTTTTTTTTTTTTTTTGCAGGGTCTCTTTATGTAGTTCGGGCTGGCCTTAAATTCACCATATAGCCCAGTCTGGCCTTGGACTCCTGGCTCAGCCTCCAGAGTGCTGGGATTACAGGTGTGCAACACCACACTGGAATATTTTCATTTTATAGGTATGGTTTAATACAGATTAGGAAAAATGCAACTGCAGCTTTGGATCCAACTGGAACTTTCCTCCTAAGACAGCAGGATGAGTTTTGTGAATAGAGGAAATCAAGGAGAATTGTTAATATTTCTATGGGCAGGAATGAAGATTGCAGATAAAATGAAGAACATTGAAGAAGTCAGGGTGGGGGCATTTGAGGGACACTTGAATTTTTTTTTTTTTTTAACACAGGATCTCACTCTGTAGTCCAGGCTGGCATTGAACTTGTGAGAACCCTCCTGCCTCTGCCTCCCAAGGGCTGGGATTACAAATGTGCACCGCCATCCCTGCCTGGGAAGGCATTAGGAGGCGTGGCTTGGAGGGCTGGGAGAATTAAGCACAGGTTTTAGCCCACTCTCCCCTTCTCCAGCCATCACAGTCACCTGGGCATCGCTGCGTCTCCTCTGGCCTCTTTCTAGTGTCCGCGACGTGAGCCATGATGGCCGGCTGAAGCCGCTCCTCATTTTGCAGCTCTTTAAGAAATAGTTTCTCCTCCTCTTAGATTCCACAGGAGAACCAGCAACCTCGGCAGTGCACACCAACCAGGAGGCAGATCACCAGTTCCTCCTCCGCCGGCCTCCAAACCCGGCCTCTCCTGTTTCTCATCTGGTGACACGGGGCCTGGAGTGAGAGGGAATCCTCGGGCGCAGGCCTTGGCAAGTTCGGAGCCCGCGGGCCTCTGTGGGGACCCGAGAGGAGACTCTGCCTTCTCCTAGGCCCGCCAGCTTCCTCCCTTCGCCTTCAGGCTCGACCAGCATCGTGCAGTGAACTATTCTGCAGCATTGGAAATGTTCTCCGGTCCAAGGATTTGACCAACTGTGGATCAAAAATACTCAAAACAAATGCGTCTGTACTGAACGTGTACTGACATTTCGTTTTCTTCTCACTATTCCCTAAATAGGGCCAAATGCAGTGGTGCAAACCTGTAATGCCAGCACTCTAGGAGGCTGAGGCAGGAGGATGCAAGTTTGAGCCCCCTGCCTGGGCAACTCAGCAAGACTGTCTCAAAATAAAAAATAAAAAAAGGACTGGGAATGTGACCGCCCTGGCTTCAGTCCCCAGTGTTGGAAAAAACCCACTTTATTATTAGTTTAACAATATAGGGTGCTGGGCATGGTGGTGCACACCTATAATCCCAGTACTTGGGAGATTGAGGTAGAAGGATTGACAGGAGTTCAAGGCCAGCCTGGGCTTCATGGAGACCTTGTTTTAAAACCCCAAAACAAAAACAAAACAAACAACAACAACAAAACCCAACAAGAAAACGATACAGGGTGACAACAATTTACATACTGCTGTGCTAGCTACAGTATCTAAGTGACAAACCTCCATGGATACCAAGGGACAACTGAGCTACTGTGGGAACCGATTTCTTAATATATTTTAGCTTAACGTTTCCAAGCCACATGTGGTTTGTGGCTACCATATGGGAAGCCCAGGAGGCGTCGCTTCCCCAGCTCCCAAACCCTCAGCCTGGAGACTGGACAAAGCCTTCTTCCTGTGTTCGTTTCTCCTATCACCCACTTACCACACAGTGTGGTCACCACACACTCATGTGTCTGCCCTGCCCGGCTCCCAGCACCCAGCACACACATAGCGAGAGTGTCTTTGTTGTTGTCATTCTCAAACATTTTAATAGCTCTAGTAGGGCAGAGGGTAAAATACACAATTACCAGCACACCGGAAATCCAAGAATTCAGGAGGCTGAGGCAGGAGGATCACCTTGAGTTTGAGGCCAGCTTGGGTAGTGTGTTCAATGCCACCTTGAAATACCTAGAGAGATCCGGTCTCACAAAACCAAAAGCCAAACAAGCAGTCCACAATTACCAAGAGAAACATTAAAAGTAATTGATTTTCTATTGATTAAAAACAACCTTAAAGGAAGTGAAATTCCTGCTCCAGGACCCAAATCATTCTAAGAACTCACCTCCTACGCACCGTCTGATATTTAATCTCCAGATCTCTTTAGAGAAATTTGTCACTGTGGGAGGCAACCTTAAAAGAAAGCTCAGAAGGTTTCTGAAAAAGAAACTCTCTGAAGTTAGAGGTATTCCCAGCAAGTGCGTTCCTGGGATGTGAACAAGATTCAGTGGTCTGGAACTCTCCAGGGATGACGGTGGGAGGCATGGTCTGTCTTTCTTGAAAGATGGTAACGCAATAAAATCCCCCAAACAATAGTCTACACTGACATTAATTCGCAGGTGAAAAAGTCGTGTTTCAGGTTTGTGCCACAGATTAGTGTCAGTGCGTTAGGTGCAAAGCAGTGTAATTTTTTAAATCAAAATTGTGCACAGAAAGCTTAGGAAAATGTAAGTGAAGACATTTTAAATTGAAATTACTCACTTAGTGATTATCAGAGTTCAGCAATTTACCTTCCATATGGAAGGATCACCCATGTCACTGTCCTTCATATAAAGCCTTTTACTGCTTCTTTTCCTCCAGCATTTTATTCCTAGTACAAAAGTTTGAGGTTCCAGTCTGAATGTGACCAGTGCTTTCCAAAGTTAGTTTCTGGTACCCAGACATCTATGGTGTAGGAAGCACTCAATAAATATTTGTTTTGGCTTGGCTTGGGTTTTTTGTTGTCATTGTTGTTGTTGTTTTGGTTTTTTGAGACAGGCTCTCACTATGTAGTTCAAGCCAGCCTTGAACTTACTATGTAGCCCAGGCTGGCCTCAAACTCACAGTGATCCTCCTGCCTCAGCTTCCCAAGTGCTGGGATTATAGGCGTGTGACACCACACCTGGCCCTTGCTTCTTTTTTTTTAAATCTTATTAGTCCATGTTTGCACATGGTGATTACCTGCACATTTACTGTTCTTCAGCTGTGGAGACAGCTGAGAGGACAGCGGGCTGGAAACATTCTGGACACACCTGCCAGCCTTTCCAGGCAGACACTGAGGCTTTGCGGGACACGCCTCAGGCCTCTGTGCTGAGGGCCGGAAGGGGATGTTCCTGTGGGTGGCCTCCTAACAGGTGTGGGGGAACTGTCTGCACCGTATGAATGCAGGGCTCGGCTTCACCAAAACACCTCCCCTTCCCTCCCCTGTGGGAACCTGGGGACGCGACTGCCTTAGTTTCCTGTTTCTGGTCTAACATCAACACAGATGCAGTGGCTTCAGTTATTAATTAATTTTATTTGTTTACTTCGCAGTGTTGAGGCTTGCGCTCAGGGCCTTCACAGTGAGTTACATCCCCAGCACTTTTTGGATTTTTAAGCTCTGAGACAGGATCTCACTAAGTTACTGAGTTGCCTAGGCTAAATTGGTTTTTTGTTGTTGTTGTTGTTACCGGGGATTGAACTCGGATCCTTGCGCTTGCAAGGCAGGCCACCAAACCACTGAGCTAAATCCCTGGCAAGGTTAAATTTAAACATGAAGTCCTCCTGCCTCAGCCTCCCAGAGTGCTGGAATCATGAGCATGTGCCACCACACCTGGCTGCTCCGTCCAGCTTCTGATGACTGTTGGCGTCCTTTCCTCTGCTCTCTGCCTATGTGGTCCTGTCACCTTCCGCATGTGTCTCATAAAGATACCTGCCATTGAAATGATCTGGTTTGGAATCCTCAACTGTGTCTGCAAAGACTTTTTCTAGATAATGCCTTACTCCCAACCCCAGGAATTAGAACACAGACAACGCTCTCAGGAGCCACCATTCAGCCTGCAGTGGTGGTATTTTTGTCATTGTTTGCGTCCTGGGTCCTCTCTATCCAACTGTTTCAAGATGCCATTTCTGGAAAAGAATCACTTATCAAATCGAAGGGGTAAATGATTTGTCATAAGTTTTGCTCCTTTCTGCCAGGAATGGCTGGGCCCAGGAGAAAGCAGGGGACCTGCAGATGGGGAGAAGCCCTCCCAGGGGAGAGGGAGGGTTGCTTCACGTGTTCCCCCGAACCTGACGACCTGACGCAGACTCTGATGAGGAACTTCCTTGACATTTCAACAGGAGCTGTAAAAATTGCAAAGAAGCCCGTGGTGTGACACTCCTGTGGTCTCAGTGGCTCTGGAGGGTGACAAAGGGCAGGGAAAGTTCAAAGCCAACCTGGGCGATTCAGCAAGGGCCTGTCTCAAAACTAAAATGACCTCCTCTGTCTCTTAGACGCTTTCTTTCTCTCAATAAAATTTTCCTACTCTTAAAAAGAAAACAGTGAAAAGGGCTTGGGGACGTAGCTCAGCACTCCCTGGGTTCAATCCCCAGCATCCTACGCAGAAATAACACAAACAGAGGGTTCTTTGAACATGTAAAATGTAAGAAAAGGTTAGAAGACAGGAGAAAACTATGGGTTGAAAGAGATTTAAGAAAGATCGGTGGTGGTTTGTACTCTGACTCCGTTCCAACTGTTAAAAAGTTGGAGATATTTGAGAAACTGAACACTGATTGGCTAATTGAGGATATTAAGGAATCAGTTGAATTAGGTGTGAAGATGACATTTTGATTATGTTTACAGAGAGTCTTGTTTTGTTTTTGTTTTTGTTTTTTGAGACAGGGTCTCACTATGTAGTTGAGACTGACCCAGAACTCACTATGTAGCCCGGGCTGGTCTCGAACTCATAGTGATCCTCCTGCCTCAGCCTCCCGAGTGCTGGGATTACAGGCGTGCACCACCATACCTGGCTCCAAGAGTCTTTTAGAAGTGAATACTGACAAGGGGAAAAAATGAGAACCAAGACTTGTCATGTAGAGGTACAAGATCCCAACAATGAATGGAACTGTACTGTATCCCTAAAATGTACCAATAAACTCAATTAAAGCTGAAAAAAAAAAAAAAAAGAAATGAATACTGGATTGGGTGTAGCTCAGCAGTGGAACATTGCTTTAGCACATGAGAGGCCCTGGGTTCTGTCCCAACCCTGCCACAATTTGGGGCGGGGAGAGGAAAGGAGAAAGACTGGATATGAAATTATATGACATTTGGTACTCGCTTCAGCAAAGTCCAACAAGGAAAAGGAGAAGCAATAGAAAAAGAGAGATTATGAGTTTTAAGGGGCAGGTGGGGTAGGGAATATAAGAAATTATGATGTGCAAAAAAAAAAAAAAAGATGTGCTATGTACTTGTACCAATTCCCCCAAAAGAATGTGATCACTACGTACTGAAAACAAACTAATGAAATAAAAATTTAGCCAGGCGTGATGGCGCACACCTGCAATCCCACCACTCAGGAGGCTGAGGAAGGAAGATCATACTGAGTTCAAGGCCAGCCTGAGCTACATAGCAAGACCCTCACTCAAAAAATGAGAGAAATTTACAAAGAAAAATTTAAAAGAAAAAAGTGAGGGCGGGGATTTAGCTCAGTGGTTCTGCCGCCTGCCTCACAAGTGCAAGGACCCAAGTTCGATGCCTGGTACAAAAAAAAAAAATTAAAGGAAATTGAGAGCAACATGAGTGACTTACTAGTGGGGAATGTGATAAATAAATTATGATGACTTCATTTAATACACTCGTTAAATAATATATAAATTTACAAAAATGCATAATAACATTTATATAACATTCCCTTTGGACCAACTCTGTTCTAAGCAAACTTGCTATGCATATAAAAAGAGGCTACACTGTAAGTATCAACTCAGAAGATGCCCAAGATGCATTGTTAAGTGGAAAAGAACAAGCAGACACATTGTAGTTTATAGTATAATCCATTTTGGGTACATTAAAACAACAGGTTTGGGCCAGAGATTTAGCTCAGTGGCTCTGCCACCTGCCTCACAAGCACAAGGTTCTGAGTTCGATCCCCTGTACCAAAAGCAAACAAAAAAAACATAGATTACTCATACATTGCTGTTGGAAAGGCCAAAGGTTCCTGTGCCGTGGGAAACAGCTTGGCAGTTACTCAAAACCATCAGATTGCCGTATGACTCAGCCGCTCCGCTCCCCGGCACACACGTTCATAGCGGCCCTATTCACCATAGCCAAAAGGCAATGAAGCGGTTTGTTTCATTCCTTAACTTGGCTGGGAGATGAAGCCCAGAATATTTGGTCAGGAATTATGCCAATTGTTTCTGTGAGGGAGTTTTCTGGTTGAGATTAACTTTGAATGAAAACTGGTGAACTCCGGAGTAGCGGTAGTGGTAGAGGAGCTGTCTAGAGACCCTGGGTTTGATTTAGTACAGTACAATATTTTGTTGTCCTGTGTGGCTGGGCATAAGCCAATCATTGAAGGTCTTAGAAGAACAGTCTGAGCCTGATCTCCCCCACCAAGAAGGAATCTTGCCATTGGACAGCCCTCAGGCTTGAGCTGCTGGCCACCCCCTTCTCAAGTCCTGGAGGTTTTGGACTTGTCCGTCTCCACAGGCAATTGAGCTAATTCAAACAGTTTCTCTCTCTCTCTCTCTCTCTCTCTCTCTCTCTTTTCTCTCTCTCTCTCTCTCTCTCTCTCTCTCTCTCTCTCTCCCCCCTCCCTCTCCTTCCTCCTCCCTCCCTCTTTTTCTCTTACATCAACACAGCCTACTAATTCTGTTTCTCCAAGAACCCTGATAATGCAAGTGGAAACGTCCCAAATTATCATCGGTGGATGAGCAGGTAAATATGTTGTGGTAGATACACAATGGAATATTATTGGGGCATTAAAAAGGATCAAGTAGCGACTCATGCTACAACCCACATGAACCTTGGAATCATTATTCTTTATTTATTTTTTGGTACTGGGGAGTGAACTCAGGACTTGCACTTGCTAGGCAGGCGACAGCACCACTGAGCTAAATCCCCGGCCCGTTGGAATCATTATTCTAAGTGACAGAAGCCAGACACAAAATGTCATGTTGTATGATTACATTTATATGAAATATCCGTAGATACATCACAGAGACAACACAACAGTGCCAGAGACTGTGAAGGGAGAAGGAAGAATGAACTGGGTGTGAGGTTCATTTTGGGAGTGACGAAAATGTTTTGGAATTAGAAGTGCTGGTGATACAACACTGTGGACACACTAGAAGCCAATGAGCTTTTCACTTCATTTAGTTTGTTTGGTACCCGGGATCTAACTCAGTCCTTGCACTTGCAAAGCAGGCAGTGGCACGATTGAGCTAAATCCCCAGCCCTGAACTTTTCACTTTAAACAGTTAATTTCACTTTTTTTTTTGAGACACACTCGTGCTATGTAGTTCCAGTTGGCCTTGAACTCACTGTGTATCCCAGGCTGGCCTCCCAGCAATCCTCCTGCCTCAGCCTCTTGAATGCTGAGATTACATACAGTATGTGAATTACAATTCATTATTAAAAATATCTATGTTCAGTATATTAAATTTAAAAATCTGGAATATAAGGTTATGCACTCTAGATTTAGGCTGTCTGGACTTAAAGTTAATCCTCCAATTTATTGGCTGTTAAATCTTATGTAAGTTATTCTCTTTAAAACTCGTTTCTTTTTTCTTTTCTTTTTTTGTTTTTGGGTCCGGGGGATCGAACTCGGGACCTTGCGCTTGGGAGGCAGGCGGTGGCACCAAACTCAGTTTCTTTTTATGCAAAAGGAGAACAATATTACCTAGATCATTTCAGTGTGAAAGGGAAATGAGTCAATCTACATAAAGTTGTTATAGCAGGTGTACAACATAGAGACGTTCTAACTGCCATGATTATTGTCGTTATGTGAGCCAAACTTTTCAACAGTGACTCGATTTTTTCCTGTACAGGTCCGTATTGTCTGCAGTGCGCATGCGTGGTGCCGGGGCGGAGCCCAGGCTCTGCCTCAAAGCCTCTGCGGCTGGGCTGTATTATGTTTATAATAAACTATGGTAGAGAAGTGCAAATCAAAACTACATTGAGATTTCATCTCACCCCAGTCGAATGGCTGCCGTCAAAGCTATTTTTTTAGAAATGCTGGCGAGGATTTGTGGGGAAAAGGAACACTTTCGGCACCGCTGGAGAGAATGTAAATTAGGACAGCCACTATGCAAATCAGCATGGAAATTTCTCAGAAAACTAATAGAGCTTCCACATAATCCAGCCATGTCACTCCTTAGTATATCACCGAAGCAATTAAAGTCAGCATACTTTGGAGACACCTCACACCCACGTTTATTGAGGCACAGTTAACAACAACCAAGATGTAGAAGGAGCCTATGTGTCCTTCAACAAATGAACGGATTAAAAACAAACGAACAGGGATTTAACTCAGTGGTACCACGCCTGCCTTGAAAGCAGAAGGTCCAAAAAAAAAAA